>NC_048299.1:103730897-103905107 GCF_013100865.1 Trachemys scripta elegans
TACAAGATCACCTTCCATGAAGAAGAATGGGACAAGATCCTTTTGACGGTCACGGAACATGGAAACCCTAACATCACCTGCCAGGAGATTCCACTGCTGTAATCTGGAGCCCAACAGCTCTGTCTTACTCTTGGGTAGTTCCAAATCCCTGACAAGGTCATTCAGTTCACCTTGTGTTATGAGGTGTGGTTCAGAAGAGGAGGATGGGAGAAAATGTGGGTCCTGTGACACTGATGGTTCAGGACCAGAAGTTTCATCCTCTTCCTCGTCTGATTCAAGTGAGAATGATTCTGGTGCATCAGGAACCGGCAGTCCTTCTCCATCGCGTACTGGGCGTATAGCTGATGGAATGTTTGGCTAATGCACAGTCCACTTTTTCTTCTTTGACACACCTTTCCCAACTGGAGGCACCATGCAGAAGTAAAAATTGCTGGTATGATCTGTTGGCTCTCTCCAAATCATTGGCACTGCAAAAGGCATAGATTTCCTTTTCCTCTTCAACCACTGGCGAAGATTTGTTGCACAAGTGTTGCAGCATATGTGTGGGGCCCACCTCTTGTCCTGAGCTCCAATTTTGCAGCCAAAATAAAGGTGATAGGCTTTCTTAACCATAGTGCTTATACTGCGCTTTTGTGATGCAAAACTCATTTCACCGCAAACATAGCAGAAATTATCTGCACTGTTCACACAAGTACGAGGCATCTCTGCTCACTTTGGCTAAACAGAAATGTGTTCCTTTGAAAAATCAAACACTGACAAATAAGAGAGCATGACACTGTTTGATTTCCAGAGCTGATATAGGGCAATTTGTTCAGCAGAGTGATGAAAGCTTCGTTATGATGGCATCATCCATGACTTCTAGGAATAATACGATGCAATTCATATCATGTATGACGCAATACCAGCTTCAGATTGCATCATTCATTGTTTTGCCTAAAAAGCAAGTACTGTCCAAACCCAGTCATAGATTTATTTATAGATCCAGTCAAAGATGTATTTTAATCATTTCTGGTTTAAATTGAGATCCCTTTCCTTCATAACTCACTTATCCTCCACCATTCCCAAGTCAAGGGTCGTATATACTGACCCAATAGCACATCTTGAAAACTAGAGCCAATCAACAATTTTAAGCATCATTTTCATTCTCAGTGACCCAGAATTAGTAAAGTTTGACTACATTTATTTCAGAAGCATTTTGGCTGTAGAGCAGTATAATCAGGCTTTAGGTGAGTCAAATGCGCATTGTTAGGGTGGATGTGAGTGTAGGAAACATTCCCCCTCTCCTACCCAAAACACAGGCTTTAATAATAGATATAGACTCTTTGTACCACTTGAGATGTGTTAGAGCCACAGATCTGTAGATATTGTGGCAACTTCTGGCCCACCATTAAAACAGACTTCTTCATTGATTTTATAGTGCAGAGACCCTCTCCCCAGTACACGAGCAGTATGGACACACTCTCCTTGGCTGTTGTACTCATTTTAAGACGCAAACTTGAACCAAACTGTTTAGGGAGTTTCTGAATAATTTGTTTTTCTCCCCCACTTCTGGTTTCTGATCTAGACTGGAATCAGAAATGCAGTCAGTCTCACAGACAACATGGTTTTGAAGATTTGCAATTAGATTTGGCAGAATCAATTTGCATGGTTCAGATGAACACCTTAACTTTTGACTGTGTAGCCTAACTGAAGTCAGACTGCAAACCATTCACATTTTGTCCTTGTCACTGCTGTTCTGGTGGTGCTAAATATCAGGAGCCCTGATGCAGACTAAAATAATGAAAAGAAGGGACTTTTCTATACTGCAAAACAGAAGATTATACATAATTCACCTTGAATGTAAAGACACCATTATTCCTTTTCAGGGGCTATTTAGAAAGTAAAAAGGAAAGATGCTGAACTAACTTTCTTTTCACCTTTATACATTGTCCTAAGGAATGTTTCGTGGTTGAAAAATCATCAGCAATTCTGTTTTAAATTTCTATTGTGAAATTAGGACAGCTTTTGTGTTTGCATTCCACCTACACACAGGGCAGCTGCCCTCAGTATTGTTCCAGTTCTGAAACAGGTATGCTTTGCAGCCAGTGTAAGAAAAATCTTTCAACAGATCTTGGGCTAATGCTAACCTTGTAAGACCTTTTCACACCATATTTATTCAAACAAGAAATTATTCTCTACTCATAGGTCCAGAGGGACTCAGAGTTTTCTACAGGAGTTTTAGATATTTTGCTACTTGGACAATTGCCGCTGTAATTGTCTATTATCGCAGCAGCATGAAACTTTATGTGAGTGGATATTAGTTGGCAGCTGCACTCGACTATTGTCTGACATAAAGGAAAGATGATAGATGATATTGTGTAGTCTCTGGACCAGATTGTCCCCTCATATACACTGGTTTAAATCAGGAATAACAATAGTCAAATCAAGGAAGCTAAGATTGGTGTAGTAAGGGGAGAATCAGGTCCCCTAGTTTGCAGTTCTGTCTTAGTTCTGAAACCAGCTGGTATTAGGTATGAACTTAACTTCTCTTTTTGCCACACATCCCACTTCCTGTGCACACTGAGAATTGATGGGGATTAGTGGGAGTGAACTTTTTTTTTAACATTATCATGACTTCATTTCTAGAAATACTCTGTTAAATTATCTTCCCCGTTACAGTGCAACAATTCCCTTGGAACTGTGGTGTAGCAGGGTAATCACCCCACTCTGGCCCTGAAAGCCAGCCCTTGGAGAGGGCTGGGGCAGAGAGCCAATCAGAAAAGGCTGGGAGGCAGCCAATCAGGGCCAGGCTGGGCCCTCTAAAAGGGCTGCTAGGCCAGAAGGCAGTCAGTCTCTCTCCAGCCTTGTAGAGAGAGAGAGAGAGAGAGAGAGACCGACCGACCGACCGACCGACCTGGCTGCCTGAAAGAGGAAAAGGGTACCTTGGACAGAGCCGTGCTGGGGAACAGCAGGAGGAGCTGTGGGAGCTTCAGCCTGGAAAATCCCCAGGCTGAGGCCTTGCTGTCAGGGCCAGAGGAGGTACTAAGGCTGTGGGGAGGCAGCCAGGGGAGGAAGAGGCAACAGGTCTAACCCCTTTGCTGATGATCAGTGATCACTTCAGACTGCAGTTTGCCCCTGAGGGAAGGGGCTACATGAAGACTGGCAGTGGGTCACTGAGGTGAGGTGGAATTAGGGGATTGGGGTTCCTTAGGGAGGGGAGGACCCTGAGTGTGGGAGCACTGCTATGGGCAGTACCCAGGAGAAGGGGCACTGTGGACTGGGAAGGACACGGGGCCTGAAGTATAGTGGTGGAGATTGATAATGAAAGACAAGTAGTGACAGCAGGAGAGACACTGGCCAGCAGCAGGTGTTCTGAGGCTGGGATGAGCTAATTCCTGAACGACGCGGCGGTGAGTGCCCGACCTGTTACATGTGATAAGATTATTTGTTTGGCATGTCTGTTTTAAAGCCTGCCCTCTGTGAGCCTGCCTTTAACTGTCTGAGAGTACAGGTATTTCCTTCAGGGCAGTCATGAGCTAGGCTACGGGTCTTCTGCACTGTAAGTATCGTACCTTACTTCAGGGGTGCTAAAACACTGTTTATAGTGGGGGTGTTCATGGTAGAAACCATGTATTTAGTGTTTATTACTACTTTAACGCAGGGATGTGGCTGCATCCCCGGCACTCCTAGTTCCAGCATCGCTGCCTGGTTTAAATCTGTTCCTCTGTTTACAAAGGGCTTTTCAACCTGACTCTGCAGTTCAGACTACAGGGATGTGAATTGCAGCACACACTATTATGCTGCTCTGTAACTCCCCCTTGTGGACGCTGCTGGTGCAAACTAACAGGTTCCTAGTTCACGCTAACTTAATCCCATTCGAGAGAGGAGTATGCTAACACAGCTACTTCTAGTTTGCACCAGCAGAGAGTTACAGCATAGCACACTGTGTGCTCTGTAATTCATAGTCCAGTAGTTAAAACTGCAGGACCAGGTAGACATAGCCTAAATCTGGATTTGTTGTTGATCTGTGCCCTTCCACCACAACTGCAGCACATGGTCCTTAAGCAGTGTAACAGAGTATTTAGCCCAGAGCTGCTTTACTTTTGTGCTTGTGATTATGTTGCATGCATCAAACAATTTTCAGATGAACAATGTTCATATTTCTACAATCCAGCCTATACATAATTTTTAAGAAATATATTCAGGCTAAGATTTTCAAAAGTGGCTAGTGAGTGTGTGCACCAACTAGGGAAAGCTTAGAGGGCCTGAATTTCAGAAAGTGTTGAGCACTCCTCCTCTAAAAATCAGACCTTTCTAATATGTCTCCAGCTGGGCAGCTAAAAACAGGCATCCAAAATCTCTATTCACTTCTGAAATACTGGATGTATAGCATTGGGTGCAGTTTTCAAACAGTCCTCCATAAAAGAATGAATTGAATGACTAAATAAATAAAAGTGCTTCTTGAAGTTAGGGAACTCTTCACACCACTCTATGGTTAAAAAGTGAGTCTCAGAAAAAACATTTAATCTTATCTTTATGTTTATGACACTTAGCATAAGTGCATGTGCATTTTTTAACCCTCCTACATTTTTCACTGCCAATGAATCATTGATCCTTTGGGACCTTTTCCCCTGTATCTTTAGTACTACAGAATTTTAAGTGCTTAGAATAATTTACAGAGAGAGAGAGAGACCTTGTACATATTTATGATGTATTATGTTTGGCCTACATAATATAACATCTTGAAAACAACAGAAATGAAGTCTTCAGATTTATGGGAGTGGAATTGTTCTCCTCATTTTGTGTTTTACTGTAAACTCATTCATCACCAGATCAAACCGATTTCCAAGCTTAAGCTGAACCACTGGATCTAATAATGCAGGACATATGAATAAGAAAATACTGATTGCATAAGTATAGTGTGAATGCCAGGCAGCGACTGCCAGAATAATCTCAGTGGTTTACTTTTCTTGGCTACCTCTAATTGATGGAACCAAAGACAAGTCAGAGCCAAATAAATCATCTTTCCTAATTTTCCTCTTGTCAGAAATATAAGCTAAAAGGGTTCTTTTTTTTTTGGGTAAATGTTTTATGGGCACATTATCCTACTTTGCTTGCAGAAGCCCATGGTTCTATGTTGCATCACCCTGATGATTTAGTAATGGAATTATACATTAAAAGCGTTGTGGAAGTTTTTTGCCATGTTATTTTCTCTTTGGAATTACCTGTAATATATTATGGCACTTCGCCTTATTGGCTAATTTGTACAATTCTGTTACTGTACCCAAAGGCCTTCGGGTACATGGCTTAGGGAAATAATGGAGCTGGGCTATTAGGACTTCTCCAGCTGGCAGCTGCCCCCAAAACCTCTCTTAAAGGGAGAACCTTAGCAAAGAATATGGCCATGTAAACTGTACATTACATTTCCAAGGTAATCTCTATGGGACTGGTGAAGGGCTGCGGTGTGTCCTCCAATCTCCAGCCTGCCAAGTCTTCACCTGCATCTTCTTCTGCCTCAGATGGATCCCCAAATCCACAGAGAGAATTTGTCAGTACCAGGAGATGAAGAGAAATGGAGTGATGCTATCTGAGATGGCTGATTCCCTTCCTCTTTCTGCATGGAATGGGAAGATCCTCCAAATAGGGCTCAAGGGGAAACTACACAGATTGTTTAAAGACTAGAAGATTTGCCCAGTATTATGCTACAAATGCTAACATTACCACAGGGTACTGCTGTGCAGAAACACCTATACAATTTAAACAGCCCCCAAACAATCACAATTCAGAGTATTACAACAAAACAGGAAAGTTGTATGCCCTTATAGGTGTGCATAAGGAATTCCCATCTGTGATAAGGGGCAGAGACAATTTATATTAGCCAAAATTAGGTTTTGCAATATACAAACACCATGGCACTGAACCATTGTATGGGAAATAGACAGAGAAATTGACAAGATACTGTCATAAAAAGTGAAATCTACTAGTCTAGTCTGAGTGTGATGTAAAGGATAAATGGACAGTGTTAATGTTAAAAAGTAAAATAGATGTTTAGGATTCTTTCTAATTTTGATGTACTAAGATTTTATTTCTTATAGGTAAGGAGAAATATTAACATACAGTTTTTACCTAGAGAATGTCATTTTTCAACAGGCAAGTGAGAGAAAACAGATTTCTAGTATTTAACTCTCCCAGATGCCATTTGGACATAGCTGTTATACCTTGCTTAGCACATTTCTAAATATGGCAAGGATTTCTGAAGATAAAACACACATATTGGCTAACTCCTGCTCACCTTGTTCAGGGGAATCGTCCCATTGAAGTCAATGGTACCATTCAAGTGACTGAGGTGAGCAGGATTGCACCTTCTGGGCTATTATGGGAATGAAAGCTTACACTGTCAGCACAGACATTATCCACTATACTGGAGAATAACTCGAGGAAGGAAAGGGTATCATTACTCAGTTCTACAAGACAAAGCAAAATAATACAAGACACTAATTTGTGCAGGAGTGGTATGCTCTCAGGTATGGAGCTGCAGCACCATTCATAACACAATGGGCCATACTGTGCTGTTAAGGCACAGGTCTGCAGTGGGACAATATAGAATGACACCACTCTAGAGGGAGCTCCAGAACAGTCCCTGAGGGAGGCACACTACTGCTCGGAGCACTGTAAGGTGCCAGTGAATACATCTGTTGGGACACATTTTAACATGTTCTCCCTTCTGTGGTTTGTCATCTCTGCCAACTGGCACAGCATAGAGAGGAGCAATGACCTCTTCACTTTCTTTGGGCTGGCTTGCCACAAGCAGCAAGCAGATGCTAGCAGGAAGCAATGTAGGGACTCTGGCAGTAGTATGTAGAGGTAGGAGAAATCTCCTTTTAACTTACCCCATCCTTGTGTCCTACACAAGGGCCAGTCACAATCAGGCCCTATATTCCCTCTTAATTGATAAGAGACAAAAGCTACAGTATAGAAGGATTGCAGAATCTGACCCTATCTGGTTCAAGTGATCATACTGCTGTAGTACCATGTGAAGTTAATGGTGGGTAAAAAGTCTACTCTGTTCACTAACTGCATGCAATATATTGCTTTTGGAAACCCACCATTATATATACCAAAAAAAGATAATCATGGTATACAGATTTGTGATGGCCAAATATGAAGAGGTTTAGTTGCTCCGTTCAGAGAAGCATCTGAAAGTTTAGATTCACATAAGCATCTCATCTGAATTACCCACACCTCTTGAGTCTGCAAAATTTCAGTGGAAATCTTACAAGAAAAGACTCTACTGTAAGATTTCTGGTTTGTCCTATTTATGATCAGCCAGGAATACCACAGAAATAACCTGTTTTGGAATTATCTTATTTCAGCATAGCTGTTTCCATCCTAGGGAAGCACAGAAATGCACACAAATGAGAATTTTTTTTTAAATTAATCTTTTATAATGCTCAAAAGATTTAGGAGGAAACTCAAAGTGCACCTAGATGTCCAACCCCATTGAATGTCAATGGAAGTTGGACACCTAACATTCATTTAGTTTAAGATGGAGTTCGGAACAAATCTTCAGATCCGTTCTTGTTTCAGTCTAACCTGGTCCTTATCCCTAATACATTGTACTGCTATGTTCCCACTGTGAAGTCCCTGCACAAGTCAACAATATACACTACAATTTTTCTTATTTTAAAATATACTTGGCTTTTTCTTCTTGAATACTGCCCTGCACCAACGGTGAGGCTAATCTTGATCAAGCTGAAGCCAATGAGAGCAGGACTGGACCCTGTATACATTGTTTTCATTGTTTCATTATGCTTTTTAAATTAATTTTTGTTGTATTTAAGAAAAATGACTTGAAAAAAAATCCACTACAACTGAAACTAATTATAACAAGCAGCAACTTAATTGTTCAGCTGAACACTACCTTAGCTAGCTTGGTTTATTATCATCACCATAGGAAAACCTTTCGTTATCCTCATTTCTTTCAAGAGATGCATCTCCAAATCATGTCCTGCAGCTAGTGAACAGCTGGCATAGTTGTGTGGGTTCATCTTGGGGGACACAAGGTGTTCAACATTTCATTCTGGGAATGATATTTTACCGTCCTTAACAATATTATCAGTGACATTCTGAATAGTTGCTGCAGGTTAGGCAGCTGGGGAGCTTTAAGGTTTTTCTGTTTCCAACTGTCTAATGTATTTATTTTGTATTTCAACAATTACAAGAAAGGATAGTTTCCCAGGGCACCTATGTAAAAACCAGTCAGTTAACAAGACTAACAGATATGCTGTTAAGTCAAAACAAAGCCAAACCTATCTTCTGTTATGCTACC
Source organism: Trachemys scripta elegans (assembly GCF_013100865.1). NCBI lineage: Eukaryota > Metazoa > Chordata > Testudines > Emydidae > Trachemys > Trachemys scripta. Next base: position 103,739,206 of record NC_048299.1, read on the forward strand.
ACAGTTTCTTGTGTGGCAAAGCAAAAGTGATGTTCTTTATTAGCTCTTTCTAGAAGAGACTTGTGGATTCAGTTTTGTTTTTTCATCAGTGCTTCTTAAAGAATTTGTTTCTTCCTATGTTAGTTCCCTAAAATGGGAAAGATCCCCACCCCACATAAAGAAGCCGGGATAAAAGGACAGGAGCAATGTAAGGGGCTCTTAAAGCCCCAAATCCAGTTGTGGAAGGAGTTTCCTGATGCGGAACTGCAGAGGATAGTTGTCAGGATGTCTTCTGACAAACCCCTTGCAAGCCCTAGCACGGGGTTATACCTGAGTACGGAGGGACATCTTGGGTTCCCACTGTGACATGATTAGGGCCCTATCAAATTCACGGCCATGAAAAATGCATCATAGACCATGAAATCTGGTCTCCTCCCATGACATCTGGTCTTTTATGTGCTTTTACCTTAAGATTTCACATTGGAGACCAGCGATTTTCAAATTGGGGGACCAGACCCAAAAGGGAGTTGCAGGGGGGCCACAAGGTTATTTTAGGGGGATCGCAGTATTGCCACCCTTTCTTCTGCGCTGCCCTCAGAGCTGGGTGGCCAGAGAGTGGCAGCTGTTGGCCGGGCGCCCAGCTCTGAAGGTAGCACCCTGCCAGCAGCAGTGCAGAAGTAAGGGTGGCAATATTATATCATGCCATCCTTAGTTCTGCACTGCTGCTGGCAGCTGCACTGCCTTCCGAGCTGGGATCCTGGACAGCAGCCACCACTCTCCAGCTACCCAGCTCTGAAGGGGGCGCTGCTACCAGCAGCAGCACAGAAGTAATGGTAGCAGTACTGCGACCCCCTCTACAATAACCTTGTGACCCCCCCACCAATTCCTTTTTGGGTCCCTACAAAAACTGCTGTGATTTTTTCCAACAGCAGGGAGACAGACGCTGCTATCTGCATACACCCAGTCCCATGTGCTCAGTGTGACTTGTGGCACATGGTAGCCTCATGTCAAAACAGCAGTTTGGGGCAGGAAGAATAGCCATATTGAGAGTCAAATTCTGCTTTCATTTACCCCATCATAAGTCCAAAGTAACTCCATTGCATCACACCAGCATTACTAAAAGCAAATTTAGACCAGAGTATGAGACCTGAACAAACTTGAAAACTCAGCAATTTTCACTGAAAGCAGGTGCAAGTTTCTCTAGGTTCCCCTCCTCTTCTTTCCTGCTGCCATCTGCCAACAGCTGCTCCAACCCTGGAATAATCTGATCCCTCTCATGATTCAGCTCTCCAGCCAGGCCACATATTTAATATCCATCCTTTTGGAGATATATAAAGAGTCTGTCCAATGTTCAGGGAAGGGGCTCCCAGACCTCCCCAGGGCTAAGATCTCAGGATCTTGACTATCTGGGGTTCCAGCATATTTTCCTCACTAGATCCCCCTGGATCAGCAGTAGGTTTTCTGCCTTCTGCCCTGCCTAGAAGTTAGTAGGGGAATCCAGGCCCACCTTCTCCACTGGGTTCCAATTCAGAGCCCTGTGTTAAGTAGCAATGGTCTTCACCCCAAAGGTGCTCTACCACTGCTTCCCTGGATGGTGTCCTAGCATCCCCTTTTACAAAAGGGCAAAGTAGAGACAATAACCCAAATAAATCCAAGGTACATTGCAGAACTTCTAAATGTCCAGAGTCCTTTTCTCCTCAGCAGTTCTGGTAGAGTCCAAATAGCCAGAGGCTCCAATCAGCTGGACCATTCAAATTGCCCCTTCCAAGGACCTAAGAGTGTAGGACTGCTCACCTCCTCTAGTTGCCTGCTCCTGAGTGGCTCTCTTCCCCTTTCAAGTTCCTCCTCTTCCAGCCCATATATGGTTTTCAGGTGTGGCAACCTGAGGCTAAAGTAGCATTTTAACCATTTCCTTTCCAGTGCAGGGTTTGTACACCTGATCACGCTGACTAAAGATTAAGTAATACCTTCAGAATTTGGCCAGAACTTTGGAACTCTTTTTTGTAATGAAAATGTGCTATAAAATGCACCCATTAGTGGGTTTATCTTTTGAATTTGTGTGCCTAAATACTAAAGGTGGTCAAATTATATAATGCAAAATGATCTGATGAATGTTGGCATTTTTCTTTGACTAAATTACTCACAATATCCCCCGCCCAATTATTCAACCACCTGTATGGATAAGTGCTTGAATAGAATTTGGCAAATAATATTATTTGATAAATTGCTTTCCAGTATCTGTCAAATTAATTATTCATGGATACATACTTAATTAATTGGTCAGCTACCAAATCAAAATTTAGGAGTTTATCTTTAAACACCTAGACATTGGGTATATTGCCATAATTCATCTACAAACAAAAATAAACCACAGTTGAATCACCTTTCTTTCTAGCTCGTATCTAAAGGCCAGTGCAACAGATACAAAACCCAGTTGAGATCAGTAATTGGAATTTAGAAGGAAGCTTATCCTGTATCTGAGGTTTATCAGGGCACATGTCCATTACAGGTACATTTGCTAGGCTAAAAAAGACTTTCCAAGATTTTCAAAAGTGATTAGTGACTTTGATTGACTCAGTTTTTGGGCACCCAATTTGAGAAATCTTTACATTGCATGATTTTCACAGGGCAGATGCTCAGCGCTGACTGAAAATCAGGTCCCTGTAAGGTGGGGAACCCCAAATCTCAGGCACCCATAATCACTAACCACTTTTGAAAATCTTGGCCACATTTATAGCCCCCATAGCTCGGCATAGCCTGTTGGTTATTAATTCTTTCAAAAGAAACTATGTATATAAAAAACATCAGATGCAGCCAAGTTATGCAATGATGTGAAGGAAAAAAAAATCAGAAGTCAATTTGACTTGAGATTCAGCCACAATTTCCAAGGCATTTATTATTTTTGCCACAGAGTGCTAAGCTGCCAGGAAGAATTGTATGCATTGCATAAAACAACTAATGGCATACTGCAAAACTAACATCATACTGAAAAGCAAGACTTAAATGGAGTTTTACCCATGCTTATAACAACAGGAATAGTTTATATGCTCCTGTTTTAAGTGTGAGATATTATATACGATCCTTATCCTTCAATGCACTTTGTCCAGGCAGTCATCCACTGGATGGGAGCTAGGCATGAAAGAGGAGAATAAATTAAACAGGTTTGCAGTGTGATATGACAGCAGGAAAAAAAACAATCGAGAAGGATATTCTATGCAGAGGCCTCAAAGTGCGTGAAGTTCCTGTCTTGATGTCAGCAGGGCTCTTCATTGGTGCAGGGATCTGCTCACTGCAGGATCCATGTGTAAGCGCTCTGTCCCAGGAGAGAGAAAGATGTCCAGAAATGAAAATTAAAGCCAATAATTCAGCCAATAAAATGTCAATAACTTATATTCTGTAAATGGAAAGTCAAAGATCGTGGACCTCATTCTCCTCTCACTTAAATGAGTTTTACACCAGTCTAATTCTACTGATTTAAAGCTCCGTAAGTGAGGGGAGAATCAAACACCTTAGATGGGCCTGAATCAAAGTCTCAGATCTGAACACCTACGAACTTTGGGAAGGTTTGGATCTAAACTTTACTACTATCTCCATAATGGGATGAACTAAAACTCTAGATGCAAACACCCCTGAATGCTGGGGAAGTTTGAATAATTGCCAAAAGAACCAGTGGCTAGAGCCCATTTCAACTTAAACTTTTGCAAAGCAATGTGTTCATTTACTAAAGAAATATACTGGGAAATTAAAATGACAATGGAAACAGAAAGCACGATGCAAAGGAAATGGGAAATTCTCAAATGCGGATTGCAGTGTTTCTAATTACATGAATACCATTAATACATAAATAAGTGGGTGTGGGGACAGAAAAGGGAAACCGTGCAGATGACCAAGCAAATGCAGGGAGTGATCAAAGATGAGAAAAGTACATAGATGTAAATCTACAGCAGGATATTTATATGATTAAACTAAAGCAATGTATGAAAATGAGCAAAATGGCCAATTTTTAGAATGAAAGGAGGGTTGCAAAAGAAATAAAGGCAAATAATACAATATTTTATAACATATCTAAGGGACAAAAGGGTGGTGAGAGACTATATGTCTTCTGAAGAGCAGCAAGGGGGAACCTGTTGAACAGAAAAGGAAGATCTGGCTGGGAAACTGAATAATTTATCTTCAGTTTGTACTAGGGAGAGTTGGGAAATTACGAGCGTAATAGAGAGATTTTTCAAGTGGTAAACAATGAACATTTACTGCAACAAAAGGTCACATCAGAAGTGGTTGCAATACTGTTTGAAAAAGGACTATATGTCCACTAGGGAACGTTTATTGCATACAATCAGGGTCCACATGTGCCAGTTAGTGACTTAGATGCTGATGCACATTAGAATTTAAACCCCAGCTGGTGCAGTCCCATGGCACCATGTAGAAAAGCCCTAAAATACAATAGATGATAACTAGGTGGCATCTGTTGGTAAATGCTGACACAAGATTGTGTTTGTTTTGACATATGCCACAATTATTGTAAAGCTAAAAAGTAATAGCGTAGACATTCTGCTTTTGAGCAAAAGAATTCCAGAAGCTCCAAATTGAGAAATAGACTGTGAATTTAAAAAGGCTTCACCATCCCAGAGCAGACCAAGAGGGAATTATGAACCACTGTAGTAATTCCTTCCTATCATGATACTTTTTTAGATCCCATTACTGTGATATAGGAGTGCCTCAAAATCTTGGATGTATTTATCCTCACAATAGCCTTATGAAAAGCACTAGTATCTCCATTTCACAGATGGGGACAAGACACAGAAATATTAAGTAACTTGCCCAAGGTCACACAGGCAGTCTGTGACAGAGAAGGGAACTGAATCTAGATCCTAGTGCTCTAACCAGTGGGCCAGCCTTCTTCTTCTCTCTTTATGCTGTCTCAACTGTGCTGGCCCATGCATTGGAAAGAAAGGCAGAGCTAAAGATCCACCCATCCCCTGCCCCTTTCCACCCACTCGCCACCTACCTGTCCAGTAGCTTGATTAACAGCCCTGTAGAGGCTGCTCTCCTCACCATGCTGGGGGTGCCTTAAGCCACATAAGGCAAGGACAATCTTATACTATGCTTGTGTTAGTTAAAAGCATGTCTGAAAGAGGAAAAAAATAGAGAAAAGCATGAAAAGGGGCACAGAAACTTGCCCCACACTAACACTATTGAGACCATCACTGGGACTGTGAATTTAACAAGCATACATTATAAGAAAGAAATATTACCTATACTGGGGTGGCCAAACCCTCTGAGCTGCATACAACAACCTTCCGAAGCTTGAGAGCTGGGGCGCGCCTGCCAGGGCTCAGGGCTTCAGCCCCGAGATCTCCCTCCCTGCAGGTCTGAAGCCCCAAGACCCCCTACTTGCTGGGCAGAAGCCAGAGGCAATGTGTGAGGGGGACACATGGGATCACATGCCCTCCCAGACTTTTGCCAGGGTTTGCTGGCCCCACTCGGTCACATGATGCTGCCACCTCCCTGCATGGCAGCTGCTGGAGCCAGCAAGCTGAGAGCTGCGACTTGGGTAGAGTCAGCGGCCAACAGCTGGGAGCTGCAGGGAGAACTGCTGCTTTTGTTGATGCCTCTCTCCAAGGAGCTAAAGCACGTGCCCCTCCCTGCAGCTCCCAGTTGTTTCCTGCTGCCTCTCCATGCAAAGCTAACACCTGGGAGCTGCAGGGAGGAGCCACTGAGGGAAAGAGGGGATATGTGCCTGGGGGTGTGTGACTCAAGCTATTGGGTGGGGGGGAACAAACCTTTAAATTGTGCTCCGCTCCCTCAGAAGGCCCGTTATCTCTGGAGAAGGCCCTAGCCCCACCACAAGGCAGAATCCCCTAGCTCCCCCCACCCCAGTCTGGTAGGAGGAGAATGGACAGATGTGGGAGGTTCCAGAAGCTGCACTTTAATTGTAAAAAAGTCACATGTGGCTCACAAGCCGCAATTTGGTCACCCCTGACCTATAGCCTGGCTCAAAACCCCATCACCTGATCCTTGGCAAAGACAACTGTCCTGTCACTTCTCATCACAGCCAGTCTGTCACAGCAAAAGTCTCTCCTGTGCCTTTCAGTTCCTCTTTGAGTCAGATTACCTAGCTTTGATCATGGCTAGCATGTTCTCTGGCATCCTGGGACACCAAACACCACATTGTGATACAGTCCTCTGTAGCACACCAGATGTGTCATGGTTGAGGTAAGTGATAGAGGTGCCTTAGCTGTTAAAGGCATTTCAGATCTAAAACCTAGTGGAACCAAATACCATTCCCCAACTGCCCTCAGATGCCACGTTCCTTCCTCACACAACCTGTCTCCATGGCCCTGCTCCTCCCAAGTGTCCTAACTGCCATGGATACTCCCTCTGCTGCCCCATCATCCTACCTGTCTATAGGCAAAGAGCAACAGAAGAATCTAACCCAGCAAATTCACCATATTGCCCTCTAAAGGCCCATAACCTCTCAGTAGTTTCACCACATTATACACCAGTCCTCGTATTGGCCAGTTCACAAATCCAGTTATTAGTGAGCTTCCTGTGTTACTTTCAGCCCTGAAATAAACTAAAGGGTAGCAGAACTGGACTAAACTCAGTTCATACTAACTCCCAACATGGGCTCACTGGGATGCTGTGGTTCAGGTACTGGACTTGGTCCAAGTGCTCACTGCACCCTTTAGATTCTAGTACCTGGCATTTCCCAGTAAGGACTCTGACAACTCTAACTGCCCATAAACCTTCTCCTCCTGGCAATCTCTGACTCTCCAGAATAGAGAGAGCACAGTGGTGGATTCATCACTTTGCCCTCTGCTGACCTATGATTGCTAAACAGATTCATCACAATATAACTCAGGTTTTCTTTTATGCACCCAAGGACACTTCTACCCCCATATATGTTCCATTCACTTCCTTGGTTTCATCCAAGTATTCATCCACTGACGTATAGAGGTGTCAATCATTTGCACAGAGAGATTAAAAAATACATTCTTACTCTACATTAAAAACCTGTTTTATACGTGAACTTGTTCAAAAGAGAAACTTGCCAAGCTGGCATGTCATGATCATTGAACTTTAGGTGGCCTTCTGTATTATTTCTAAATTCAGTCTGAAATCTCAGAGAAAGAAATGTTTATCCGAAAACAAAATTAGACCAGATCAAGAGCAGGGGTTACTTTTGCAAGAGAACATGATGGTAAAATATGAAAAAAACCTGTACTTGTGTCAAGGCTCCTTCCCCACTCTAAACTTTAGGGTACAAATGTGAGGGCCTGCATGAAACTTCCAAGCTTAACTACCAGCTTAGATCTGGTCTGCTGCCACCACTCCCAATGTCCTAATTCCCTTCTCTGGGTAGCCTTGAGAGACTCTTCACCAATCCCCTGGTGAATACAGATCCAAACCCCTTGGATCTTAAAACAAGGAGAAATTAACCATCCCCCCTCCTTTCTCCCACCAACTCCTGGTGGATCAAGATCCAACCCCCTTGGATCTAAAAACAAGGAAAATCAATCAGGTTCTTAAAAAGAAGGCTTTTAATTAAAGAAAAAGGTAAAAATCATCTCTGTAAAATCAGGATGGAAAATAACTTTACAGGGTAATCAAACGTAAAGAGCCCAGGGAATCCCCCTCTAGCCTTAGGTTCAAAGTTACAGCAAACAGAGGTAAACACCCTAGTAAAAGGTACATTTACAAGTTGAGAAAACAAAGATAAAACTAACACACCTTGCCTGGCTGTTTACTTACAAGTTTGAAATATGAGACTTGTTCAGAAAGATTTGGAAAGCATGGATTGATGTCTGGTCCCTCTTAGTCCCAAGAGCGAACTCTCCCCAAAAACAAAGAGCACAAACAAAAGCCTTCCCCCCACCAAGATTTGAAAGTATCTTGTCCCCTTATTGGTCCTTTGGGTCAGGTGTCAGCCAGGTTACCTGAGCTTCTTAACCCTTTACAGGTAAAAGGATTTTGGTGTCTCTGGCCAGGAGGGGTTTTATAGTATTGTACACAGGAGAGCTGTTACTCTTCCCTTTATAGTTATGACAACTTGAAAGATAAAATGATTTGTGTTTCTATGAATTATATGTGAAAGTTTTCTCCAGTAACAAAATTACTGTTGAAAAGGGTTTTATATACCTGAAAAACAGATGACCAGGATATGTATCATTATGAGGGCCAAATGCAGACGGGTTGACTTCCTTCTATTTTTGTTTGCTTCTTTTTTGTTATTTTTCCTGATTTCAATAAGTTTGCTGCCACTTTAACTGGGAGACATATAATACGGAATGAATGGAAGCTTTTCACAGATGAAAATATGAATGTGCTGCTTTAAATTTTCAAGCCCGGTGTCATCCTTTCAGCACAGTATAGAACACTCTGCATACTCAATAAAACACAGCACATCTGACCTGGGACATCTGTTTTAACAATGCTCTTTTCACATAGAAAGAAACAAAATAGTCTTCTTCTCATATGGCTCTACAAGATTATTTTAACCTGAACACCATGTTTTAGTTGGTTGGTTTGTTTTTGTTGAGGTGGAAATTTGACTATTGTTTTTGGTGGGCTGAGGACATTCATGCCAATAGAAAAACTCCTATGGACTTCAATGTTCTTTTGATCAAGCCCCAAGACAAGAGCATGTAGCACCTTTCTTAAAGGGTATAACAGTGGCTGCTCCTGTCTGTGTTCTCCAGTATTCTCTCTGCCTCTGTCGTCTCCAGGCATAATGTCTCCAGTGCAGTACCTTGCAACCTTTCTGACCTATCCCTAAAATGGGGATAATAATGCTTGCCTACATACATCAGAGCTGAGGGGACACAGCACCCTGCAGGAGGGCCTCAGCTCATTGTACAATAGAATTCAGTGTGAATTCTGGATGCTCTTTGCATCTGCCAGGCTCTCTACACTGGTAATCATCAGGGCTAACTTATCCATCTTAAACTTTTCTTAGGCATCTGTCGCTTTGCTAAGTGCCCCACAGCAAAATAAATTACAGCAATGATTGTGCCCTTGCAAGCTATATCTTCATAGCCTTCCTTGTTCCTGGTCTTCAAGTTTCAACATTTTGTTTTCCCGTCTTCACTCTTTCATGACTTTTATTTCCTATCTCCCCAGTTGTGGGCTGGTCCTTAGAAGATGCCATTTCTGGAGAAAGCCTTCATCAGAGAAGTGGGGGTTGCTTAATTGTATCTAACCCTGAATGATCTTGGTCACACTAACTCTGGACTCTTCTGGTGAAGTATTCTACACCTGCTGAAGCACAGCTGAAATGGTCTGTCCCTGCACCCGAGAGTCATATCCAGGTCCTATTTAGTTGAAGCACCCCATAGAATGTAGATATCTTGGAGGGTGCTGGAGGAAAAGGATCTTAAATTAAATCTGGAAAAGGATAAGCAGCCAATGAATCATAGAATATCAGGGTTGGAAGGGACCTCAGGAGGTCATCTAGTTCAACCCCCTGCTCAAAGCAGGACCAATCCCCAACTAAATCATCCCAGCCAGGGCTTTATCAAACCTGGCCTTAAAAACCTCTAAGAAAAGAGATTCCACCACTTCCCTAGGTAACCCATTCCAGTGCTTCACCACCCTCCTAGTGAAAAAAATGTTTTCCTAATAACCAACCTAAACCTCCTCCACTGCAACTTGAGACCATTACTCCTTGTTCTGTCATCTGCTACCACTGAGAACAGTCTAGATCCATCCTCTTTGGAACCCCCTTTCAGGTAGTTGAAAGCAGCTGTCAAATCCCCCCCCCCATTCTTTTCTTCTGCAGACTAACCAATCCCAGTTCCCTCAGCCTCTCCTCATAAGTCATGTACTCCAGCCCCCTAATCATTTTTGTTGCTCTCCGCTGGACTCTTTCCAATTTTTCCACATCCTTCTTGCAGTGTGGGGCCCAAAGCTGGACACAGTACTCCAGCTCACCAATGCTGAATAGAGGGGAATGATTACGTCCCTCGATCTGTAGGCAACGCTCCTACTTATACAGCCCAAAATGCCGTTAGCCTTCTGGCAACAAGGGCACACTGTTGACTCATATCCAGCTTCTCGTCCACTGTAACCCCTAGGTCCTTTTCTGCAGAACTGCTGCCTAGCCACTTGGTCTCTAGTCTGTAGCAGTGCATGGGATTCTTCCGTCCTAAAAGCAGGACTCTGCATTTGTCCTTGTTGAACCTCATCAGATTTCTTTTGGCCCGATCCTCTAATTTGTCTAGGTCCCTCTGTATCCTGTCCCTACCCTCCAGTGTATCTACCACTCCTCCCAGTTTAGTGTCATCTGCAAACTTGCTGAGGGTGCAATCCATGCCATCCTCCAGATCATGAAGATATTGAACAAAACCGGCCCCAGGACTGACCCTTGGGGCACTCTGCTTGATACCAGCTGCCAACTAGACATGGAGCCATTGATCACTACTTGTTGAGCCCGATTATCTAGCCAGCTTTCTATCCACGTTATAGTCCTTTCATCCAGCCCATACTTCTTTAACTTGCTGGCAAGAATACTGTGGCAGACCATATCAAAAGCCTTGCTAAAGTCAAGGAATAACACATCCACTGCTTTCTGCTCATCCACAGAGTCAGTTCTCATCATAGAAGGCAATTAGGTTAGTCAGGCATGACTTGCCCTTGGTGAATCCATGCTGACTGTTCCTGATCACTTACCTCTCCTCTAAGTGCTTCAAAATTGATTCCTTGGGATCTGCTTCATGATTTTTCCAGGGACTGAGGTAAGGCTGACTGGCCTGTAGTTCCCCGCATCCTCCTCCTTTTTTTAAAGATGGACAATACATTAGTCTTCTTCCAGTCATCCAGGACCTCCCCTGATCGCCCTGAGTTTTCAAAGATAATGGCCAATGGGTCTGCACTCACATCCGCCAACTCTTTTAGTACTCTCAGATGCCTTTTCTGGCTAGTAATGTTGGATTAATGTAGGTATTTTCACTTAGAAAAGCTCATAATAATCTGTAGTAATCTTATTTCTTAAATGAAAAATGGCAGCAAGAAAAGAACAGATGTTGCTGTGTGTATGCTCCTATTTACATTAACAATTATTTGGTGAGTCATTCATGGCAATTTGAAATATATGTCTAAATTTGTATTGCTCTGAATGAAAGCACAATAATAGTGGTGAGTGAATCTAATATTGATCACAAAATCTTGAAACAGCTGGAGCATTATCATAGACATAGTCAGTGGTATCTGCATCAATAATGAGCTCTTATAAGAATTGATGAGAGATTTGATGTTGGGTTTGAGAGCAGCCTCTAGTTAAGTTTCACTGGGTTACAAATAAGTTTCATGATGTTTTTTGTCCTTGGTTTAATCAGCTAGTTTTTGAAGTGTGAAGCTGAATGTAATTATTTTATTACAGTAGCGCCTAGAAGACCTGACTAATGTTGGGGCCCCAGTGTACTAGACATTGTACAAACACATAATAAGGGACAGTCTCTTGCTTGAAGAGCTTACGTCCTCAGTAGGTGAGAGAAACGGGTGGGAGCAGAAACGAGACACCAGGAGGTGAACTGACTTTCACAAAGGCTCACCGTAGGCCAGTGCCAGAGCCAGGAACAGCATTCACTTCTCAAAGCCCAGTTCAGGGGTCCATCCACAGACCACACTGCTTTAACTGTTGGTTATTCTTTTTAGTACATGAGCTCCAGTACAATGGATAATAGAAGTTTAATAAACTACATATTTTAGGTTCTGATGCAGCATTTGAATCTTGGTCATAACCATTTTGGACAACTGTGCTAGTTGCCTAAAGTCACAATACTGATTGATAAGCATATCACAAACATTGATTTTACATGTCTCCTGTAGGGAAAAGCCAAGAGCAAATACAACAAATCTATATCATTAATTTGCAAGTATCTTAATGGAAAGTTTTCAGTCAGTATTCATTAGCCATATTTGCAGAATGTAGAAGGATAGGAAAGTAATGATGCCATCCACAGACCACAGTACTACCTAAAGTTTTATACCACAGTATTTTTATTGATTTTTAATACCCTGGTCCTCTTCAGGGGTGATACTTCCTATTGTAAGATTTTAGGATTTGCTGGGTGATGATACATATGTATCTCTCAATTATTTATGTTGCTTAACTGATGTGTCTATTTAATAGCTGGAATAAATAGGCATATCTCCACTGAAGTCAACAGACCTGTACTGAGTTATGGCAGCTGAAGATCTGATCCATAATGCACAAACCTTGTACTTCAATGGGCTTTTGCCATTTCACAAAAGATTTAGGGCCAAACCGTGCCATTTAAGGACTGGTCCGGGGCCATGCAGAGATGTACCACTGGAGAAGGAGCTTGGGGAGGGATTGTGCCCGAGATAGAATCCCACCCCTAGCTCCCTGGTCACCAGACCACATTATACTTTCGCTAGAGTGCCTGTGTGCAGCAGAAATGGTGCCATCATCCTGCCGCCTCTTCATGTCCCTATTCATTGGGGCGATATGTACCAAGAGGACGCACCACAAAAGCAGTCTCTATGCCCCCTGAACACAAGGCCCAAGACTGAGATCAGCTTTTTCATGGGGTGTGCAAGTTGGGGTGATGTTCCTTGCACTTTTCCTCTGCTGTCCGGTATACCTATAGAAAAGCCAGTTACTATGTGAGTTTTGTGATTGTTTGCCCCAATTGCATAATGGTGAACCATTCTTGTTATGGCTGATTTTTAAAAGAAATTAAATAACTGACACATATCACCATAATTGAATTGTCTCATAATTTATTCCTGCTAAGTTAAAGACGTCTGGGTCCCCTTGAAGTCAATGGGAGTTTTGCCATTGATTTTGATAGGCTCCGGATTTCACCTTCTGTTATTTGTCATGTCTCACTGTACAGAATCTGAGTTTATAGCAGCAATGTTAAAGACATGTATTAATTTACATATGTTTCCTGATCACCCAGTTAGTGCTTATCATTGTGAAAGAAATATATATGTTAATTTAAAAATAACCTGTGCACAGTTTTACAGTATTTACTATAGTTAGTAAGATAATGTGATTTAGACACACATTAACTTATGTTAGAAGGTTACATTGCTATCTGACAGTTCTATTTTATTGGCATTTTATACATGCTTATCACTTAAAACTAGAACAGAAAAATGCTGCTTTCAATCAGGCTGGCATATCATAATTATTTCTTGATTGAAGAAGATGCTTGATTGCAATTTACACTCTATCTTGTTAATTATAAATGACCCTTTTAAATGATTTTTACCTCCCAACTTGGAAGCAGAAGTGACAACTATTCTCCACAAGTTTCTTCTATGGTTATTATTACAGTTCCTGTTCTGACTGTACCAAAATGATCCCAATCCATTTTGGAATGGCCTTTTCTTATTTGACAGTGTTTGTACAAAACACTTTACATTTCACAGAGATGTTCAGTCATGCACCATGAAAATAGTAACAAAGGTGAGGAGAATAATTAATGGAAAGGGAGGAAAACAACTTGTAATCTTGAAGCTCTCTCTTTTTTGCCAAGTCCTGCTCATAAAGCACCTAGGATTAATCCAGAATAATGGAGATACCTTGGGAAAGATGAGCTACTGTAACTGACTGGTAAAATGCTGATACTTAAGAATTATCCACAACTAGAGTCAGGGTGAAAGCTTCTTCACCCATGCAATTTCATCCTTTGATTTCAGACACTGAGAATGACTTAAAAAAAAATCTGGACAAGATCTAATGAATAAAGAGAGAGGTCTGGAGGTAATGGTGAGAAAAATAAACAGTAACAGTAGTATCGGACAATAGCTGCAATAAAAAAGCTACTACAGGAAGATACATAGTTGTGTACAAACGCACCCTGATTTCAGTGGGGCCAGGATTTACCCTTTGGCTCCACTCCAGCTAAGCATTTAAGCATATGAATAATCTTTTTGTCTTCAATGGGACCATTCACATTCTTAAAGGATTAAGCAAACACTTAAGTCCTTTGCTGAATCAGGTCCTTTGGCAGTTCGGTACACAGAGTATACCTAGGTAGAGGGTGTAAAAAGGAGCACAGAACACAGATCGAGGTGATGAGCAGGGGTCATGTGCCCTCCCCCCCCCAGATTTCTGCCAGGGTGGGAGTCTGGCTGAGGGGGACATGCCTGGGAAAGGCACCAGCACCTAGTGTTCCTGCTGAGCCCTGATAGGAAACACCGGAGCAGGGTAAAGAGATGGGGCTGGCAGCACAGCTCTGCCAGAGGGGGTACAGGAAAGCCCTTTAAGTCCCGTCCCTTCCTCGCCTGCAGTCACAGTTACCTGCTTGGCAGTAGATGTCCTGAGCCCACTATAGTCCGTGCCATGCCTGCAGCAGGGAGGCAATGGGAGAAGCAAGTGGGGAAGGAGCTGTGAAGGGAGCGGGGGCAAGGTGGTGCCTGCTAAGAGCAAGTGTGGGAGGCACAGGGCGAGTGGAAAGGGAGCCAGAGGTAATGCATGGGGCAGTCATGTTCCTACCCTCACCATCAAGAGTTACGGGTTGTCTCTGCAGATAGTGATAGCTAACACTAAAGCTGTCCAAGAATTTCCTTGGTAAGACCCTGTTTTCAGTTGTTTGTAACATTCCTGAACTGTAACTATTTAGGCTGAAATTTTCCATATAGTTATCTGCCTCAAGCTGAAGGGTTTGCTGATGGGGTGTGTGTGTGTGTGTGTGTCTGGGGGGGGGGAGCGGTTGTTTGTCTTGTTGTGTGTGATTGATTATTTTTTTGGAAATTTCAGCTAAAATGGTGGAATTATTTCTCTAAACAGGAATAGGAAAATACATTGTAAGAATTGTTTAATATGGGCAAAACACTCATTTCAATATACTAGCACTTGCGTGTTTTGTAACAGGGACTTGACATTTTGGCAGGGGTAGGCAGGGGTCACCCTGATGTCAGGGTTGTGTTTTTTGCTATCCCTGTGAAAATCTGTCTAAGTTATGAGCCTCTGAAAAGCTCCATTTGCACATGCTCAGTTGAGCATGTTAAGAGTTTGGCTAAATTCACTGAAAAATTCTATCTACACCAGGTAGGCACCATCCCAGAGCTGCAGGGGCTGAGCAGGACTTTCCCTGCAATTTCTCCTTCCAACAGTCAGAGGCCTCTGTAGTGCTGGGCACAGGGACAGAGATCTGGGATACTGTCTCCTGTGCTCTAGCTGCTACCCTGCTGGCACCCAGTCAGCAAGGAGGAGGAGGAGCAAACAACATTACGGGACAACAGAGAGGTAAGGGGCTGTGGAGTGGGGATTGGCAAAGAAGGAGACTTAGACAAGCGGCCAGAAGGGTGGCATGGAAGAGACGGAGATGAAGACCAGGGAGTTGGGGGGCTTCGACAGGGAACTTGGGAGTGTGGGAGGGAGAGTGAGGGAAGACAGAGAGTGGGACATAGATCCAAGATGGGTCATAGAGTGGACCTGGGATATTCAGCCAATAGGGGAGGCTGGGATGAGGAGCCAAAGTGGGTGGACTGGGATGGGGCAGAATGTGTCAGGCTTGTTGGGTCGGGGCAGAAGTCTGTAACTGTTATAGCACACGCCGCTCAGAACCTGGAATGGAACCCAGATTCCAGAGTGTCAAAATTCCTCGGCCGTCAGCAAATATCCGTGAAACCCATTGGCAAAACATGTGCCTCAGGTCCCTTTAGTGGCTTGTCATCCTCTGCTTGGGCTAATCAGCTACTGCTATCAGTTTCTCTGTTACCCTGTTTCCCCGAAAATAAGACAGTGTCTTATATTAATTTTTGCTCCCAAAGATGCGCTAGGTCTTATTTTCAGGGGATGTCTTATTTTTCAGAAATGAAAAATGCCTTATTATCGGTGGATGCCTTATTATCGGGGAGGTCTTATTATCGGGGGGATGCCTTATATTACAACGAGAGGCAAAACTGTAAGTAGGCCTTATTTTCGGAGGATGTCTTATTTTCGGGGAAACAGGGTAGCTCAAGTGACAGAGATCTGTGTGGTGGGTCTAAAGATTCCAACCCTGCTGTTAAACCATGCAGGTGTTAATATGGTTCCACATGATGGAATTGCTGGGATTGTTATGCAATTTACTAGGTGTTTTTAAAAATCAAACTAAAAAAACCCACATAAAAAGAACATTGAAGTTGCAAAGTCAAGCACTCAGAAAGTTAGGAAATGCCAAAATTAAGTTGGTGTGTGCCACCTTAATTTTGGTCCCTTTGTGCTTTTACAAACTTATGAACAAGAAGCAGCCTGATATGTTGGTGGATCTGTCTATATACGGAATGTGGCGTACATCATTATACATGAATAGGCAGGTGAGACGTGTGGTGTAGAATGTCATATTTACCTGTCAAGCCAGATTCCTTTTGCATTTGTTGATAGTATAAAGAGATTGTGGATGAGGAGCAGATAAAGATTTTTATGTTTCCTGACTTGGAACACCAGCAACCCAAGTGAAAAAGCGAGAATTGTGGTCTGTAAAGAGATCCTTCATGAAATATAATGTGGACTGGGTCCTTTTTGAATACCATGTAAAGCAGTTCATTTAGGTTTCTGCTGATTGAGCAACCCCCAAAATTGAACAGAACAGGATCAGAAGCATAACGAAGACAGAAAAAAGATCAGGAATAAGGCAGAAATATGACAAATTGTTAGCAAAGGTAACTATATGATAGTTCATTTAAATTATCATTAGAATTACAATGGCATCTAGACGTCCCACCTGAGATTAGGGTGCCTTGCTCTAGGTGTTTTACTAACATAGGAGCTCATGGAAATTTGATTTTTGTTTTTGATTAAATATAGGCATAATTGTTTCACTAACAATTTTGTGAAATATCTTTTTCAACCAGCTATGATCTACACATAATAAGATTGTCTCTGCAACTAAAATTACAGTATAAATAAACAAGACAGACAGAATTGAAGTATTAATAGCTCAATTTTTCAAATGGGAAACTGAGCCAGGGAAAGATTTAATGACTTGCTCAAAAATCTATAGGAAGTCTGCAACACAGCCAAGCATTGAACCCCATTGCAGGCCAGGTTGTTAACCACAAGATAATCCTCCCACTTTCCTTTTCAGTCGCGAAGTGGTCAGGGGCTTTTCACGTGACAGATGAAAACCCTCTAATGACATTGATTTAGTATAGTACTCAGATACAAAGGGCCAGATTTTCAAAATTATGTACAGTAAATATTAGACTTCTAAATGCTGTATATAAGAATGGTTTCAAACACATTTAGTCTCAACATTTTACAGCATAAGCAAAACTGCGTTTCCGCATATCACTGTATAAAATGTGTTAAATGACATTTGCTGTCTCTACAGGACTTATGTAGAATACAGCTTTCAATTTGTGAGTATGAGAATGTGAAAGGGAACAGATTTTCCTTACAATTGTTCGGTTTTATTGCTAACAACCCAATAAAAGAAGGAGTCAGGCAAGCTCAGCATAAAAATATATTGTGTTATAAACTTATGACTAAACACTGAAAAAGCAGTGAACTGTAAAAACAGACCATAAGAAATATAAATACCTTTTAAAGCATTTTAACTTATTACAGAGTTAGGGGAAGCTGCAAAGCTAGCAGTATAGCTGGGTGGTAAATGGATTTCCATCCCTGTGCATATTTTAGAGAGGCTGACATTTTATCCCAGTCTCAAATCAGGATGAAAAGTCAAAATCTGGAAAATATTTATAAACCGTTTTTTTTGTTTTCATAATTTCCAATCAGTTTTATTTTGACATTTTTTCTTTTCTTTCCTTAAAAATAAATTCAGTCTAACTTAATTTCTAAACAAAAAGTCATTTCAAACTGGAAAAACAGATTTTTTTTTTTAGAATGTATTGAAATTAAATGTTTCATCATTTTTTAATTTTTTCTTTTTTTTTCCCCAGGGAAATTCATCCAACCTGACCCTACTTTCCAAACAGTTTTGTATTCAACAAATCGGTGTTTTTCAACAAAAAACAATGTGTCAAAAATGTCCTGCCTAGCTCTAGCTAAGAATCCTCCCTGCAAGGTGGAGTTGTATCTTTAGGTCACACATGCACATACTCTGCAATGTCAAGCCAACAGGCATGTCAATGTCTTATTTTCATTGGGGTCAGAATCCTTCCCAATCTGAAATGCAGAGGCACCAATTAGGTTGTTCTAAGTCTGCTGCTACTGTAACTTCAGGTCTCCAGTAGCATGTTTTTCCTCTTTGCAGCCTTCATCCAGGGGTTTTGCCAGTGGGATCAGTTATTCCTTATAATGCTTTAAGGCTGAAATTTATCCATGGAGAGTAATCACAAGATACCAGTTATGCTTCATTTTGTGCCATAGGGAACTATGGGTGGAATATCTCTGGGGTCCCTCAGCACAGAAGAAGAGACCCTCTGGAAAGGCTAGTGCAGGAGGCTACAATGGAAAGGGTAAAGGCATGCCAGGGGCAGAACCACAGATAGGAGTTTATGAAGTTCCAGTAGTCTCAACATTGGGGAAAAATTGCTTACCAGTAATACAGCAGAAAAGTTAAAACTGAAACTGAAGAAATAACATGATCAGAAAAGAGGGAAGGAAGGACGTGTTTGATGGTGTTGCTCTCAGATTCACCTGCTTTCCTGTGCTCAGAAGTTCCTTATAAACATCAACAGTGTAGCAGGAAAAACCTTTCTAAAATGATATGGAATTAAAAATCATTAGGACTTACTATTTACCGTCAGAAAATGAATAGCTCAATTTAAGTAAATTCAAATTAACAATGGCTCTTGAAATGCAGCAGAGAGCGGCAGAGATAGAGACTATTAATTTCCAATGTCATGGCATACGCCTCCCAAAGTTGCATGGGCATATTTTATCTTTTATTTTGCAAAGTCATGTCGAATTTACTGCCTATTATAAAACCTAAATCTCATCCAGCATCACTGTCTTCCATTGCGATTGCATTCTTTCCCCTGCAGATGTATCAGCCAGCATTTTCCAAAGATAAATCTCATTTTGTTATTTCCTGCCCATGTTTCTAATCTTTCTAAGTCCCTTTTTATTATGTTTCATACTCAGTGATATTTGCACTACCTCTCAATTTAGTATCATTCATACAGTCCATTGAATTGCTGATTCTTCCTCTTTCTGATCATTGAAAAGATAATAAATAAGAAACACAAGTCCTAGTAGAACCTACTAGACATCTCTTCCAACTCCATACGTTGCCTTTCCCCTTTGTTCTCTGTATGCAAAGAGGACAATCCCATTGACTAAATCAAGGCCATGAGAATAGATGCTAATATTTACATCAGAGCTGATAAAAATTAATTTTGTTAAGATTTCATGAGACTGTACCAAAGGCTTCCCTAAAAATTGATATACATCACACTTACTGAATTTCCTTTCTTAGTCAATTTTATATTGTTTGGCTAAAACTAACTAAAGATTATCAGGCATGTTAATTTTTTATAAACCTATGTTACTTATTGCTCCAGGTTCTATTATCCAGCAGATGTTTCTAGATTTTTCTGCTAATATTTGTTTCATTGTTGTTATAGGAACTGAAGGTAAAATTATTGGACAGTGATTGTCAGTCATTCTCCTGCCCTTGTTTGAAATTATCATGTTCCACCCCTCCTGCCCCCTTTAAATCTTGTGGTACCTTCGTACTTCTCTGTGACTTTTAAAATATACTTGACAGTGATTTGGCATATTCATTACCAAACGTCCTTAACACTGCAGGATTCATGGCATCCAGACCTGTTGATTAGAATATGTTCACATTTTCACATCTTCCAAATGTCCCCTTACCTGTTTTAACAATATATTTTAACAAGTCTTCATATTACTTTCTAGATGTCCAAAAAGTGTCTGCTTTATTTTTCTCATTAAAGTCAGATTTAGAAAAAAGGAAGTTTAGTAATTCAGTCATTTTGAGGTCAGAATCAGTGTCTGACTCATCAGCCACCAAATCATCTCTGAGTCAGAACCCATTATGAAGCCTGCTATAGACTTGCATTTTGTAAGATATTGTGACAGATCTAACGTATATAAGTTGTAAGAATATAGAATGTGGTACAGTACCATATATTTTAAAATAGCTAACCAATTTTTATCTTAAAATAGCTAACCGTCTGGGTTTTTTTGGGGGGGGGGAGAAATTTTGAGATTAGGTTTATTTCACTGTGTTAAATATAATAAAAACATATCAGATTTACAATTTAACAACTGGATTCCTATCGATCTGCCTAGCTTTTGATCAGTGCAGTATCTGAGCATGATCGTCTTTCCCCACACATCCCAGAGTTTAGTAGTGTTTGAAGCCTGGAAGTTAGTTTGTTCCATTATAGACAATGGGGCCCAATATGAGATTTGGATCTAGATCCAAGTTGCATATCTAAATGCTCTATTTCCCAACCCTCCAAAAATTCAGGTGTGTTCAGATCTGGGGTTTTGATTCAGGCCCACTACCACCTATAATTAATACTCTAACTACATAATTATATGGAGATGTATATATAAAAATATAATGGAAATATCCCATCTCCTAGAGCCTTCACTACCAGGACCAAGTACTGATTTTGCCCCAGATCCCTAAGTGGCCTCCTCAAGGATTAAACTCAGAACCCTAGGTTTAGCATGCCAATGCTCAAACCACTGATCTATCCCTCCCCCCTATATGAGATATAATTAGCTATACCTTTAGTCTTATATAATAAACTAAATTAAATCGTAAACATGTTTCTTAGGGATATTTGAAGGATTTTGTTTTCTTTTCCATAAACTGATACTTCCTAGCACTACATTGTATACACCAACACTATCACATACTAATTCAATAATCCTTGCCTATTTTTTCAGGTTCCAGGAAATGTCTTCTCTCTCTTTCGCTTATTACTACTTTGCTCATCTCACAATGCTTTCAGCCAGATTACAGTTACTCTCTAGTGTCCACAAAAGGACTGGGGTTATATCTCTTCTTATGATGTCACTGATATTAGATGATGCAAGCACTCTTCCTAACAGGTGGATTGTTGTGCGAGGTGATAATCTATGAATGGCGGTAACAAGTATCAGCCCCTGCAATCCATCACTATCTGCCAGATACAAGTACAAAGTACATGAGGGAAGACTCTTAACAGTGCATTGCATCACCTAACCTGATTAGTAATGCAGCAGTGAAACATCTTAGTCTTTATGGGGAAACAGACTCAGAAAGTCCATACATTTTTTAAAAAGCTATTTTTGCTTCATAGAAGCTTTCAAAAATCCATATGTTCTTTTCAGTACTTTTGCCCGATCTTGTATCTAAAAAATACTGCCCCAAATATTTTCTTTTTCAAATGAGTTTTAAAAATATTTGTACATAGGCTCTACTCTCGAATTCTGGGTTTTGGCCCAGAATGAATTTTTACAGCCAAGTTATAGGTTGTAAACAAAACTTAAATGAAAATGCTGTGAGACCCTTAGCTCTAGCCTCAGTCCCAGACCTTGTGGGAAATGTCAACCAAAGCATGAAATACTATCTCAGGCTTGTTGATGTAGCTATAAATAAGCACTCAAGTTACAATGATCTGCCATGTCTCTCAGCAGACTTAGCTTTTACCTTTAGGACTTTTTTATTTTTTCATCAGTTTTAAAGTTCTTCCATTTACTTCAGCCAGGATTATTGATGTTTATTTTACCTATATACCTGTTAATAGAGATCAACTGCTATTAATTACAAGGGAAAATGATGAAATTGTGTTTCTGGCTCAGTGACTGAGTAGAGTATTTAGTACACAGTGTCATCTAGAGGCCAGAGAATTCTTTAAAAAAATTAAAAAATGATAAAAGCTTTACGGTGACGTGTTTTTTTTTTCACTTCAATGATCAACAATTACATCTCCTTGACTGGTCAGATAAATTATCTCTATAAATAGCCTCTGTGAAGACCACTGCAGTAATTCTAAGTGTCTCAATTGACACCAACTGATCAGCACACAGGTGATTAACTACAAGCTGCACATTACTGAATAAGCTGTATGTATGTGACTAACATTTTAGAGATAATGCAAAACTTGTGAACTCTTTTCTACTTATCCTTCAAAGAAAAATTGCCAGTATAGGGAACATCAAGCATTCATCAGAGAATCCATAAAGATTATTTACTACTAATAAATCCTGTCAAAAGTACTTCGATTGGGATGGATACCACTAGGATATAAAACTGCATAATGCACTTGCTGAACAACCTTCCATCTTTTCATTTTTTTTCTGGTAATATTTTATAAAATAACTTGCAGTAAATTATACAGTATAGCTACAGTAAGAACCAGCACTTTTTTATATAGCCCTTTCCTGATGATAAAAGGAGCATGAAGTGGTGACCATTAAAAGGTCCACCTTTACCAGCAACTACCACACAGAGATATATAAAATAGTTTAGACAACTGGAATAGGAAATCACTGTTGTACCTGAAAATACCTCTTTGTGGTAGCTGCTGGGAAATTTTTGATTTTTAATGCCAGTTATTTTAAGCATTTATTGACGTGTGTGCATATTGTTATTTATTATTTGTATTTCAAGAGCACCTTGCAATCTCAACCAAGATTGGGCACCCAGTCTTCTAGGTAATGGACAAACACATGGGTAGAACTGAGCTAGTAATGGATTTTTCTGTTCATGTCAATTCCAAGAAAAAAAAATTGTATTTTTTGGTTAAATCAAAACCCGACATTTTCAGTGACTCAAAGGACAGAAAAAATACATTTCAGTTGAACAAAACATTTTGTTCACCTTAAAATGAACTTTTTTTTTTCATTTTTAATGTTTTTTAACATTTTAAAAAGTTTTTAAAATAAAATTAAAGGATATTTTTAAATGAAAAAAGAAAACATTTTTACAGAAGTAAATTTGCAAAATCAACATGAATTCATGAAAAGTTTCAGTTGTCACCAAATATACATTTTTCACCAAAAAATTTCCCCCAGATCTTATAATAAAAGACAGCCTCCACTATGAAGAGTCCTAAAGAGACAGGACCAGATAAAGTGTAAAATGTGTGTTATAGATACTATACAGAACTAGTTTATATAGGTACAATTTGTCCTCCAGAGTGAGTGAATTGAGCCTAGTGTAGTCAGTAGACCATTCCAAAACTGCTTACTCCACACTAGAGCTATGGGAGACCCTGTGTACCCTCCCCCCGACACACACTATCTTATTTTTATTGCCTTTTTAGCCCATTTCATGACTTTGATGCACAATTTGCATGCATGATTTATCCCTGTCATATAAGACAACAAATGTGCATGCTAGGATCAGTAAATCTGTCTTTATTCATGTGATATATAAGCAAATAAAAATTGTTTCCTTTAAGCTTATACAAACTTTTTAATTTTAAAAGTAACTGAAATGTACTAACATCAAGAAATTAAACTGTGTGCCAACATTGGGTGGACCAGTGTTAAACAGTGTTACAATAGGTGACAGCCTTAAAATGTTAACCCTAGTCCTTTAGTTCAAAAGCTCTCTTTTCTTACCTTTGCCCTCACGAATTGAACCACGGCATCAAAGAGAGCAAAAGACTGGCCAATGGCATTTTCAGGCAATAAAATAGCAAACAATGTCAGTCTCTCATCAGCCATTAATGATCAATGATATGTTTTAATGAGCCTGAGGTTCGAAAAGCTGCACTGACCACTCACGACTGACCGGCAGCTATCCACACAGTAGGAAGAGTGTCCTTCAGCTCTGCATCATGAATGAATTGGGGAACTTGGAGTGGAAAGTGCTTCCTGTGTGACAAAATGTGATGGATATTGTCCAATTCAACTTAGAGGCCTTTATCACTGATGTCCAAATATTCCCCAGGTGTCAGCATCCAGTTAAGGTCCATACAATTGTTCAAGAATGTTTTTCTGTCCATGGACAGCTTATTAAGGTCATACAAAAAAACAAAACAAAAAAAAAACAGGTATTTCTTTAGTGTTGTAATTGTCCAAATGTTTCTTCGATGGACACTCGATAACTGTCAAAAAGCGAACAAAAAAACTTCCCTCTTGAATTTTTCTTCAGAGTTTCCTATCACCTAATCTCTGCACTCGTAACCAGACTGTCTCTTCTATTGATGAGTAAGAGTTTCCTTGAAGATAGGCTCAATTCTTAAGCTTTCCACCATTTCATTAGCAGCAGTGATGGAATCTTCAAATCCATTGTCTCTGTAGGCCACAATGAAAACAAGACAGATTCTCATCAAAATAGTAGTGGTTGTGATGTCCATTGACTGAGTTTTTAATGCCTTGCTTAGAATAGTTTACTTAGAACAGGATATCATGCCAAACCACAATTGAGACCAGGAATTTGAAGTCAGTGATCTGGTTTGACAGGCTTTGTGTCTCCTGTGATTCCAGCCTTGGCTTTATTCGACAGCACCAGTTCCATCAGGGTGTCATAAACCTCAGTCACTTGCTATCTCACTGGTCTTCCACTGTCAATGCAGCTCAATGGTAAGTGTCACTTAACAGCTTCATGGTCAGATTTGTAGCATTGTCCATGAGGATATTCTACCTGATAGTTGATGCTGAAAACAGGACATATATCCTTTACAGTACTCTGAAGAGAGATACTGAATCTAAAGTAGATGATGCTGCATTTGACACAACTAGGTTGAGGGAATGGCAGACACGAGGCATGAAGAAAGTTCTTGGATTTAACTCAAGAATTCCTTGCCTGGATGCCAGTTTCTTTCCTTCATGTTTGTGCTGTTGTGGTAGCCTTGCCGTGGCAGTTCTGAAGCTATGAGGGGATGGATAGCTCAGTGGTTTGAGCATTGGCCTGCTAAACCCAGGGTTGTGAATTCAATCCTTGAGGAGGCCATTTAGGGATTGGGACAAAAATCTGTCAGGGGATTGGTCCTGCTTTGAGCAGGGGGTTGGACTAGATGACCTCCTGAGGTCCCTTCCAACCCTGATATTCTATGATTCTTTCTTTTATGCTCTTTCAAAAACAGTTCTTTGGCCTTTACCAGTAGAGTCATCCACAGACTGGAAACAGATAAAGTGTTCCTTTACTTGGATTAGCCATTCTCATTGTCAGTAAATCTTACTGTAAATGACATTTTTTCACTGACTAATACAATGTGGGGAGTGCAGTTCATTATTACGTCATAGTACTTCGTTTTGTTGAACTTCATCAATATGTTATCAAACTTCCTTGCCATAAATTCAATCAATTTGTTTTGAATTATTTTGCTGCAGTAACAGTCTATAGCTTCTTTACAAATTACTTGATGAAGGTGCTCACGCATAACATCATCATATTTCCCAAACCGAACCAAGGGAAATACCATTATGTTCAGTGAACAACTTATCCGACAAGCCCTGGAAAGCCAAATTATTCATTGCAAGGAAGAGGGTAATCAAGCACATCCCTCCATTGCTGTTTTTCTACATTAATAATGTGCTGGTTTTCTGCATCTGTGAGTTTATTCAGCTTGAGCATGGACTCGAACTCCATCCATTTGGAGTAGGCCGTAAAATGTCCCAGTGACTTTTCATGTTGTTTCACAACATCAGCTAAGTTATGCCAGTAATTGTACCTGGAAAGTGTAAGCAGCAACTTGGTATTCTTGTCAAATATTTTGCAACTGACAGAACACTCTCAGTTGATTTCGAGTAAACTAGCCAACGCCAATTTAGTTTCTCACCATTCTCGAGCACTCTTTCACAGTGTGACTTTGAGAAGTGTCGCTTCTGCTCACTTACTGGAAATGTCTTTGACTTTGCCCGGTCCATTCAAAATTTTACGATCAATATCAGCAGAGTTTAGGATCTCTGGTCATAAAGCAGGATATGATGTATCAATTTGTGGTGTGCAATTTTTCTCACTGCTGTTTCTGTCATCATGAGAGGCTGACTCTTCTTTATCATTTCTCTCCTTTCCATGTAAACCAGATTTTTGTCATTACTCTCCTTTTCACGAGAGCCACATTATTCTTTAGCATCACTCCTCTTTATGACACCAGGAAAAGTGGATGATTCTCCATCACTTTCCTTACATTTCCATTCCTTATCTTCAGGTAAATCTGCTAAATCCTTAGTAATCAAACTTTCATAGTTTACATTTTCCTCCTCAATTTCTTCTGCACTGGGATGATTGCTACTGCCTAAAGCCTGGTCTATGTTATTCTGTTTCAGATATTTTTCCCATAAAATTTGCTGCTTGCTGCAAACTAAATTGCAATTGAGCTTTTTGCTTCCTATACTGAGTTCCTGAAGGCTTCTTCGGGGGTATCTTTTATTTTCTACAGGGGAAAACAGACAATATTAGGGAGAGCAAAAATCTATGTTCCGCAGTCTTAGAAATTCATCAAACATTGACATGTAACATGGCAAATTAAATAACAGTATTTCTTTTATATTGTTGGGTATTAAGGGGTTTGATAGATATCTCGGGCATCTCATTAAATATGTCCTTTATTAGTCACTACTTACACTCTTCAAGTCTTAAAACACAAGTACATTTTTACAATTACACAATAAAACAAGGTTCCCAATATTTCAGCTGGGCTCTCACTTTTCTTCAGTTCATTCTTACATCTCACTGACTGACTAGAGATGCCCTGCACCTTATATACCTGTGAGGACATGGCTGATAACATTCTAGGTGGTTTGAGGAAAATGCAGTTCTCAGGAAGTCTGGAAGGTTTTACAAGATTCTACAAACATTCAGAACATTCTAGGACGTTAATGAAAAAGGAATCCACATACAGAATATCTGAAACATGTTACTTCACACATTCTATTTCCCTTTTTGTTGCTGACAACAAAAATAGCACCCCGGCGCAGCCCTCCCCACATGCCCAGCACCCCAGATGGTTGCCTGGGTTGCCTGCCCCTAAATCTGACCCTGTATAGAGCTCTTCTTCAGAAGCAAGTCAATCACATGTCTGTTAACCCTCTGGACCAATAACGTGGTCTAGCTTCTTTATACTGAAGTAAACAATAGGAGTATTAAAATAATTTGATTATTTACACTTCAGAAAAATGCATTTCCATGGTAGAAAATCAAAGCCATTTAAAGCCTAAAACTTATGCTCTATACAATTTATTGGGTGGGGGGAGGGGAGGGAATGGGTATATTCTACATAAAGAGTATTGAAGCTGTCTGTTTGCCAGAAGCTGGGAATGGGCAACAGGGGATGGATCATTTGATGATTACCTGTTGTGTTATTCCCTCTGAAGCACCTAACATTGGCCCCTATCGGAAGACAGGATACTGGGCTAGATGGACCTTTGGTCTGACCCAGTATGGCCATTCTTATTTTCTTATGTAGCTAAAATTCCCTGGAAGATCAAAGTTGTCCTTTGTTTCCCAATATATACATAAACGGGGTGATCTTATACATATTTTAAAACCCTTCAAAAAAGCTTTTCAATATATATAATGTTTTTCTTCAACCTATGATAATGACAGATCATGTTTTACACAGTAGAAAATGTTAACATAGTATATGAACTGCATAATGAGCATCTCATTTAAAAACTTTAACAAAATGGGTTTGTACTTTGAATACCGGTATGAAACAGAATTTAGGTTAGAATGAAAATATGTTTTTTAATCAGTGCAAAAAAGGAGGGAGCTGCACTTTGCAACCAAATAAATAAATAATAAAATAAAAATACCCTCTGTTTTATAGAATTTGCTTGCACTACTAGTTTTCCCATTATCCCCTGGACACACAGGTGATAGAAAAGGAATGGGGTGAGGCCCTGACATTTAGGATAGCTATGATTTACATCAAGAAGCAACCATTCTGTCAGTGATTTGTTGTGCTGGGAAACACAAAAGGGACTTGTGCCAGACCTAATTACTGTATACACATTGTGGTAGCTTTGTGTCCTGCTCCAGCAAAGCAAATAAGCAAACAACATTAAGCTCATCAGTAGTCCCACTGAAACTTCAAGTGCTTTGCGGGATCAGGGCATAAATCATAGACTCATAGAATTGTAGGACTGGAAGGGACTTTGAGGTGTCATCTAGTCCAGCCCCCTGCACTCATGGCAGGACTAAGTATTATCTAGACCATCCCTGACAGGTGCTTGTCTAACCTGCTCTTAAAAATCTCCAATAATGGAGATTCCACAACCTCCCTAGGCAATTTATTCCAGTGCTTAACCATTCTGACAGGAAGTTTTTCCTAATGTCCAACCTAAACCACCCTTGCTGCAATTTAAGCTCATTGCTTCTTGTCCTATCCTCAGAGGCTAAGGAAAGCTAGTTTTCTCGCTCTTCCTTGTAACAACCTTTTATGTACTTGAAAACTCTTATGTCCCCTCTCGGTCTTCTCTTCTCCAGACTAAACAAATACAATATTTTCAATCTTCCCTCATAGGTGATGTTCTCTAAGCCCTTTAATCATTTTTGTTGCTCTTCTCTGGAATTTCTCCAATTAGTCCACATCTTTCCTGAAATGTGGGGCCCAGAAGTGGATACAATACTCCAGTTGAGGCCTAAAAAGCATGGGGTAGAGCGGAAGAATTACTTCTCATTTCTTGCTTACAATTCTCCTGCAAATAAATCCCAGAATGATGTTTGGGTTGTTGTTTTGTTGCAACAGTGTTACAATGTTTACTCATGTGCATTCTTCTTAGGAATGAATGAGCTACAATGATATTAAGGAAATATCTACTTGCACTCTGGAGCAAGGAAATGTATTACACACTAAAGGGAGTTATATATTGGATTATATTTGTATGGAGAAGTAATTATTACAATTATTTTAAATTAACTTTATAAAATAGTCAAAAAATTACGAGCATAGGTATGAAATCTACCCATCTCAATTTTTACCATGGTAATTGACAATAATGACACAAAAAGGTCATTTTATTTGCCAACCATAAATAATTATTTGACCCAGGCAAATGGGTGAGAAGAATTTGCAAGGACATTTTAAATATTGAAAATACATCACTTCCACATATGACCAAACTACTGGCATCTTAAGGAATTTAAGGTCTTATCTAGTTCTATTGAGAGACAAGGTGGTGAGGTAATATCTTCTAGTGGATCGACTTCTGTTGGTGAGAGAGACAAGCTTTCAAGCTACACAGAGCTCTTATTCAGGTCTGGGAAAGGTATGAAGAGTGTCACTGCTAAATGCAAGGTGGAATGGCACTGACACAGCTACAACACTTCGCACTAGTACTCTTGAGACATAAAAAAGTATGAGGAGTCTCATTATATAATGCTTCCCAACCATCACATGATAACTTTAATGGATGTATTTTTGGTCATGGCCTTCTATATCCATATCTAGCCAAAACACTGAAATAAGTGCAACAAGGAGTCTGGTGGCACCTTAAAGACTAACAGATTTATTTGGGCATAAGCTTTCATGGGTAAAAACCTCACTTCAGATATGCACCTGAAGAAGTGAGGTTTTTACCCATGAAAGCTTATGCCCAAATAAATCTGTTAGTCTTTAAGGTGCCACCAGACTCCTTGTTGTTTTTGTAGATACAGACTAACACGGCTACCCCCTGATACTTGAAATAAGTGGTTATAGTGAGGGTGGTGGCATTTGCTTTAAAAAAAAAATCAAAGTATGAAAACTACAAAACAATTAACATAAAATTGTTTGCACTACATGATTAATAGGAAATCAAAGGCAATGGCTTAGTTTATAAGAAAAGATGCATGTTCTTTCATTAAATATTCACTTGCTAGTTCTTTGTGAAAAACCATGAAGCATATTGATTAATTTATACGAAAGGCACATTAGAGAGATTGCTGTTTGTTCTCAGACAGTTTTCAGAAGCATGTGCAAACATTTTTGTACTGGCAACTCACTCTAATGGTATCTGCAAATGTGGCAAAACTAACAAATTGAAACAACCCATCAGCAACTGCCAAATATAACAGATGTAGTTAACGAGACACGTCACTCCTTTGCTCACCAGAATTGCCTAGTGCCCAAGACAGACCAGGCTGGGATTGGTTTCCAAAACTAAATCTCAAACATACATACCTAATACATAAAATTAAACATTAATGTTCCATGCCGATTCACAGGGAGGAAGGAGACCTGTTGTTGTTTTAGTTCCATAGCTCCCAACTTATTTGCACCTTGGACACTGCTCATCGTTTCTGTTCTTGGTAAAGAATTTCACCACCATAATCACCCTGCCTTAAAGTTAATTTTTGTTACTTTGATATCCTGGTCATCAAGAAAAATACATCTCAGCATCACTTAATTAGGGAAAAGCCTGAATAAACATGTATGTTAAATAAGCTTGTAGCCTTGCACAGTACCATGAGGATCATGAGATTCAGCTCCAGACAAATGATGCAGCAAATTCCAGAGCTAAGGGCCCTCCACTAAGAATGCCCTGTCAACAGTCCTCAGACATTCAAATGCAGAGATCATTGTGGCCTGAATTCAAGTATTGAACAGAGAGAAAGGAGGTATCTTCTGTAGCTGGGTTTCAAACCACATATTTGTAGGGCTCCACAGATCGACATGAACAACAACTTGAGATGCTCCCAGAAGAGAAGAGAGAATTATAGTGCAGGTCTGGGAGCACTGGTGAAAAATTCTTCATGTTACGAATACCACGAACTAAAAAGTTTACCATATTTGGCACCATCTGTAGCCTTCAAGTATTCATCAAGTGTAGCCCCATAATGACCGTGCTAAATTCCAGATTGGAGAGAAATAGTTTCAATCATTGCACCAGGATAGATGGAAAAAATGCACTACTCAAAAGAATAAATGGACACAAATCAGACATCAAGAATTATAACATTCAATGAGAAACTGCAGAACTGGAATTAATTTGCAAACTGGACACCATCAAATTAGGCCTGAATAAAGACTGGGAGTGGATGGGTCACTACAAAAACTAATTCCCCCCCTACTGTTACTCATACGTTCTTGTCAACTGTTTGAAATGGGCCACCCTGATTACATTGGCTTCATTGG
This sequence comes from Trachemys scripta elegans, assembly GCF_013100865.1. NCBI lineage: Eukaryota > Metazoa > Chordata > Testudines > Emydidae > Trachemys > Trachemys scripta. The sequence goes on from NC_048299.1 coordinate 103,770,094, forward strand.
CCAAAAAAAGTGATTTTTCCTCTCACTTCCACCTTAATTGAATTGTCTTATTAGCACTGACACCCCACTTGGTAAGGCAACTCCCAACTTTTCATGTATTGTGTATTTATACCTACCTACTGTATTTTCCACTCCATGCATCTGATGAAGTGGGTTTTAGCCCACGAAAGCTTATGCCCAAATAAATGTGTTAGTGCCACAAATACTCCTCATTGTTTTTGCTGATACAGATTAACATGGCTACCACTCTGAAACCACACACCTACTTGAGACTTCAATAGTAATGGGGCAGGTGATCCAGAAGTGTCCTTAGAACAGCAAGCTCACTAAAAACAGGAAATATATAAGTTGAGAACTTCAAGAGTGACTAGGGGACTTACTCATACAAATCCCATTGGACCAAACTTGTCCCTGATGCAAAACCACACAAGCCCAAGAGGAAGGATGCTCCCACCTACTGAGATCAATGGAGTGACAAAAGAAGTGAATTTGGATCATGTTATTTTATTGGATTTTGCACACAAATCCTGATAAACTGAATAAGATGTCCATGTGTGGTTCTAATGCTGGAAAAGGGAATGATATGTCCTGAATTTTAAAAGATTGTTATTTTTCAAAGCAAATAGAGAAATACATAAAATAAAGTAAGAACAAAAACAGTAAAAGAAACTGGCATATGTTCTCCCCTTGTCATACTCTAGTCCTTAATGAGAGAGAGTACCTGACTTAAGAAAGGACAATGAATTCCATATACATAAAGAATTAGTCATCTCTGCACTGTGAAGAAGTTGGTTCTGTGCTTAATTTAGCACTATTACGATCAGCCATGGAGTGTTCTCAAGCTTCCCAAATTCAAATTATAAACCATATTACACCACTGTAATAAAAAGAGTTGAGACTAGACTGACTAGGTTAAAGTTCCAATTTGCTAGCTTTTTTTATAACAGACATCTTTTTAATCCATTTAAAAATATTCCTATTTACTGTATGTCTTCTGCTTCTTGATTTAAAAAAACAATGAGCTGGAGCCCTGCAAAATCACAGAGTTAGCTCATTACTTTAAGTCACTAGCTAGAAATGTGTTATGACAAACAGCACTGGTTTCTTTTCCAAAGGAACTGGATTTCTGTCTAATGCATTTGCATTTCATTCCTTAGAGAACATGTATGAGATGTATAATGAGAGGCTTTTACAGGCTGCAACAGTTTCATGTAAAAAGTTTTGTCACTAGCAGTAGATTTTTTTCCCCTTTACAATTCCATATACACAATGACTTGGGCATTCCGAGATGTAAGAAGCATAAGAACAAATGAGTGCATATTTGTTTTACATAATTTTATACATACACATATTACACACACATACACGGTATTTGCTAAAGAAAAACAAAATCTAATTGTAGCTTGTGCTATGATCACAGTGCACTGAGTAAGGTTTCTTTTACCCCTAGAAAAGTAATTCACTGAGAGGATTAATAGTGTTGTGTAAAGGAAACACTATTAGAAAAATTTCCATTGCAAATTTTTAAAAATATCTATTTCCTATTCCATAATCAGATTAGTACATATTATAGGTAATGCAAAGGAAGTATTTTTTGTAGATATATTTCATATTTTTGTCTATCACAAGACTTAAGGTCTTTATAATATTGTAGTATCTCTCCTTTTGAAACTGTTCCACATTGTATAGAAATGTAACAAGTCATTGGGACAGAGAAAGAGAATGAGTATGATTCTATAGCCTGGGTTTAGAGTATTCAACCTGGCTGATCAGGGTCCAGTCTGCCTGCTCCAATGATTATTTGCTATTTATCCAAAGTGGAACAGCTTCAACTGTAGAGACAGATACCCCCACATCAGAATATGCCATAGCTCAGTGCTCTCCTGAGAGGCAGGAGACCCCTGATCAAATCTTTTCTTCCCTGCTCATGCAGACCGGGGAATTCAAGCCAGGTCTCCCTGGATGACGTGGCTGTACTAAAAAGGGAAACATAATCACCAACTTTGCCTCCTCCAGCTAGATTTTGTATGGCTCTGATCAGGTAGGTACTCAGGAGAGATACATGGTGGGGCTTAGGTACTGGTGTAATAATTGGGCCTACAAATTTATCTTAGCTGTAAGCTTAAATGTAAAAAGTGAATTTTTATAAAATGTCACAATAGCCTGTAATAACAAATGTTGATGGGAAAAGAGAGAAAGATTGAATTAGTCCAAACAACAAAGACCTGCTGATATAATTCAAGGACTGTGTTTACCAGGCAGGGTGTTAACAAGAACATATTGGACAGCAAATCTATGACCACAAAATTGGCATGTGGGAAATTAGGCCTATTTGATGGACAAAATATGGGATAGGCTATTATACGCATCTCTCCCTTTTAGGGTCCTCAGGAAAGTATGCCGGGGAAAAAGTGGCTACAGACATACTGGCTCTCAGAAAGGAGGAGATGGAGCAAGCTTCACCATGATGGGTGCTACCCCCACCTTCTCCTAGGGAATTAGACATTTGTAATCCTAATCCTGAAAGATGTCCAGGCTATAGAGAAGGACCCAAGAGACATTGCCACCTCCACAGCTAAATTCCAAACACCATCTGGGATGTCAAACTTTGTTACCTCTCAGTTTTCCCCCTCCTGTGTTTCTTTTTCTTCCACATATTATTTTTTTTTCTTTCCTATTACTTTCATTTTCCTTCTGTCTGATAGAGAGTCTGGTTTAGCCGGGCAAAACTGTATATTTTGCACCACTGTTCTAAGGCTGTGACCAGAAAGGCAGCTAAAAAAAATGCCCTAAACAGCCTGGTGTGGGTACAAGTTTGTCAGGTCTCGGAGTGGCTAATAAAACCATATACTGTATCTATTTTCCCAGCTGTGAGGTTGCAAGTGACAGTCAACACCATGGACAGAAGCTGCAATTTCTAATTTTGCTGAACAATTTTCTTCTCTCTTGTGGGTGTTTGTTTTGTTTTGTCTTCTAGGAAATGGGATAGGACTTCAACAACAGCAGCGCTAGCCCATCTAAACTATTCCCCACCCCCTTTCTTCAAAAAAGAACAGCTATTATTCTGGTAACATTTAAGACTTTTAAACAAGGCAGAGGGTTTTCCTAAAGATTGTCTATAGCTGAAGGGAAAGGAAACATGGGATAGTGTAAAAATGTAAGCCATACTTAGTACTTTATATTTCAAATGCTTTAACTGGCCCCCCCCCCCCCCCGTATCTTCAATTTAAAAGGTTAAAAAATAATACAGTGTGCTTACCATGGTAGCAAGCAGACTGGGGTCTTGTACACCAAACTCTGAACAGTGTTTAACACTGTTTATTGTCTGGGTACACCACAAGAAGAACAGGAGACTTGTTATGGGTTTAGTCAGGCTGCAACTTTATTATATAGATGTCTGGGACTACCCAGCAGATAAAGTGTACAGTGCAGGCAAATCCATGCCTATTTAAATCAGTTCTCCGGGGCTTTCACCAGCCCCCTTTTGTTTCCATCCAGGTCCCCCAGCCAACCCATGGCTTGGACCTTACCATCCACCAGCCTCGTAAGAGGGTTAAGGAGGGCTATGAGAATGGAGGGGTTGGCTTCCTGCCGTACCAATCATAGGAGTCCCCGAACCACCTCCCCTATTCTGTTCTTTTATCCAGGACCTCCTTCTAAGTCCTTTACCAGGTCATTTTTTCTGGTCAATGTCTGCCCTCCCTATGGAGTACCTGCACTGAACATCTGCCACAAGGAGGCGCCAGCCATTTGCTTGGCTGCTTCCCCCCCAACCCCGCCATGTTCCCAGATGCAAATGGCCTTTTGGGGAGAAGGAACCCATTGTCCCATATTTGATCGTCAAAGGCACCAGCAGCTGCATTGTCCTTGACCTGTTACTTCAGCAACTGCCCTTAACGGAGGGCCGCATAGGCGACCCATTCTCTGGATCCTTAAAAGAAAACAAAATAAACAACTTGTAAGCTGGGGCCAAAATTCTGCCTTTCACCAACCTCATGACATTCCGAGGTTCCAGAGAGCCCACAGCTTCCGTAATTTGGCAAGCTGGAAATGAGACAAGGTGTCTGCTATGCCATTATCCATGCCCAGCACATTCTTGGAAGAAAAAACATATATTGAAGTTTAAGCATTGGAGAACAAATGCCCTTACCAACTTTCCAATCCCATGCGATCTGGATGTTTGGCAGTTGATAACTTGTACCACTGCCATGTTCTCGCACCAAAGGCACACCCGTATATTAGCCCCAAATTAATAACCATTTGTACCTCCACAATGATACCCCCTTAAATTGACGTAGAAAACTTTTCCACATCCACAATTCTTACTACAACTGTGTAGTGACTCGTTGTGTGGTCTGGCTATGCCAGCCGTTGCCGCTGCCAGCCGGACACAAAAAGCCCACCCCAGGGCAACAATCCTGCAACCCTCCCAATGCCTGGCGATCTGATCAGATGCTGAGCAATCATCCTAGCTGACTCACCCTCCCTGTGAGCAGCTTCTCTGAATGAGCCTGTCCCTCTGCAAGTAGGGTGACCAGATGCCCCGATTTTATAGGGACAGTCTTGATTTTTGGGTCTTTTTCTTATATAGGCTCCTATTACCCCCCCACCCCATCCCGATTTTTCACACTTGCTGTCTGGTCATCCTATCTGCAAGGAAGTGGGGAACTCTCCCCCCCCCCCTTTTGCCTTGCTGTTACCCCCCTGCGACCTGTCTTGCCTTGCTACCTCCCCCTCCCAGGTCCATTTCTCACAGCGCTAATCTGACCACAGCATGAAACCTGATTCCCCGTGTGTCTGGCAAAAAGCAGGGTTGAGATGAGAGGGAGCGAAGCTACTTTCTCTCCCTCTCCCTCCCAATGCCTGGTGATCTGCTGGGATGCTAGCTGACTCAATGTCCCTATGAGCAGCTTCTACCCTGAATGAGCCTGTCCCTCTCTGGGGAAGTGGGGAGCTTCCCTCACCTTTTCCCTGCTCTCACCCTCCTGCGACCTGTGGCACCATGCTGCCCAGCATGCCTGGATACTCTGCTACCTGCTGCTGCCTTGTTGGCTTCCTCTCTGCTTGGACATAGACACTTGCCCCACCCAGGTTTCGTACCTTTATGCACATTCCTGGGGGGTGGGCTGGGGTGAGGTGGGGGGTGAGTCACCACTGCAAAGCACCTTTGGCAGCAGTTTCTGACCTTCCTCCTTCCCTCCCCCCACAAGGCAGAGCTGCCCTTCTCTGGGTAAGCCCAGACAAATTTTGCCCCACCTTTAGTTGTGGGGCAGTCATTTCTGAACATTGGGTGCATGTGCAGAGGCAGAAATGTAGACATCGCTCCAAGCGGCGAAGGAAAAAAAAAAAGCTGCAATCGGTGGCATTTCGGCGGCAGCTCAACTGCGCCGCTTCATTCCTCGGCGGGAATTTGGCAGCGGGTCCTTCACTCCGAGAGGGACTGAGGGACCGAGGGACCCACCACTGAATTGCTGCCGAAGACCCGGACGTGCCGCCCCTTCCCATTGACCGCCCCAAGCACCTGCTTCCTGCACTGGTGCATGGAGCCGGCCCTGGGCGTTGTGGATCACAGTAATGACTACATCTGCGATTTAGATGCCTAAATCTAGGCACCTAAGTCCCTTTGTGAACATGCACTGAAGCATGTTGCCTCTAAACCCTTGTTGGCCCTGGGATTCAGGAGAAAAGGGTAGGTTTAATAGAATTGCAGTTATTGGACTTGCTTGCAAGTGCACAATGGTTTTCAAGTGGCAAAAATCAATTATTTCTTTCAGCAGAATAGACAATTGGGAATAGAAGGGTCTCAGACTAGTTTGCTGGTGTATATATTTATTTGTTTGCCCAGTGGGAAGAAATACTCAAACAAACAAAAAGAAAGAAAAAGAAGCATATGTCAGTGATTTGTGTTGCAAATGTGCCCAGACTTAAAAATAATGCTATAATTCTGGGTTGGAAATGACAGACTTGCTTTGGGGAATTTACTGCTCAATAGGTGAACCGCCAAAGCTCCATTGTCCAGTTCAGTGTTCATAAGCACCCAACATGTTTACTATCCCTCTTCAGTCTTAAATTATTGGCTAAGAATGTCATAAGATCACTTCTTTTTCCTTGCCAGAAACATCATGAAAAATAGCCTATCCAACAACAGGTTGGCACTTCTGGTCCTTAGTAGAACATGAAAGTTCAGAGGTGATAAGGAAAGAAGATAATCAAATAGGGTTTAAAAACTAGTCAGAATTCCATAGTGTGCTTTTTGTTTTGAAAACCATCTTTCATTGGAGCGTCTTCGCACCCATGTCCAATTTTAACAGGTCCAACTGATGTTCATTCTATACCTCTACCCCGATATAATGCGGTCCTCAGGAGACAAAACATCTCACCACATTATAGGTGAGACCGCGTTATATCGAACTTACTTTGGCCCTCCCTGTTCCTTGTTCCCTGACTGCCCCCTCCAGAGACCTCCATCCCTAATCACCCCCAGGACCCCACCCCCTACCCAACGTCCCTGCTCCCTGTCCCCTTACTGCTCCGACCCCTATCTACACCCCCTACCCCTGACAGGCACTCACCGGCAGCGGCGGGAAGCAGAGCAGCCCAGCCCCAGCCCACTCCACTCTGCCACCTCCCAGCCGCAGCGCTCCGCTTCCCGCCACCAATGAGTGGGGGAGATTGGGGAAATGACGCCCTCCAAACCCACTGGCAGCGGGAAGCAGAGCAACGCGGCCCCAGCCCACTCCACTCTGCCAGCTCCCAGCCACATTGCTCTGCTTCCCGCTGCAGGTGAGTGCTGGGAGGTTGGGGAAAGCCACAGCTGGGAGGTGGCAGAGTGGAGCGGGCTAGGGCTGGGCTGCTCTACTTCTGCTGCTGCCAGTGAGTGCGGGGGGATCCCTTCCCCCAAGCGACACGGCTGGAGCCAGGGCGAGGGAAGCAGAGTGGGCTGCTCCTGGCCCCCTGCTAATCCCCAGGGCCACTCTGGGACTGCGGGGCCCCCAAAAGTGACCCCCCCAGCTCCTGCCTCCCAGACCGTGGGGGGGAGCCTCTGACCATCCTCGAGACCCTCTGCCCCTTATCCAACCCCTCGGCCCCAGCCCGGCCCGGCACCCTTAACACACTGTTCAGAGCAGCGTGTCAGAGCTTTGTAGGAGCTGGATTTTATAATGTACTATGAGAATTAATGTATGATTTGATTTCATCCTATCAGCCACCCTTTTTGAATAGCAGAAAGGAATGACAGACCAGAACAATCCTTATGACTAATTATGGTCATCCTTTGGTTTTAGAATAAGTTATAAAACTACTATGGTTTCCTATATGCATTACAAATTAGGAAGTAAGAGACAGGATTCTCTATTGTGTCTATGTTAAGTAGCTTAGAGGAACATTGAAGGCCTGGGTCTCCATGTAAATTGGCTTGGTTATTGATTGTAAAACTTAGCAAGGTTTAAGTTGCAATGCCCTTTTACTCAATATAAAATACTACTGTTTGTATTCTCAATCTATTTGTGTGCATGAGGAATGTATGCATTAGAAAAAGATAAGGTGTGAAGGCCATTGTTATAGCCAGAGTCAAGGAAGAAGGAGTGAAGAAACTTAAAGGACATCAAAGAATCATCAACACGCATCCATAATGAAGGGCAGATTGACGACCCTGAGGTAAAGGCTGGCACCCTTAAAGACAATTGATTAATAACAATGGCCTTCACACCTTATCTTTTTCTAATCCATACATTCCTTATTCACACAAACAGATTGAGAACACAAACAGTAGTATTTTATATTGAGTAAAAGGGCATTGCAACTTAAACCTTGCTAAGTTTTACAATCAATAACCAAGCCAATTTACATGGAGACCCAGGCCTTCAATGTTCCTCTAAGCTACTTAACATAGACACAATAGAGAATCCTGTCTCTTACTTCCTAATTTGTAATGCATATAGGAAACCATAGTAGTTTTATAACTTAATCTAAAACCAAAGGATGACCATAATTAGTCATAAGGATTGTTCTGGTCTGTCATTCCTTTTTGCTATTCAAAAAGGGTGGCTGACAGGATGAAATCAAATCATACATTAATTCTCATAGTACATTATAAAATCCAGCTCCTACAGCTTTACCGCATTGTACATGAACCCGCGTTATATTGGGTTGTGTTATATCAGGGTAGAGGTGTAGCTACAAAGAGGATCTAATGTAGTATAATTCCTTATCACTGAACCTATTCACCTATGAGAAGAAACTTCCAGGAATGAGATGCTTCCAAATTCTCTGGGGCTATATCATCAATGATCAACGTTTTCCTAAAACAGAGGTAAAACAAAGTGCAGAGAGAGGTGCTAGTTGTAAAATACTCAAGTTAGAAAGCATTCTACTATGCAGGTGCACTGGGGTTCCCACCACATCTCTTGTATATGAAACATGACAAAGTCTCTGAGCCTATTTCCTTGTTTCAGTGAGGCCTCTTAACATCACTCTGACAACATAATTTTCCCCTCACTTTAATGTGCTTTCATACTGTCCAAGCTGTGTAACAGGATCTTGATGTAAATAAAAAGTCAAGCCTTACATGTGTAAAATATTAAATGGAAAACACCACAATATCACAAATTGTCTATTTAGTCCATGCCTTTCTAGTTAATTTTACATACCCAGACTTCCACAATATCTGCGCTGTTTTACTAAAGTGAAATCTAAACACTAAATAAAATACTCAATTACAAATGAAAACATAAAAGAAAGTATTTTCCCTTTTATAGTATTGATTTCTCCTCTCATTCATTACATAAACATATGACAAATATCCGTTATTTGCAAAATGTTTTGCAGAAGTTTATCAAAGGTGTTTTTCCCCCTAACTCAACCTTGAGATTATTATGTAATTTGAACTGCTCCAGTTCATAATTATGAACTGATCTGGATACAACATTTATATGTATGGCCCTTTATACGATACTTATATAATATTGTATCCAGATCAGTTCGTAATTATGAACTGGAGCAGTTCAAATTACACAGTATTATCTATCTATATATATGACAGATTGACTAGTAGACAATTACCATGCCAATAGGTTTTTCTATTTTGACTGTAACTGTGCTAGAGACAATTTTCACTTTGCTGGTATTCAAGAGGATTTGCTCCTTGAAGGAGTGGATCCAAAATGGAAAATGCAAACTTATCAGCAACAAGATTACCAGCTTGGAAGATCTAGTTTATAGTCCTAGGCACACACTATCTAAATGAACTACTCCAACTTCCTTGTATGAGTTTGTCCATTTTTTCCACCGTGTACATCGTAGGGCTAGTCTTCACTACCTGCCCGGATCGGCGGATAGAAATCAATCTCTCGGGGATCGATTTATCACGTCTCATCTAGATGGATAAATCGATCCCTGAATCGACACGCGTACTCCCACCTCGTCAGGAGGAGTAAGCACCGTTGACGGGGAGCCACGGCGGTCAATTTGCCGCCATCCTCACAGTGGGGTAAGTCGAATAGGATAAGTCGAATTCAGCTACGCTATTCACGTAGCTGAATTTGCATATCTTAAATCGATCCCTCCCCCTAGTGTAGACCTAGCCTTAGTGAAAGCAGAATCTGTTTGCTGCATTTATTTTCATGATGCAAAGAAAAGATTTATACATGACACAAAAAGTAAAGTAATTAGTCAACAGGTCACCACTGTTATTTTTCATTGTATTGAGCTCATTTGAGCCTCTTAGGCCATTCCTGTTTTCTTCAGGGACATTGACTGAGCTATTTTCTGTACTCATGGGAGTTTATCTGATTGTTGTTCTCAGATGTTCTGTTTATTCCTGGAGTCTAAATGATCTTCACTCAGATCTTTATGAGATGACCATATCTACTTTAAGGATTATGAGGTAGGCTGCCTTGATCATGCTTGATTTTTTTTTATTTTATACTGTGAGATTGAATTATAAAGAAAGTGATCTTACAGCCCACTGTATACAATATTTGACAAGAGAACTTTAAAATATATATTTTAAACAGTTGACTATTACTCAAATTTATTTTCCAGTTACAGTATCTGTTAAGTCAATCCCAAACACCTTTACAGATTGCATTAAAAGTGAATTAAATAAAAGTAATACTGAAACTCAACTGAAGTGATCTCTAAAAAGGAAAAGCACCTTTTAAAATATGCTAAGCTGTGAGGCATGTCTAACTGAAATGCACTGGTTATTAAATGTAATTTTATTAAGTCATTTCACAGTATCTCCTAGCTTCCCTTCATGTGTTTAAAGTCTCGCCACCTAGAAAGCCTTCCAAGAGTTTCCCCTATTCTATTTTTTGTTTAGCTCCTATCTGGGGATCAACCTGCTTATTGCACCAAGGACAATTTAACCAGTAAAGAAAACATTCAAATTAGATTGAAGCTGAGAAGGTTTGAAGAAATGTAATCTCTATCTAGAAAAAAGGTATTGGCTGGCTACACAATAATATACGATTTTTGCTAATTGCTCCACTTATGCAGAGCATCCTTTGTGCCGATGCATTGTGGCTACAAGCAGAAAGGATTCTGAGCACATCTTGGCACTCAAGGCATTAGGCTGCAACATTAGCCATTTCCCAGCACTCTGGAACTTCCCCACTATTCTAAGAATATCACCATAAATGGCTCCGAGAGCTCCTTGGCCAATTCTTTTAAAACTACAGAGTGCAAGTTTTCTGGTCCTGCAGATTTATTTTATTTATTTATAAAATAACAATATTTAGGAGTTGCTATTTGACATCCTCTTTAGTTGCTGTTAAAGTGATAATAAAATACTTTCCATCTGAACATGGGAATATATGCTGGAGGTCTCATGCTGCCAGTACTAAAATGTCTTCCGAATTTCTAAATATTATAGATGACATTTTCCTAGCTGAAAGAGTGTTGCATCCAACACAGGAGAGTTTTATATTTCAGTCATCTTGACAGAAAAAGAGGAATTGATCACAGAACTCAAAAATAGTGGTAGCTTCAGCACAAGTAATAATGATTTGGTCACATTTGTATTGTGCAAACAGATGAAGTCCAAACCTATATATATATATATATATACATACTTGGATCTTTAAAAGAGACAGTTTCACAAAGCTGAAGACAATGAGCCAACACAGTTGAGAGAAAGAATTTAAACAAAAAAATTTTGAATGATAATTGGGCATTGTTTAAGAACATTTCACTAGATGCTCAAAAAGCCACAAATGAAGAAGGATACACTGGTTTAAAAAAAAAAAGATCTTGCTTACAGGAAATGTGAAGGCAGCTATAAAAAAATTAAAAGTATGTATATAACAAATGGAAGCAAGGGGAAGATTATAGTAATTAGTATAATTTCAAGTTAGGAATTGTGGAAAATTGATAAAGGAAGCTAAATGATGCAGGAGAAAACTATGGCCAGCAGAATAAAAGACAAAGAAGGAGTTTATTCAGTATATTAGGAACAAAAAGAACCCTAAGAATAGAATTGGTCCATTACTAGATGAAAATGGTAGACTTGTCAATAATAATGCAGAAAAGACAGAGGTGTTCAATACATATTTTTGTTTGGTATTTGACATTTTTAAATCAGCAGGTCTGCATATATTACATTCAAGACTTCTAAAAGAGCTGTCTTAGGAGCTCACTTGACTGTTAATATTGATTTTCAAGTCTTGGAATGCTGGTAAAGTTCCAGAAGACTGGAAGAAAGCTCATGTGCCAATATTTAAAAAGAGTAAATGGGAAGACTGGGCTAATTATAAGCCTGTCAGCCTGACATTAATTCTGGGCAAAACAATGGAAAAGCTGACAAGGGGCTAGACAAATAAGGAATTAACAAAGGGTAATATTGTGACAGATTGGGTCACAGAGACCCCCTTGGGAATGCCACCTGATGTGCTGAGACTACCTCTGAGCCCGTTTTCCCTGGCAGCTTGGGACGTCAGTATCCTGTCTTGTTGAACCAGACACACTAGCCTGCTACAAACACAGACCCAGGTTTGAACCACATCCCTCAAAAGCTGCAGACTTAACTGAAGACAGCCTACAAAGTGTTCCTGTCTTTAACACCCAGATACCCAGTTCCCAATGGAATCCAAACCCCAAATAAATCTGTTTTACTCTGTATAATGTTTATACAGGGTAAATTCATAAATTGTTTGCCCTCTATAACACTGATAAAGAGATATGCACAGTTGTTTGCTCCCCCAGGTATTAATTACTTGCTCTGGGTTAATTAATAGGCAAAAAAGTGATTTTATTAAGTATAAAAAATAGGATTTAAGTGGTTCCAAGTAATAACAGACAGAACAAAGTAAATTACCAAGCAAAATAAAACAAAAACACGCAAGTCTAAGCCTAATACAGTAGGAAACAGAATACAGGTAAATCTCACCCTCAGAGATGTTCCAATAAGCTTCTTTCACAGACTAGACTCCTTTTTAGTCTGGGCCCAATCCTTTTCCCTGGTACAGTCCCTTGTTCCAGCTCAGGTGGTAGTTAGGGGATTTCTCATGACTGCAGCCCCCTTTGTTCTGTTCCATGCCCTTATATACCTTTGGCACAAGGCGGGAATCTTTTGTTTCTTTGGGTCCCCACCCCTCCTTCTAAATGGAAAAGGATGAGGTTTAAGATGGATTCCAGTACCAGGTGACATGGTCACTTGTCCTGTGAGACTCCCAAGCCTTCATTCTTCCTGGACTGACTCACATGAAGGCTTGCAAGTAAACAGAGCCATCTACAGTCAATTATCCTGGTTAATGGGAACCATAAAGATTCCAAACCACCATTAATGGCCCACACTTTGCATAATTACAATAGGACCTCAGTTATATTTCATATTTCTAGTTTCAGATACAAGAATGATACATTCATACAAACTGGGTGACCACACTCAGTGGATTATAAGCTTTGTAATGATACCTTACAAGAGACCTTTGGCATGAAGCATATTCCAGTTATATTGTATTCGTACTTATTAGCATATTTTCATAAAAATCATATGGCGTGTAATGTCCCAAATGTAACTAATGCCAAAATGAGTTCATGCCAAATAGAGCCTAACAAACTAATTTGATATCTTGTTTTGATGAGATTACAAGTTTGGTTGACAAAGATAATAAGTATTGATGCAATATGCTTAAACTTTTTTAAGGTGTTTGACTTGGTACCTCATGACATTTTGATTTTAAAAGTAAAATGTTACAAAATTCTAGTGGGCTCCTGAAGGTATTGGTTCTTGACACTATTCTATTGAACATTTTATCAATGAAGTGGGAAAAAAAGCACAAAATCATCCCTGTTAAAGTTTACAGTTGACACAAAGATTGGGGAAGTGGTAAACAATGAAGAGGACAGGTCACTGATACAGAGCAATCTGGATTGCTTAGTAAACTGGGCACAAGCAAACAATATGTTTTTTAAGATAGTCAAATGTATAGTTACACATCTAGAGACAATAAATATAGATCATGTTTACAGAATGGGGAGACCCTAGGCTGGGAAGCAGGGATACTGAAAAAAATGTGAAGGTCATGGTGAATAATCAGCTGAACATGAGCTCAGTGTGATGCAGTGGCCAAAAGGGTTAATGCAATCTTTCATTGTATAAACTCTCAAATAGGAGTAGAGATTTTGTTTTATCTCTGTATTTGGCACCTGTGACCAGTATTACAATACTATGTCTGGTGTCCTCATATGAAGAAGAATGTTGGTAAATTGGAGAAAGTTCAGAGAAGGGCCATGAGAATAATTAAAGTACTGGAAAACATGTCTGTTACAGAGTCGAGGAGCTCAATCTATTTAGTTTAATAAACAGAAGGCTAAGGGGTGATTTGATCACAGTTTATAAATGCATACATGGGGAGCACAACTTTTATAATGGGCTCTTCAGTCTAGCAGACAAAATTTTAACAAGATCCAGTGGTTGGAAGCTGAAGATAGACAAAGCCAGAGTGAAAATACGGTAATAGTTCTTTAACAGTAAATCACTGGAAGAATTTACGAAGGATTACAGTGGATTCTCCATCAATTGCAATTTTTAAAATCAAGATGTAAATGTTTTTCTAAAAGCTATATGCTTGTTCAAAGAAGAATTAATTCAAGGAATTCCTATGGCCAGTATTGTGCAGGAGGTCAGACTCTCTTTGACTTTATAATTTATGACTATATCATCCAGTTTTTTTCCAAATACAGTACATACTTACTGAACACTATGCATTTTCTCTATTATTATTGACAATTCTATCATCCCTCTCTAGTATTGGACCCATATCATCGCTAAGCTTTCTTTTGTTCCTAATATCTTAAAATAAATCATCTTACTGTCCTTAACATTACTGTCCATATATTTTTCAATAATGCATTTAATTTCCCTTATTAACTGACTGCATTTCATAACTACTAATTTATAGTCATTACTATCAACTTCTACCTTTGTTTTATATAAATATACACATTTCCCTTCTTAACTAGGATAGCATAGCATTACGGGTTTATTAGCATGTGTCTGGGCTCACTGCATTACAAATGAGTGGAACAGTCATCAATAAATTTGGCAGGTTATCCTAAATGAGTTCCAATAAAAAAAAATTGATTGGTATTTTTTCAAATGTTTTCACTTGTAGAGCCAGGGGCTTTTCATTACCATGATCCCCACTGTACAGAAGGAGAAAAAACTACAATATTTCATCCTCTAAAAATGACCACAAAGAGCTTTTCTATGCAGTGTACTGTTGAAATGTTAAAAAGTCTTATCTCTCCAGAGTTCCCAGTGATAGAAGAAAGTGGTGTTGCCAATATCTCTTTTCCAATTCTGTAAATCTCTCATATGTAGTTCTCTAGGAGGAGGATGATATATTGGACCTTAAATCTTAGTTCAGGACTATGTATTATTCACCATGCACCTCAGGCCAATATATTTTTGAGTGGCAGTGAGGGAATGAAATTGTGCATTTGGGGGGAAAAACAAAACAAAAATTGGGTTATCCCATTTTAGATGGATTGATTGGCAGAGTGGCAACTAAATGAGTAAAGGTGCATGCTGAATACAATTTATCATAAAAACATCATCAACACATGTAGAGTCTACTTCTATGTGTATGTCTTTCTATTTTATATATATATAAAACCTCTACCCCGATGTAACGCGACCGGATATAACGTGGGTTCGCGTACAATGCGGTAAAGCTCTGACACGCTGATCTGAGCAGCATGTTAGGGTGCCGGGCCAGGCTGGGGCCGAGGGGTTGGATAAGGGGTAGAGGGTCTCGGGGGTGGTCAGGGCTCCCCCCCTAGGGTCTGGAAAGCAGGAGCTGTGGGGGGGCACTTTTGGGGGTCCCCCAGTCTCAGAGTGGCCCTGGGGATTAGCAGGGGACCGGGAGCAGCCCGCTATGCTTTCCTTGCCCCTGCCCCAGCCATGTCGCTCAGGGGAGTGGGCTTGGGGGAAGGGATCCTCCCCGCACTCACCGGCAGCAGCGGAAGCGAAGCAACCTGGCCCCAGCCAGCTCCACTCTGCCAGCTCCCAGCCGCGGCACTCCGCTTCCCGCCACAGGTGAGTGCAGAGCCTTTCCCCAGCCCCCGTTCCCCAGTGACACGGCTGGGGACGGGGCAAGGAAAGTGGAGCAGGCTGGGGCCACGTCGCTCCGCTTCCTGCCACAGGTGAGTGTGTGTGGGGGGCATCCTTTCCCCAACCTCCCCGCACTCACCGAAGGTGGGAAGTGGAGCACCGCGGCTGGGAGGTGGAGGAGTGGAGCGGGTGTCATAACTATAAAGGGAAGGGTAACAGCCCTCCTGTGTACCATACCATAATCCCTCCTGGCCAGAGACACCAAAATCCTTTTACCTGTAAAGGGTTAACAAGCTCAGGTAACGTGGCTGACACCTGACCCAAAGGACCAATAAGGGGACAAGATACTTTAAAATTATGATGGGGGGAGGCTTTTGTTTGTGCTCTTTGTTTTGGTGAGTGTTCGCTCTTGGGACTAAGAGGGACCAGACATTAATCCATACTCTGCAAATCTTTCTGAACAAGTCTCTCATATTTCAAACTTGTAAGTACAGCCAGGCAAGGCGTGATAATTTTATCTTTGTTTTCTCAACTTGTAAATGTACCTTTTGCTAGAGTGTTATCTCTGTTTTCTGTAGCTTTGAACTTAAGGCTAGAGGGGGATCCTCTGGGCTCTTTGAATCTGATTACCCTGTAAATTTATTTTCCATCCTGATTTTACAAAGATGATTTTTACCTTTCTTTCTTTAATTAAAAGCCTTCTTTTTAAGAACCTGATTGATTTTTCCTTGTTTTTAGATCCAAAGGAATTGATCTGGACTCACCAGGAATTGGTGAAAGGGGAAGGGGGGAATGATTAATTCCTTCTTGTTTTAAGATCCAAGGGGTTTTTGGATCAGTGTTCACCAGGGAATTGGTGGAAAGTCTCTCAAGGCTACCCAGGGAAGGGAGCTAGCCCTTGGGAGTGGTGGCAGCGGACCAGATCTAAGCTGGTAGTTAAGCTTAGAAGTTTTCATGCAGGCCCCCATATCTGTACCCTAAAGTTCAGAGTGGGGAAGGAGACTTGACATGGTGGCAGCGAGGTGGGATCATTTTAAACCAAAAGCCAGTATGATTTTTTTCTCCTTTCTAGCTGCTTAGAAAGCAGAGCTGAAGGTAGATGCATATCTTATCTCTCCTTGCCTGAATGCACAAGTGTTAAGTTCTTTTAAGAAGGGTCTTTGTTAAGAGAAGGGTTCAAGCAATGAGCAAACAGCTGGCAAAAGGAATTTACAAGCTGAATTGTTTTTTTTTTCTTTCTACTTCTCAGGGATAGCTAGTTAGAAAGTCTCTGTTAACTAAGCAGCCCTGAGCTGAGTGCATCCCAGGTTCAGAGAACTGCAGAGGGGGTGTGACCCAGCCCAACAAAACAGGAAAATGAGTACCAGTGACACCGCTACTAAACTAAAGCTAGCCAGACTGGCAGCAGAAGAAAGTGAAAAAAATCATAAGAGACTGCTCGAAATAAAAGAACTCGAGAAAGCAGCTACTGAAAGAGAAGAGAAAGCCAAAGAGGATGCCCAGAAAACAGCTATGGAGGAAAAACAAAAAGAGATGGAGCAGAAAGAAAAAGAGATGGAGGAGAGAGAAAAAGAGAGGAAGCATGAACTGCAATTGGTGAGGGCTAGGCAGGATATACAAGCCAACGCTAACAACCCCTCTCCAGGTACCGCTTCCCATCCCAGAAAATTCCCCACCTACAAGGCAGGTGATGATACTGAGGCCTTCTTAGAAAATTTTGAAAGGGCCTGCCTTGGCTACAGCATCACTACAGACCAGTACATGGTAGAGCTGAGGCCGCAGCTCAGTGGACCCTTAGCAGAGGTGGCGGCTGAAATGCCTAAGGAACACATGAACAGTTATGAACTTTTTAAAAACAAGGCCAGACTCAGAATGGGGCTAACACCCGAGCATGCCCGTCGGCGGTTCAGAGCCCTAAAGTGGAAACCCGATGTGTCATTTACCCATCATGCCTACCACATTGACAAAAATTGTGATGCCTGGGTATCAGGAGCAAATGTTAAATCTCTGGAAGATCTGCTTTCCCTAGTAAAAATGGAGCAGTTTTTAGAGGGTGTTCCTGAGGAAATAGAAAGGTACATCCTAGATGGGAAGCCCAAAACTTCCGAGGCGGGGAGATTGGAGTCAAATGGGTGGAGGTGGCAGAAAAGAAAAAAAACTAGTAGCAGTTGGAGCGAATATCAGAAGGGGCAACTCGAAACAAAACCTTACCACCGGGGACAACCCAAGGCCCCATCTACATCCCAAGGGAAACCCCAGACACCTTCTCACCTCACCACACCAGTCTCCACCAACCAACCTCGCCCTGGTGATACCTTAGTAGGGCGATGTTTTAAATGTAATGAAACTGGGACATATAAAGGCACACTGCCCCAAGAACCCCAACCGATTACAGTTCATTACACCACAATCACATCAAGGATCCCCAGGCCAAGATGCCTCTCAAATACCCTCGGAGCAAAGGGAAACCTTGAGAGTGGGCGGAAAGAAGGTTATCACATGGAGGGACACTGGAGCACAAGTGTCGACTATCCACCAATCCCTAGTGGACCCCAAACTCATCAACCCAGAGGCTCTGGTGACAATTCAACCCTTCATGTCACACTCTTTAACCTTGCCTACCGCAAGGTTCCAGTCCTGTACAAGGGCTGGTCAGGAATGTGGACTTTTGCAGTCTATGACAATTATCCCATTCCCATGCTACTGGGGGAAGACTTGGCCAACCATGTGAAGCTAGCCAAGAGGGTGGGAATGGTCACCTGCAGCCAGGCTAAGCAAGCTTTCACACCTATCCCTGTTCCTGAGCCGTCCACCAGTGCCCCGTCTGTGTTACCAGAGACCCTGGATCCCCTGCCAACAACTGCAACAGCCGTAGTAGATCCAATCCCAGAGACCCAGCCAAAGCCAGTCCCAGAACCGGAACTGGCAACGTAACCAGCACCAGAACCATTGCCAGCACTGAGTCCAGTGCTTGCAAACCCGTTTATAACTCCAACACCAGAGGGCACCAGCGAGCCTGAACTGCCCGAAGCAGCAGATAACCCTACCCAAGAGGCTCAGCCAGAGCCTGAAATACTACGTAGTGAACCAGCGGAGAGCGGTTCACAGTCAACGGAAACAACCCCAGCACCTGCATCGCTTCCAGAGGGATCAAGCCCAAGTCCACAGTCCAAGGAGGAACTGATGTCTCCAGCAACAAGGGAACAGTTCCAGGCCGAGCAGGAAGCAGATGACAGCCTTCAGAAAGCTTGGGTGGTGGCACGGAACACCCCACCGCCTCTCAGCTCTTCTAACCGATCCCGGTTTGTTGTAGAACAAGGACTTTTATACAAGGAGACTCTTTCTGGTGGACACCAGGAAGACTGGCATCCTCAAAGACAGTTGGTAGTTCCAACTAAGTACCGGGTAAAACTCTTGAGCTTAGCCCATGATCATCCCAGTGGCCATTCCGGGGTTAACAGAACCAAAGACCTTTTGGGGAAGTCTTTCCACTGGGAGGGAAAGGTCAAGGACGTTGCTAATTATGTCCGGTCTTGTGAGGCATGCCAACGAGTGGGAAAGCCCCAAGACCAGGTCAAAGCCCCTCTCCAGCCACTACCCATAATTGCGGTCCCATTTCAGCGAGTAGCTGTGGATATTCTGGGCCCTTTCCCAAAGAAGACACCTAGAGGAAAGCAGTACATACTGACTTTCATGGATTTTGCTACCCAATGGCCGGAAGCAGTAGCTCTAAGCAACACCAGGACTAAAAGTGTATGCCAGGCATTAGCAGACATTTTGGCCAGGGTAGGTTCGCCCTCCGACATCCTTACAGATTCAGGAACTAATTTCCTGGCAGGGACCATGAAAAGCCTGTGGGAAGCTCATGGGATGAATCACTTGGTTGCCACCCCTTACCACCATCAAACCAATGGCCTGCTGGAGAGGTTTAATGGAACTTTGGGGGCCATGATACGTAAATTCATAAATGAAGACTCCAATGATTGGGACCTAGTGTTTCAGCAGTTGCTTTTTGCCTATAGGGCTGTACCACATCTCAGTTTAGGGTTTTCATCATTTGAACTTGTGTATGGCCACGAGGTTAAAGGGCTATTACAGTTGGTGAAGCAGCAATGGGAGGGGTTTACGCCTGCTCCAGGAACTAACATTCTAGACTTTGTAAGCAACCTACAAAGCACCCTCCGACACTCTTTAGCCCTTGCTAAAGAAAACCTAAAAGGATGCTCAGGAAGAGCAAAAGGCTTGGTATGATAAACATTCTAGAGAACGGTCCTTCAAAGTAGGAGACCAAGTCATGGTCTTAAAGGCGCTCCAGGCCCATAAAATGGAAGCATCATGGGAAGGACCATTCACGGTTCAGGAGTGCCTAGGAGCTGTTAACTATCTCATAGCATCCCCCACCTCCAACATAAAGCCTAAGGTATACCATGTTAATTCTCTTAAGCCCTTTTATTCCAGAGAATTAAAGGTTTCCCAGTTTATAGCCCAGGGAACAGATGACGCTGAGTGGCCTGAAGGTGTCTACTACGAAGGAAAAAGTGACGGTGGCGTGGAAGAGGTGAACCTCTCTGTGACCCTCGGACATCTGCAGCGACAGCAGATCAAGGAGCTGCGCACTAGCTTTGTGCCAATGTTCTCAGCCACCCCAGGACAGACCGAACGGGCATACCACTCCATTGACACAGGTAATGCTCACCCTATTAGAACCCCACCCTACCGGGAGTCACCTCATGCCCAAACTGCTATAAAACGGGAGATCCAGGACATTCTACAGATGGGTATAATCCACCCCTCTAAGAGTGCATGGGCATCTCCAGTGGTTCTAGTTCCTAAACCAGATGGAGAAATACGCTTTTGCGTGGACTACCGTAAGCTAAATGCTGTAACTCGTCCCGACAACTATCCAATGCCATGCACAGATGAGCTATTGGAGAAATTGGAACATGCCCAATTCATCTCTACCTTAGACTTAACCAAGGGGTACTGGCAAGTACCACTAAATGAACCTGCCAAGGAAAGGTCAGCCTTCGTCACCCAGGCAGGGGTGTATGAATGTAATGTGCTCCCTTTTGGGCTGCAAAATGCACCTGCCACCTTACAAAGACTTGTAGATGGTCTCCTAGCAGGATTGGGAGAATCTGCAGTTGCCTACCTCGATGATGTGGCCATTTTTTTTGATTCATGGGCAGAACACCTGGAGCACTTGGAAAAAGTCTTCAAGCGCATCAGGCAGGCAGGACTAACTGTTGAGGCTAAAAAGTGTCAAATAGGCCAAAACAGAGTGACTTACCTGGGGCACCAGGTGGGTCAAGGAATTATAAATCCCCTACAGGCCAAAGTGGATGCTATCCAAATGTGGCCGGTCCCAAAGTCAAAGAAACAGGTCCAATCCTTCTTAGGCTTGGCCGGATATTATAGGCGATTTGTACCACACTACAGCCAAATTGCCACCCCACTGACGGACCTAACCAAAAAGAAACAGCCAAATGCAGTTCAGTGGACGGATGAGTGTCAGAAGGCCTTTAACCAGCTTAAGGCAACATTCATGTCTGACCCTGTGATAAGGGCCCCAGACTTTAACAAACTGTTCCTAGTAACCACAGATACGTCCGAGCGGGGTATGGGAGCAGTTTTAATGCAGGAAGGACCATATCAAGAATTCCATCCTGTCATGTTTCTCAGCAAGAAACTGTCTGAGAGGGAAAGCCACTGGTCAATCAGCGAAAAGGAATGCTACGCCATTGTGTACGCGCTGGAAAAGCTACGCCCATACATTTGGGGACGGCGTTTCCAACTACAAACCGACCATGCTGCACTAACGTGGCTTCATACCACCAAGGGGAATAACAAAAAACTTCTTCGGTGGAGTTTAGCTCTCCAAGATTCTGATTTTGAAATACAGCACATTTCAGGAGCTTCTAACAAAGTGCAGATGCACATGCAGGCCCCCACATCTGTACCCTAAAGTTCAGAGTGGGGAAGGAGCCTTGACAAGGGGGCAGTCAGGGAACAAGGAACAAAGCAAGTTCCTTCCTTTGGGAGGGCCAAAGCAAGTTCGATATAACGCTGTCTCACCTATAACGTGCTGAGATTTTTTGTCTCCCAAGGACCGTGTTACATCGGGGTAGAGGTGTATAATAAAATTAAAAAAGACAAGATCTAATAGCTTATATAATTAAATACAGTTGTGACAGCTGTCAGCTTGGATGAAATACTGTGGATTGAATCAGGAACCTACAGAAAACATATGGCTGTACAGCCTCGCTAAAGACCTCACATCTGTAACTAGGGCTGTAAATGATGTACACCCTCTGTGGACCGGGCACAGAGACCAACATTATACAGACGTGCACTGTCTCTCAGACACACACCCATATTCAAGTAGAAAACAGCAAATCCCAGAAACTTGTGGAACTTAACCTTAGAGTTCTTTTAAGTATTTCAGAAATACTACATGCAAAGCACTTTGTAAGAAGCAAAACCTGTACTGGAAGATTAGAAGTTCTTGAAGCTTCAAATATTAAATCTCTAGGCAGCTGCTCTTATATGCCCATGAAATCTTTGGGAGGCATGTATTGATGAGAGAGAAATATGTCTGATTCATACAGATATGCATGCACACACTGATAACAAATTAGTTTTCAACTTCAAAAGCAAATAAACAAAGATGAAAGGATTGTTGTTCCCCTATAGCATAAACAGATTATGCACTTATTAGTAAGTCTGATTATATTCTCCCCCTCCCCCCCCAGAAAAGGCTACTGTAATTTCACTGGCTCAATCATAGGCCCCAATTTTCAGACGTGGCTTCTAATATTGTGTGCCTCTATTTTGGGGCATCTAGCTTTGATGCACATTTGTCTAACCATCCCTACTATGCTTTAACATTGGCCTAGTCTACATTTTTATAGTGCTGCACCTTTTTCTCAACCTGATCTAAAGTGCACTGAAGTGAATGAAAGAAAAGACTTTTCAACGGACTTTGGATCAAGCCAGAGATGAATTACAAAAGACCCACGCTATTACTTATATTCTCCATTGCAATCATAGGAATCTGTTCTCCACACAATACCTGCATGTACTGTCTGCTGATAACGTTCACCTATACTTACTGATGCTGGTGTAAGTTCTATGTTGTGAATGCCACTTTGACCGTTACCATAATTAAGTCAGGTTTTCCCCCAAAATTGATGTAAGCTGTTTCATAATATTTACATGGGAACTTGTTTCCGAGGGTGCTGAGCAGCTGCAGTTCCTATTGGTGTACGGTGGATCAGCGAGTGCTAAGTGTCACAGTCCTGCTGAGTCCCCTTGGTTGGTCATCAGTGTGTTGTACTGGACACACCATTTGGGTCCCACGTACTTTCAGCCAATTGGGTCTTGGCATCGTCCAGACACTGCTCTTAGTTCTGATTTCTAAAAGCACATACCTGGGGTGTTCTCTGTTGTGCAGAAGATTATTAAAAGTCAATGGTAGCAACTCCATTGTCCCACCAGGATAAGGCTATTCCGTGTTGATGGGCCCTTCATGGCCTTGTTTCAGCTTTTCAGCCATAGTCTATTCTTGATACAAAACACAGGTTCTAGTGTACACTGAAGGCTACAATCACAAATATTTAACAAAACAAAAATAAATTCATAAATTGACACAGACTTATTCCCCAAATTGTCATACCTAGCACCTGTGGCATTGAGACACACAGTGCCAAACCTTCCGTCCTTACTCAATCCAATATGGTTTGAGAAGGGCAAGGATTGCGTGCCATTTTGTAATTGCCCTAATCCTCACCCCGATGTTCTTCTCTGCAACATGGCTGCATTCTGTGTCCATGGAGCACTACTCCAGCCAGAGAAGGAGAACCTCAAACCTCAGCAGGGAAAGCAGAGAATTTGTGAATCCCAAACCCAACCTCTGCTGCACAGAGGCTCTTCCCCAGTCTTAACATAGTCCAAGGTCCCAATCCTACAGCTTCATCCAGGAAGCTCTGTGCAGGTGAAGGTATCTGCTCACACAGCCCTGCATGACAGATGCAATTGTAGGATCATGGTCCAAGTTAGAAGCATGCTGAATTGTGAAATATTTTTTGCACTGTAAGTATTGGGAGAACTGTTTGACAAGTTCAAGATTAAGATTATCCTCAATTCATTTTATTGATTTCCCCATGAGAATTTTGACTTAAAGAGCTAGCCATATAAAGGGTTAGACTTTAATGACATATCTAATAAATTCAACTATATGGGGCCCCGTGTGTGAGCCCTTTTTACACAGAACTCCTGTAGAGTGTCCTGCATCTCTAGTTCATTGTTGCTTTCACATATTGGACAACAAGATGTTTTTATTCAACAACAAAGAGAAAACACTGGTGTCAAAATTGACAAAATTCTTAACTACCCTGTGACATCTCAAAGCAAAGTGAGTTGAGAGTCATTACATCTAATCTGATTTTCCTCAAAAGGTCTGATGAACTGCAGGTGAATTTAGGTGACAAATCTGAGAAATTGTCCCAGTTTGAGATGTCAGTCGAGGAGATTTTGGAACAAATTGATAAATTAAACAGTAATATGTCACCAGGACCAGATGGTATTCATCCAAGAGTTCGGGAGGAACTCCAATATGAAATTGCAGAACTGCTAATTGTGGTATGTAACTTTTTGCTTAAATCAGCATCTATAACAGATGGGCGGTGGATAGCTAATGTGACACATTTTTTTAAAAAAAAGGCTCCAGAGGGGATCCTGACAATTACAGACAGTTATACTTAACATCAGTACCAGTAAAAGTGATGGAAATTATAGGAAGGAACAGAATTATCAGACAGATATATGAACATGATACGTAGGAGAAGAGATAACACAAATTTGTAAAGGGAAATCATGCCTCACCAATCGATTAGAATTCTCTGGGGGTGTCAACAAGCATGTGGACAAGAGTCATCCAGGGGATATAGTGTATTTGGACTTTCAGAAAGCCTTTGATAAGGTTCCTTATGCTCTTAAGGAAACTAAGCAGTCATGGCATAAGAGCGATGGATCAGTGATTGTTTAAAAGATAGGAAACAAAGGTAAGAATAAACAGTTTTCACAATGGAGAGAGGTAAATAGCAGGGTCACTCAAGGATCTGTACTGGGACCAGTGCTGTTCACCATTTTCATATATATCTGGGAAAAGGGGTAAACAATGAAGTGGCAAAGTTTGCAGACGATATAAAATTATTCGAGATTGTTAAGTCCAAAGCTGACTGCAAAAAGTTACAAGGAGATCTCACAAAACTGTGCTACTGGGCAAGAAAACAGCAGATGAAATTCAATATTGATAAATATAAAGCACTGCAAATTGGAAAACATAATCCCCGCTATACATACAGAATGATGTGATCTAAATTAGCTGTTCCTGCTCAAGAAAGATCTCGGACTCATCATGGATGGCTCTCTGAAAACATCTGCTCAATGTCAAAAAAGTTAACAGAATGTTAGGAACCCTTAGGAAAGGGATATATAATAAGACAAAAAATCATAATGCCACTTTAAAAATTCTTTGTACACCCACACCTTGAATATTGCATGCAGTTCTGTTTGTCCCATCTCAAAAGATATATTAAAACTAGAAAATGCACAGAGAAGGGTAACAAAAATGATAAGGGATATGGAATGGGTTCCCATATGAGGAGAAATTTTAAAAAGAATGAGACTGTTAAGCTTAGAAACGAGATGACTAAGGGGAGATATCATAGAGGTCTATAAAATCATGAATGGCATGGAGAAAGTAAGTACAGAAGTATTATTTACCTCTTCACACAACACATGAACCTGGGTTCACACAATGAAGTTAACAGGCAGAGGTTTAAAAATAAACTTTTTTTTATTTATTTTTTCACACAACACACACATTGGAATTCATTGCCAGTGGATGTGGTCAAGGCCAAAAGTATCATTGGATTCAAAAAAGAGCTAGATAAGTTCATGGAGGATATGTCCGTCAATGGCTATTAGCCAAGATGATCAGGGATGCAACCCCATGCTTTGGGTATCCCTAAAGTTCTGACTGCTAGACAAAAGGGGATGGATCACTTGATAAATTGCCCGGTTCTGTTCACTCCCTCTGAAACATCTGGCATCGGCCACAGTGGGAAGACAAAATATGGGGCTAGATGGATCATTAGTCTGAACCAGTATAGCCATCCTTTTGTTCTTATGTTATGTAGGGGTAATAACAGCTACATTCTGTCATGGACTTATAAAACAGATAATTATTTTTCAAATATCAAACTTCCTTTGAAACTGGACCAAAGGAACATTTTCTAACTGAGCTGCTCACTTTTACTCTCTCAGAGAATTCCTGTGAGTATTTTAAGAAATATTCTCTACTTATGGTTTATTCAAAAGATCAGGCTAATTTTCATTATAGAGAAATATTTGTACCAATGTCAGACTCTAAGATAGAGATGAATTATTTGTATTTAAAAGCCACAAAGTATAGTACTAGGGAAACTATAGTGGGCTACAATACTAATGAGTTGTGTTTTGCACTTTTCAAAAAGAAAATACAGAATAAAAGGTTGAAATTCAATCATATCCCAGATAACAGAAAGCTCATATTTTTTAAAAAAATATTTCCTGACTGAAGTAACATCTTTTGCCCCAATATAGTCCATATTTCTTATATAAATGAATGTTTCTTTTGCCAAAGAACTGGATTTCCAAAAACAAACAAACTAAAGAGATTTTGTTTCCTTTAGCTGTTAAACTGAGCTCTGTCATTTCACTCCACTCCTTAACAGTAGGTAGAGACACTTAATTTGAAACCTGTCCTAGACTCACCTATCAACAAGCTCCTATATAATTTGAAAATATATATATTTATCAGTCAAATAGTTCACAGCTTAGCTCTGGGCTTATGTACACAATATAGAAGGAAAGAAAAAGGACATTTTCATTTCCTTTCATTTATTTTGTAGTATCTGTTATCCACACCTTTTTACCAGTATAATGAATCCATGGCTCAATACATATATGCAAGGCGGGGACATAGAATGCAGCACATTCACACTAAAAACAGCATTTATCTACATGAACTCAAGGACAACTTCCCATTAGTATAGTTACAGAACTTTTATCTTCTGTAAGCCACTCACTGGAAAATGTTCATACACATATACATTATTGCACATTAATTCATCCTGTTTTTAAAACCCACCTACTTCTCTGGCCAACCAAATGGCTCCATAGGATCAGTGGGTGATTAGCAGCTCCCAGATCTAATTCTGATTGAATTTACACTTGTGTAAGTAAGTAAAATTACTTCCAGTTCATTCCAAAGTGTGATCAGAATCAGACTGCCTCTACCTGGGTCTTTGCCCTCTACCCAAGAGACAGGAAGAGAGACAAGAAGTGTTGCCTTTGAACTTTATCTTCAGCTGGTTGTGGTAGATCACCTTTGTTTTGCTTGCTGTGCTCAAGAAAAAAATATCATTGTTTGCTGAGTCCGCCGTGAATTCCAACCACTCATCATCTCCTGGGCTCCTGAGACCTGAGAAAGGTTAATAAGTTTCTAACAAACACCAAAACTTTGAATGCTTTTCCAAGTCAAGCCTCTACAACTTTTGAAGTTTGTCCTTTACCACATTTTGTCAGGAACTGTGCATTCTATAAGCAGAAATTTAAAATGTTCTTCTTAAATAGGCTATTCCTCCTCTTGTATCGCAACACCTCTCAAATACACAAAATGCCTTGGTTCCTGAGGTGCAAGATTGGTCCCATAGTTATGATTATTCTTTTAAACAACAGCCTTTCAAAACTGACTTTGTAGAGTTTAGCATGTTAGTGCAGACTCCATGTTTACACAGAACACTTAGTTATGCAAAATAACAGGTTACTTATACAAATGATCCAGGAAGAGTGATCAAAGTGACCCAAAGAACTCTTGTCTTTTCTCACTAGGCTTTCCAAATTTTTCTTAGAGAAAAAAAAACCACTCTTATTAGGACTTCACAAAACCCTTTCTCGTGGCTAAACTCATGCCTGAGTAACTCATAATGGAGAAAGAGAATAGGAGTAGTATAACTGCTAGACGTAAAAGAGAGCACAACTAACTCTGTAGTGTTCAATCAATTGAATGAATAAGTAAAGACAAATAATAATGGATTAACTCTTTCACTTCTTTTCTCCATTCACTAACACTCCCAAGTATAATTTTCAGAAGCTCAGGAACCCTCACTGCCTAGAAACAGACACAAACTGCAACCTCTTGATACAATAAGCATTATTGAAACATGTTGGAAGGACAGACATCAAAGGGATACTATATTGCAATACTTGGCTACAAACTATGCTGAAAGGACCAATTAAGCCACAGACGTGGGAGAGTCACACTATACCTAAAAGTTTCCATAGAGATGAGAGAGAAATCTTCTGAGTGAAAAGGACAATACAGTATAATCTGAAAGGATATAAAAACCAAATCATAATACAAGTAGATTAGCAGTAATATACTATTGACTTCCAGATCAGGTAAAGTAGAACCTCAGCATTACGAACACCAGAGTTACAAACTGACGGGTCAACCACACACCTCATTTGAAACCAGAAGTATGCAATCAGGCAGCAGCAGAGACACACACACACAAAACTAAATACAGTACAATGCTGTGTTATACTTAAAAATAAAGGGACATTTTAAAAAAAGATTTATCAGGTAAGGAAACTGTTTTCTGAGCATGTTTCTTTTAAATTAAGATGGTTAAAAACAATTTTTTCTTCTGCACAGTACAGTTTCAAAACTGTATTAAGTCAATGTTCAGTTTTGACAGAACAACTATAACATTTTGTTCAGAGTTATGAACATTTCAGAGTTAACAACAACCTCCATTCCAGAGGTGTTCCTACTGAGGTTCTACTGCAAATATAATTAGTGCACAATGTGAGTTTTTTGTATGGTGCTTCACATGATGGATCTATAATTTTTAATTGGGGCCTCTAGGCACTGCCACATCATAAAATATGATAAATAATAAAAGAACTTAACTCAGTCAAGGTCTCGCTGAGATAGTCTAATCCTGCCCTATGTAGCCCCTTCCTTTTAGAAATGGTAATAATGGTGAGAGGGCCCTTAGGTGGGTTGCCTTATCACAACAGGTTCCCTGATTAACATAATGCAAATATTACTACTAATAATAGGTCTGTGAAGCTACCATATTGTGAAGAAAATGGGTCCATCTTTACTGTGCACGGACTTCAAAGGGGAAGAAAGGAATACAAACATAAGTAATAAAAACCTATATTAGTACATGAGGCTTATTAGAGACAATAGGTGTGTGAGGTAATATTTTTTACTGGACCAACTTCTGTTGGTGAGAGAGACAAGCTTTTTGAGCTTACACAGAGCTCTTCTTCAGGTCTGGGAAACATAGTGTCACAGCTAAACAGAAGGTGGAACAGATTGTTTAGCATACACAATTCATATCTATTTCAAGGGGTTCACTTCACCTGGAAGGGTCCCTTGAAATATGTTTTAACTCCTTATGCTAAACAATCTGTTCCATCTTGTATTTAGCTGTGACACTGAGTAGGTTTCCCAGACCTGAAGAAGAGCTCTGTGTAGCTCGAAAGCTTGTCTCTCTCACCAACAGAAGTTGGTCCAATAAAAGATATTACCTAATGCTTCTGTCTCTAATATCACTGGTCTACAATTTTTGAGAAGTCGTCTGCTTCAGAGATAAAATGTGCTATTTATTATGTATTTTGATGTGCTGAATTCAAATAGGACAATTAAAACAACTGATTGGCTACTGTTTCTAAGATATTTAAGTTTTTACATTTTATGTCTATGTATATTGTGTAGATAGCAGAGTTTTAATCATAAATTGTAAACCTAGGTCTTTTCATGTGTTTATGGCTGCTTTACATGATAATATTTCACCTGTCCTGTTTATGTAACACTTTAAAAATCAGCAAAAGGGTTATATAAATAAAATTTATTACGAAACAAAAGGCAAAAAACTATTATGTACATAGAGGTTAGTCCTATTCAGTGTCTACTCGGCGCTTCTTGGCTTGTCTCTTGTATTCATTAAATGGAGTATCTCTTGTCACTGTCCAGCAATAGTCTGCAAGCATTGATGGGCTCCATTTGCCCTGATAGCATTTCTCCATTGTTGCAATGTCCTGGTGAAATCGCTTGCCGTGCTTGTCGCTCACTGCTCCGCAGTTCGGTGGAAAAAAATCTAGATGAAAGTGCAAAAAATGTATCTTTAGTGACATGTTGCAACCAAGGCTTTTGTATGCCTTGAGGAGGTTTTCCACCAACAACCTGTAGTTGTCTGCCTTGTTGTTTCCGAGAAAATTTATTGCCACTAAATGGAAGGCTTTCCATGCCGTCTTTTCCTTGCCAGGCAGTGCATGGTCAAATGCATCATCTTGAAGAAGTTCACAAATCTGAGGACCAACAAAGATACCTTCCTTTATCTTAGCTTCACTTATCCTTGGAAATTTTCCACCGAGGTACTTGAAATCTGCTTGTGTTTTCTCAATGGCCTTGACAAAGTTCTTCATCAGACCCAGCTTGATGTGTAAGGGTGGTAACAAAATCTTCCTTGATTCAACAAGTGGTGGATGCTGAACACTTTTCCTCCTAGCCTCCAATGACTGTCAGAGTGGTCAATCTTTCTTGATGTAGTGGGAATCTCTTGCATGACTATCCCATTCGCAGAGAAAACAGCAGTACGTTGTGTATCCAGTCTGGAGACCAAGCAAGAGAGCAACAATCTTCAAATCGCCACAAAGCTGCCACTGATGTTGGTCATACTTTAAGCACCTCAAAAGTTGTTTCATGTTGTCATAGGTTTCCTTCATATGGACTGCATGACCAACTGGAATTGATGGCAAAACATTGCCATTATGCAGTAAAACAGCTTTAAGACTCCTCTTCGATGAATCAATGAACAGTCTCCACTCATCTGGATCGAGAACGATGTTGAGGGCTCCCATCACACCTTCCATGAAGAAGAATGGGACAAGATCCTTTTGACGGTCACGGAACATGGAAACCCTAACATCACCTGCCAGGAGATTCCACTGCTGTAGTCTGGAGCCCAACAGCTCTGCCTTACTCTTGGGTAGTTCCAAATCCCTGACAAGGTCATTCAGTTCACCTTGTGTTATGAGGTGTGGTTCAGAGGAGGAGGATGGAAGAAAATGTGGGTCCTGTGACATTGATGGTTCAGGACCAGAAGTTTCATTCTCTTCCTCTTCCTCATCTGACTCAAGTGAGAATGATTTTGGTGCATCAGGAACCAGCAGTCCTTCTCCGTGGGGTACTGGGCATATAGCTGATGGAATGTTTGGATATGCACAGTCCACTTTTTCTTCTTTGACACACCTTTCCCAAATGGAGGCACCATGCAGAAGTAACAATTGCTGGTATGATCTGTTGGCTCTCTCCAAATCATTGGCACTGCAAAAGGCATAGATTTCCTTTTCCTGTTCAACCACTGGCGAAGATTTGTTGCACAAGTGTTGCAGCATATGTGTGGGGCCCACCTCTTGTCCTGATCTCCAATTTTGCAGCCAAAATAAAGGTGATAGGCTTTCTTAACCATAGTGCTTATACCGCGCTTTTGGGATGCAAAAGTCACTTCACCACAAACATAGCAGAAGTTATCTGCACTGTTCACACAAGTACGAGGCATCTCTGCTCACTTTGGCTAAACAGAAATGTGTCCCTTTGCAAAATCAAACACTGACAAATAAGAGAGCACGACACTGTATGATTTCTAGAGCTGATATAGGGCAATTTGTTCAGCAGAGTGATGTAAGCTTCGTTATGATTGCATCATCCATGACTTCTAGGAATAACATGATGCAATTCATATCATGTATGACGCAATACCAGCTTCAGATTGCATCATTCATTGTTTTGCCTAAAAAGCAAGTACTGTCCAAATCCAGTCATAGATTTATTCATAGATCCAGTCAAAGATGTATTTTAGTCATTTCTGGTTTAAATTAAGATCCCTTCCCTTTATAACTCACTTATTCTCCGCCATTCCCAAGTCAAGAGTTGTATATACTGACCCAATAGCATATCTTGAAAACTAGAGCCAATCAACAATTTTAAGCATCATTTTCGTTCTCAGTGACCCAGAATTAGTAATGTTTGACTACATTTATTTCAGAAGCATTTTGGCTGTAGAGCAGTGTATCCTGGGACTGACGCAGGTACAACAACACTGCAGACAATTAGGCTAAGTCCTTCTTTGTAGCAAAGGTCTGCTCAGTGTATCAAGGAGCATCAAGGAGGTCATTGATTCTGAGATCCCATCTGGCTCACCAGTCCTGGCTCTGGTGAAAATTAGACCAGCCCCATGATTTCTGTCCCACCCCCAACATAAATTCATAGATGCAGAGCAAGAAGGGACCATTGTGATTATCTAGTCTGACCTCCTGTAGGCTAGAGAGCTTACACTTTAGGAATTGTTCTGGGACTCTTTTAAAATAAATGTCCAATCTTGATTTAAAAATTGTCAGTGATGGAGTCTGTTCATTTATCGCCCTCCTCACTCCTACCATGGCCTGTCCTCTCAGTAGGCATCCAATCAAGAGTGTGGGTGGGACACTGACACTGGAACCAGCTCCATTGTCTTTAAGTGAGCTGATTGCTTCCCCCAAACCAGGGAAATGATCAACCGGCCATTTACAATCTGATCCATGGACTGTAACATTTATTAAGTCTGTTTCATGGCATCAATACAGTAATTAATAAGGATGTAAGAAAATCATGGGCAGCAATTTTGTTACAGAAACAAAAGCTTTTAACACACACTGAAACTTTTTATGGTTGCCCCAGATCTGAGTGATATTGAAACCTCATGCACGAGGTTGCATCACCATTCATTCAAATTTGACCCAGATGCTCCTCTGTCACAAAAGGACAGATTGACAGTCACTCAAATTTGGCCTTTGTGAGCTGGCTCACAGAATTGCACTGCCACTCAAATTTGGCCCAGATGCCCCTCCACCATGCTTGCCTTCAAGAGCCAAGTGGGACACATAGAGTCTCTTCTGTGCTGCTGCCTGCTTTGGAAGGTAAGCTGAATGCCTTGACCCAGAACTTTAACACACTGTGGCCGCAGCTTTTGAACCAAAAAAAAAAACAAAAAACAAAAAACAAAACAAAAAAACCCACAACTTTCTTACAGCCTTAGTAATTAATCAGTGTTATGACATAATGGAAATCCAAAGGTAAGTGTGTAAAAGTCTGGGTGTATGCTCAGATACACTCACTAATCGAAATTCTGCCTCAGATAGTTTGGCAGGGAAAAAAGTTCAGTTTTCATATGGATAAAAATTAAGTGACCCTGAATGAAATACTAATGCTAATCTACACTTCTCTAGACCTTTCACCTCCAGACCTCAAAGTCCTTTTCTAAACATTTACCATTAATTACCACAAATGAGCCCTGTATATTCAGCAAATAACCCAAGCACTTAATTGGCATGTCCTACAACAGTGAGTGAGTGGCACGGCTGGGACTAGAACCCAGGATTTGTTTTTCTTCTACAGTCCCGTGCTCTAATAAGTATACCAGATTTTTGGTCCATAAATTGCACTTACTCATGCACATGAGGAAAGAGGATCCTGGGTCTGATCCTGGAAGCCATCCACACAAGGAGGGACTTAAAATCAGTGAGTTCTTTCAATGGGGAGGACTTACAGAGACAGCTCTTCAGTTTTTTCCCCTTCACCATCTTGATATTCAAAAGGTCAGCTACTCATCTGATGCCAAGATCTACCAGTATTGAAAATAGATGCTGCTGCAGTTGTTCCACTCTTAAGTGATCCAAGATTGCATATATTCTCCCCGGTGACTTTGGTGTTTAATTTATGGTATAATTAGCAGCATTTTAAAAGCTCAAATAAAAATGCAGTTACTCCCAAATGTCCAAATCTAAAAATACAGAAAAACTTAAAAACACACTGGTAAAGGGTAAATCAAAGATGAAGCTCCAGAAATGTATAACTCCTTAGCATAACTTCATACATGTCCCTTGAGAATGTATCTGTAGTAGATTTATCTTCCTGTTGCTAACCAAGGAAAAGAAAGTCTGGAGAAATAATTGAATTGGCTCAATTATTAGTGAAACAGTCAGAAGATATTAATCTTCCTTAATCTGTTGAATTGACTAAATTGGCAAAAGAGTTAAGAGAACTGAGAGAATTGAACTAGTGTCAAAAAATCTCCTACTGTTTTCGGAGTTAAGGATTTTTAATAATGGAAATAGCTAAATCCTGTGATTCTAAAATGGAAAATTCTCAAAATCATGGAAATAAAAACAGTTTTCTAGAAAGAAAACTAGTATGCAAAAATGATATGGGCCAAAATCACATCTGAGGGCTAGATTCACAAGGCGAAGTTATGTGTTAAAGTTTAGGTTACATCTACACTACACACCTGGCAGTGGAGTATAGTGTACATGTAGCTACATGCCACAGTGAAAAGTGCATTGTGTCCCCATTACAGTGTGTAGCTACATGTCAATGGAAGGCTCTGGCAGAGGAGACACAGTGTGGACAGACTTCAGCTGCTCTCTGCTGCCAGAGAATTTCTCTGCTGCAGCAGGAAAGGACTCCAGCAGCAGGGAGCTGCCAGACCTTTTCCTTGCTGCTGGAGCTTTTTCCTGTCTCAGGGAAAGGCTTCGAAGCGGAGAGGCAGTGCGACAGTCCACTGCTAAAATCTGTAACTTAGATGGGAAACCCGACTTGGGCTAGTTGAGAGACATGCAGGGTATGTATCAAGGTACAAACCCAAACCTTTCAGGCATATCTTTACTCTAATCTCCTAAACCATGCCTCCCCATCTGCACTGCTATTTATACCCCTACAGGCTCTTACTCATTGCTGAAAGATGGGTTCAGGGTAGAGGCACCCTTAGGCACCCTGCTGCCTAATGACAGGTTTCAGAGTAGTAGCCGTGTTAGTCTGTATCCGCAAAACGAACAGGAGTGCTTGTGGCACCTTAGAGACTAACAAATTTATTTCAGCATAAGCTTTCGTGGGCTACAGCCCACTTCTTTGGATGCATAGAATGGAACATATATTGAGGAGATATATATACACATACAGAGAGCATGAAAAGGTGGGAGTTGTTTTACCAACTCTGAGAGGCCAATTAAGTAAGAGAAAAAACTTTTGAAGTGATAAGCAAGATAGCCCAGTACAGACTGTTTGATAAGAAGTGCGAGAATACTTACATGGGGAGATTTCAGAGTAGCTTATGCTCTAATAAATTTGTTAGTCTCTAAGGTGCCACAAGTACACATGGGGAGATAGTATTCCTGTTGCCTAATGGAATTCACAAGCCTGAGCTAGGCTCCCAGGCTACCTATACATTGCATGGGGAGTTAGGCACCTAAAAAAAAGTGATTCACAGAAGTTGGCACACAGAGCAGGGAGCTGCCTAAACTAGCTAGTAAGAGAGGAGATGGGTGTGGTGTCAATCCTACTCCCCAAAGAGAGTTAGGCTATGTCTATACTAGCACTTTTGTTGGTAAAACTTATGTCGGTCAGGGGGACGTTTGATTCATGTTAACTCTACCTTTCCCTCTCCAAATAATTGAGACTATGTGTAGAGTCAGGAATCACTCAGCAAGAGCTAAGGGTGGCAGAATCAGTCCCTGAGTTATATTTTCCTTCCAGGAGAAACACCCGAATACATAACACATGTTCTCCTCTCATACACCCCCATTGAAGTAAATGGATTTGAATTTGGGCAGTGTTTGGTCCACAGAGGCTAGAACTGAAGAAAGCCCTCCAATTTGCACAATCTCAGAGCTCAAACTCTGTGCTCTGAAATAACTGCAAGTTGAAAGAGTGTTCTGGGTAGTGACACATCTCTGCTTTCAATGTGAAAGACTAGCTGAGCCACTCAAAGATTCTGCGAAAGCACAGGTGGGTAGTCCTTATATTTGGAGCACAGAAAATGGTTTCCTAATTTGCCCCGAGAAACTAAAAAGAGTGTGCATGCTGTTCATCATGTTCTCTGGAAAGGAATAAGCTTCCTTTTATTGTAAGGGCAGAAACAATAAAACGTGTGTGTAGAATAGCACATAATGCTCTATGAACACCCTCAAAATTATTTGCACCAATTTACATGTCTACTTTTAGTAAAAGAAAAGCCAACCTTCAAATGGCAAACAGTTAAAAGAGTTCTCTTTCTCTCTCTCTCATAAAGACCAAGATCAATGTGTTACAAGAAGACCATAGCAGTCAGACAAGCTATAGAATGTGCATGATATTAAGCAACTGACAATGGAGAAAAGTACACCTCAAGCTCAAGTGAGTGAAATCACTGGTAAATATTACCTGCTGGTTATGGAGGGATGATGGAAGAGATGCAATTCACTACCTTTAGGCAGGAAGCAATGCATCTTGATCACAGGCATTGTGTTGTTCACAAGCTATAGAAGAGACAGGACTCCACTGAGAGTATCCTTACATAGGGCTTCATTACTTGTCCCTCCCTATGGTGCAGTGCTCTGAGAGAGATTTGTCCCAGGCGACGACGAGCTACACAGGAACTGAAGCTCTCCCTCAAGGGGAGTCGGGTTCTAGGCTGCCGGGGAAATATGCTGAATCAGTGCATCTCATTTCCCCTGTATATGCCTACTAACACTGCTCATTTTTGAGTGTGTGCTGGCTCTTGGTGTTGTGAGTGCCTTGCGTGGCCACAACACTCTTCACCTGACACCTTAGGAAGCTGATGCACCTGAGGACTGAATTAAGGTAATAATATTTCCTTACAGTGAAGACTATAGACTGAGCTCTCACTAGCTCTCCCAACTACTTTTCACTTAAATTAGCTTCTGGTTTCCAAGACTACACAGGAAATAGTACAGCTATAGTAATACAGTTCTCTGTCCAGATTCACATCTCAAGCTGCTTGCATGACATCTCTTCTTGGATATGCAGCCGTATCAAACCAAATCTCTTCAAAGCTGGAATTCCAGACATGGCCAGATGGTATGGTGACTGTGCAAACAAACCTTGTTTGTCTGATTTAGGTGAAATGAGAAACAAAATGAGATTATATTGTATATCTTAAATTAAGCAAGCCCTGTCTTACAACCGGCAGGGCTGTATATGGCAGCTACACACAATTTATGGATGTTTGAGATACTCAAACATTATAATAAAAATATAGCAATTCCTCTACCAAAAGCAACAGAGGGTCCTGTGGCACCTTTGAGACTAACAGAAGTACTGGGAGCATAAGCTTTCGTGGGTAAGAACCTCACTTCTTCAGATGCATCTGAAGAAGTGAGGTTCTTACCCACGAAAGCTTATGCTCCCAGTACTTCTGTTAGTCTCAAAGGTGCCACAGGACCCTCTGTTGCTTTTTACAGATTCAGACTAACACGGCTACCCCTCTGATACCCTCTACCAAAAAAACCCAACCAGTGGTCTATCTAGTGTGGTGTTCTGCCACCAGTAGTACCCAGATTCTTCAGAGAAAGATGTAAAAAATCCTTTTGTTATTAAATAACTCATCAACAGGCTAATTTCTTCCTTTTCTAATGCCCTAAGCATGAAGACTTTCATATCCCTTTCAAAATCTTGGTATGTTTTAAAATAATTTAATCCTTTTTTCATTCTCTAATGCTTGATAGTGAATCACAGCCTTTGCAAATGATAATGTTAATCTGCTGAATTATTGAAACTGTCAGATTTTCAGTCAAACTTTGATGAATGTTTTAACAATTGTTTCTTTAAAGACATGTAATACTGATAAGCGACCCAAGATACAACAATGAAAGAACCCTATAATTTGCCTGTTCAAAGAGCCTAATTTCTGGGAAAGTAATTGGGATGATATATTGCCTCATAGCTGCTGCAAAATAAATATACTGTTGCATTATGAAGGCTTATATCACATATATTCTGACACTACTTTTAAATTACTAAAGACACATTTGATATATCAGTTAAGCCACAGGCAATTTCTTGTGATAGCAAAATAACTACATTTGAGCTCCAAGTAGTTTGTGGGGTTATTTATTTTTAATTATGTTTATGATTTTACAGTTTTAAAATGATCTGGCCATTGTCTAATATTCTCCAACAAGTGTTCTGTATTGGTTACTGGAAATTATACATAGAATATCAAGGTGAAACATGGGTTCTGATGCCTACACCTCATTGAACTGGGTCTTGAGCAAAAAGTGGTGGCAGTTGATGGAGTATGTTATCTGTGGCATGTGGAGCACTGTGTGGTCCTCTCTGTTTTTGTGGGGTGCTAAGTGGGAGTTGAAGTAGAAGATGAAACTGTAATGGAGTAGAGAGATGCCAATGAAGAGCAGAGTGGCAAAGAGATCGATACCAGTAATTGGTTGAATAATAAGAATGAGCAGTGTGACTTCTGGAGAAGCAGCTGGCAGTCTTGGATGTTGGTGCTGTCTGTAGCATAGCTGTTTTGAGACTGGATTGTGTTACAACACGGAAGTTTAAGAGCTAAAACAAACACAGATGAGAAGAGCTGGGCTGGGAGTGGCTGACTGAGGTGTCTCCCTGCTGCTTCAGTCAGTGACCTAAGGGAAGTAAGAGAGAGTTACTATGATGGTTTAACAGCCAAAGATGGGCTAAGGTTTTGTTGCTTTGTTTTTCATTTTACCTTGACCAAGTACTCGGTGAATCATTCGGTGACTGGAGATTTATCTGGACATCTAAGACTTGATTCTCCAGTGCATTATTCCAGCTTTACCTCATCAGTGTAGTGCCACTGAAGTCAACACACTTGTATCAACATAATATGGTCATGATAAGTAGTGTATCAGGCCCTTGTTGTCCCTGGCATTTTTATAATTAATATAGGTGAGGGAACCACAGTAGTACAACTGACATAGAGTTTCTGATGTGGATTGTGGTTTGATGTGTGCGCTTTGTCATTTGGTGATAGTTTTAGTGGTGAAGTATTTTACTGCCATTTGACTTTTATTGTAAGGCATGACACATCCTTTCCAGCTAATTGCTCTATTGCAGCTTTTAAAATGAACATCTCTTTCTGTCTTATGTCTCAGCTCGCACATTGTAATATTATTACTGTTAAAGGTGACCTGAAAAGAATTTGTAAGTGAAATTTTTGCCTTTCCCCCCCATTTGTCTGGTATATAAAGAGGTACTGAAAGAGTTCAGGCTTTTGTTTTGATAGGTGTTCCTCCCTTTTTTGTATTTTTACCTTAGAAATATAATCTCTTGTCTCCTGGAGGATTTGTTACAGATCTCAGAGATGTATTTTTAATACCTGTTTGAAGTTAAGGTGATTTTAAAAATTGCTGTTCTATATGCTCTGTTATACTTTTATTCATTTTCTGTTATTCTGGGTAACTGTGTGGCCCTCGCCCTTTTTCTGCTTTGAGTCTGAAGTTCTCTAGGGTCATTCACATCTCTTGTTGGACTCCTGACTGATGATTTTGCTATGGAGCGGAGTATAGGAAGAGGGTACAGGAGTCAATGAATATAGTCAGAAGAACTACAAGGCACCCTTGAAGATGTAGGAGCAGGAGGTCATATGGCCGGACTTCTGTGGGATGAATTTGAACTTTGTCCCAATCGAGATTTGACCACAGATGCATGTGAAAAATGTATGTGCTTTATATTAGGAGACCCTAATGAAGTGAGAAAGAAAGTTTGCTCCAAATCTCACAGGAAAAAAGTAGTAACTAGACTCTAAAGAGTTAAAAAAAAGATTCTGAGTGCATTGGTGTTTTCCTGCCCAATGCCAGGTCAGAGAAACAGCTACATCTGGGAACGGTTAGTATTCCTTAGACTCTCATTTTATGTGCAGAATAAAAAGATCAAACCAGCTTCTAAAACATCTGAGAGACAGTTTTGTTCTGCAGAGAAGAATAGGATTCCCTTTTTTATACCTGTTAAACTGAAACTTTTACAAGATGTAAAGTCCTACTGGGATTGTATTATGAAAATCTGCTCACCAGTGCATGTTTCTTTAGGAAGCTCAAGTGTCAGCAACTTGATTGATTTAACTTTACTTTTCTCGCTCCCATCACCACCCAAAAAAAGATGAGATCACTCTAAAATGTACAGTGAAAATCTTTCTAGAAAAGGATTTTGTCCTATGCAAATGCAAACTGGAAATGAGAAGCATTGTTAAGTGAGGCGTTGCACATACCTTATAATGCTGTATCCTCAGAATGTGAGGCTGCTTCTGTCCCTGCCCAGGGGCTCCATTTACCAAAAAATAAAAATAAAATGTATCTATGGGTGGGCAAAACCAAACTGTCCTCTTGGGGTAAGACTATTGCACGGGTGAGGAAAGGGATACAGTTCTTAGAGTCCAGAGGTAATTGATTTGTACAGTTCGCTGGATTCCAGTGGCAAAATATTTCATTCAAAACTTGTTTCCGATTAAATTGAAATTATTCATACCGGCTCCTGCTCTAAAAGAGCCAGATTGTGCCACCCTTATCCTCACTGAGCAGTACCTTATTTTGCAAACAGCCCCTTTGAATCCAGTGAGGCTATCTGCTAAGTGAAGTACACCCAATGTGAATAAAGGTAGCACAATTTATCCCTTTTTTTTTTCATAGACGAAGTAGAAAATTTCAGAGGCACTATTCATTGTGGAGTGTGTCAACTATATACTCAATCAACACAAGCTCCAAGACTCATGTCCCAAGAGCCTGTCCTGTTAACTTCAAACCAGATTGTGATGAAATGGCAAGGGTGACATTCTGCATCATCCATGACACTTGATTCCCCCCCCTCCGCCATGTTGAGCCATTAATGCAAGTCCAGCTTTTAGTTTCAAAGGGAGTCAGGCACTCCAAAACCCTCAAGGATCTCTGTCTTTGGTTTCTATTTTCATCTTATCTTTGCCTCCTCACACCAATCACAGTGGCAGGTTACACATGAGCATGTGTGGTCATATCAACAATCCTATGGCATTTTTCACAGAGACACTAACCTCAAGCTCCTGGCCACATTCCACATTTTGGCAAATAGATTCAAACTATCTAAATGTTGTCACATATGGAGGACATGTCCCTAGTTTCAGTTGTAATTGGACCAAGCATGACATTTTAGAAAAAGAATCTAAGCTTCCATACTTCTCTGTTTATCCATCTGCTGTTCTGGCCTGCTCTTTTTGGGAAAATAGCCCTCCCTATTACTGAAACTGTGGCTATCAAGATGTGAGAAATTCTATGGAGAAAATCTGTACTCTAAGAAAACAGTACAAAGATTATTTGGTCACCTAGCTCCTAAGAAAAATAGATCACCAGCTGCATACACCATTCATATACTCTTCAGAGTCTCATAACTTTGGCCATAAGATATTTCATACAGCTGATTTCCCTATGCTTTGCATATAGACTCACTGTCTAAATCCAAGAGAACTGAATCTGTTCATCTGCCAAGACTACTAAGGAAAGAGTGTCAGTATTGTTCTGAGATGAGTGACCCCATTTCTCAGAAGATTTCATATAATGGCCTTATGTGTCTTCATCTGTATTCATAATGTCCCCTATAAATACTGATCTGTACTTTGTAATAGATTATATACATCTTCTGCATTGTTATATCTGCAATGCAGAGAATGGCTAACCGCTTTGTATGGTTTGCTATATATATATATGATGTCAACTGAGAACTATACATTTTCATTATAACCTGTAGGATTTACCTTTAAATGTCTATGAAATATATATAATCTGACCCCAACTACTCCTGAAGTATGGAGTAAAGTGAGTCTCCACATTATTGATTAATAGATTTTGTATGGATCTTACTGAAATATAGGTCAAATTCTCTGATGGAGCACTATTGACATCAATGGAGTTGCACCAATTTAAACCAAGTTAGTCCATAATGTAACTAAAACAAAAATCTGTTAAATTCTTAGAAATAATCATATAAAACTGTTGTTACTCGCTTGTGATGCTTCTAAAGTGCTTTG
Organism: Trachemys scripta elegans; assembly: GCF_013100865.1. Classification (NCBI taxonomy): domain Eukaryota; kingdom Metazoa; phylum Chordata; order Testudines; family Emydidae; genus Trachemys; species Trachemys scripta. The sequence goes on from NC_048299.1 coordinate 103,811,614, forward strand.
GTATCCTGTGAGATGCAAGATGCTGTAAGATAATTATCAGCATTCTGTAACATATTTTTGCTATTTGTCAGAACTGTGAGAGATGTCCCATATTTTCTCCTTAATATCCCAGAAGATCTTACTATGGATTCCTTTCAAGCTTATTTGACTCAATGTGCTCAGTATTTATGTATGACATTCCACACGCCGTACTAAGCCCAGAAATGGATCTCAAGACATTTCACAAAACATTGTTACTTTGTAGGTGCAAAAGCACTTATGGGATATGCAGTGCTGTTTTCACCACAGGAGTTTGCCAGCCTGATGGGGAGCCATTTAAAGCAGCAGGAGTCACAAATGAAACACAGAAATGAGTACACTTGAAAAGCACAAAAGCCCTGATTGAAAAGGTGTAAAATTTCCACTGGCGGCGAGTGGGTAGAGGATGGGGAGGGGAATGAGGAGGCCTTTCAAATTTGAATAAAGCTTATTACATTTGTTTTTCTCATAATTAGTAAACATTCAGACATTTCCTCAGCTTTTTCTAAAGGAAATAAAATCCCAACAGCAGCCACAGAGGTGGTAAAAATACCTGTGTGAATCCAGAACACTGATCCGCAGGAATATGCATACATTTTGTATTTTTCCAAGCTATGATCTAGAGTTCCATGAAAATAGATGCCCAAATGATTCTCTACAAGGCAAGCAATTCCCTGATAACTTGGGTTGTGTATGTGTACACTCTAGATCCCAAATTTAACATTGCTGTACAAAGGAGCTCAAACACAGAAGACTCTCATAATAATTTGTCATGTTTATAAAACTAGCCAATATTACAGTGGTTTGATGATCTCTGCCTTCTAAATAAGAAAGTACCAAATTTCTACAACCCTTTGGACACATGAGTCATTTCAATGGTTTCAGTAGCGCTACTTGGATGAGCAATGAATGCTCAACTACTCAAGTCAGGAAATATGTGCAGGTAGAACTGTGTGGGAAATGGATTTTCCATTTTGAAGGAAATTCCATTATTTCCATTTTGTTCCATTCCGAAATAGAACAATTTAAAAAAAAAAAAAAAGATGTATTGAAAAAAACAAAATTCTGGCACAAAAATCGTTGGCGTCAATTGAAGTGTTTTGTTTAAATAAAATCTAAATATTTTGTTCTGATTTAGATTTTTTAGAAAATTTATATTTATACAAGATATATTAATTTAAAAAAATGAAACAAAAGTCATTTAAAAGAATATTGAAATGTTTTGTTCAGGGGTTCCCCCACCCAATTTTTGTTGTTGAAATTGACACATTTTTGCAAGACATTTATATTTCAACTACTTCACTTTTCTATCAGAACATTTCTGACCAGCTCTGGTTGCAGGTCTTTTATTAACATAAGTCCTATTTCCCTGTGCAAAGCCTTCTCCCAGTCATTTTTAAGGGATACATATGTTAGAATGTATTGTGGATAGATTACAAGTGGTTGTGATTTCAATATTTGTCTACTAGCCAATGTGTCAGAAGCGGAACTCCCACTGTCATTGCACATACCAGATTTCCACTCGGCTCTTCCTGCTCATGATGACAAATCTTCTCACTGTAAGCACTCATCTTTCTTATTATAGCCACATTTCCATCATAGTCAGAAAAAAAAGTCTCATGTGAGCAATATTGATAGGGTCTACTGGTAACTTTTCTCGTGTGCATTTTATCAGTTAAAATTATTATTTCTACTCTAATTTTGGCCTTTTACACTTTAAAGCCACCGACAAAAGAGTCAATTCTTAAAGCTTGAAAAACCTCTGTTTTTTTATGTTAAAAAAGCGAGATAAATGTTGCCAACTTTCTATTACTTTAATATCCAAGGCGGTGTAATTAGTTTTTCAAGTGCCTTGTTCAAATTCTCAAATAGCATACCATTCATTCTTAAAATCAACTGCTTCCTTAAGCTATTCATGGGTTTGTACTGATGGCAGAGAGTATTTGTCATCTTAAAGATAAGCTTAGATAAGAAAAATATAATGTTGGTAAAACCTATTTCAACAGCAATACACAGGAGGGCAAATGCATAAAAAAAAACCCTTAACACACTTCATTTTTTCCTATTTTCCTTCAGTTAGAATGTGTTTTCTTGCTGACATTGGTAATATGATTTTTAGACAGACCAACAGTGCATTATACAAACAGTGATTGGAAAGATGGCAAACCTTTGTTTGTTGGCGCACTTCCACCTATTTATTTTCGACAAGGTCAAAAAACTCCTTTAATTCAGCTTTGCGCTTGGCTGATGATAAAAAGTGGCTGTATGTTTGACATAAAAAAAAACAGAAACCCTCACCTCTACATCAAATAGTAAACATTTTGCAGCATTCTTGCTAGTTATTTCATATAAACAGGGACTGAGCAAAAATATCTACCACTGTCACATACTGTGCTTCCTTGGTGTTCTGTTAGTTACTTGTAAGTACTGAGTACATAACTCAGCTAAGCCTAACTTGATTGTTTACATTTATGATCAACCGTGGTTAAAACAAAATAAGACTAATCCTAGAAAACACAACAACATCAATCCTTTACAGAACAACAAAATCAATGATGATTTTCATTTTACAAGACAGATCTTTTTCTTAAATTCTCTTAACAGAAGGTAAAATACCACAACATTATTTGGGTGGAGAGGGCCAACACATCCTACTCATTCCACGACACTGCTCAAGGTATTAAAAGGTCCCTGAACTACGCCACAGATATATGCACTTTCTAGCTTGAATATTCCTAGCCTCTGCAAGACAGCAGAATACTTGGAAGGGAGCCCATCAGAGACCTAGGAATTATCTGCACCTACCCACTGTTGGAAAGCATTGTCTAGCAAAAGCAGAGGAAAAGTCCATACCAGGGTGATGTTAGAAGTTCTAACAGCATGCTGAGCCTGTGACCAATGCTTACAGTGCATTCTGCCTAGCTAACAGCCATATTACAGGCTTGTCCATTCTGCCCCTGCAGTTCAGACTTTGGGGCTGTGTACAGCAGTGTACACCCAAGTTCTGCACTGTGACTCCCCATTGTGGATGCAAACTAAAAGGTTCCTAGTTTGTATTAATGTAATCCTCTTTGACCAGGATTACATTAATATAAACTAGCAACCTTTTAGTTCGCATCTGCGGTGACCAGGTAGGGGGAGTCACAGCGCAGAACTTTGGTGCACATTGCTATTCACACCCCCAACGTCCAAACTGCGTGGCAGTGTAGACAAGCCAAAAGTCTTGCCATTATGGTGTTTCTCTGAAAGCACCTCTCATTTCTATGGTAATGCAGCGAAAGAGATCTGTAAGCACCCACTAGGTCTAGTTGGGTCTAAATCCCCTCAGAGTGATTGTACATTGGACAAAAATCAAGTTACTCCTGACCTACATTTGTGTGCAATGAGAATTAAACTGGTCAAAGAGAATGGATTCTTTGATTCATTTTTTTTCTTTTTCCCATAGCTCTGTACTTAGCAAAGACTGACTGCGGTGATACACTTTCATTATGCAATCAGCATCTGAAAAAACAGTGTTTATATGACAGAGCACTCACACCTGTGGTATTTATTTTCAGCAAGGTCAAAAAAAGCTCCTTCTGTTCTGCACTGAGCTTGGCTAGTGATGAAATGTGGCTATATACTTTGATGGTAAAAGTCCCTTGTCCCTCAGCATCAAAGGATAAACATTTCACTGTACCCCAAGCAGTGATACATAATATATGTGGAGGACAGTACCTGAGGAAAAAAATATTCTCTTTCCTCTACCATTTCCAAAAGACTGACTTTTTGTATGTCCTTTGAGGTATTGCTGCATGTTTTATATTAGAGATGTGCTAGAAGAAAAAATATCCACTGAATTACCTGCTTGATATAGGTGTTCAATCAACTGAATGTTCACAATAATTCTGGATCCAGTTCTTGCAATCTGAATTTACTTCTAGCTGCCAGAGAGTCGTTTTCAGCTGAGTGTATATCACAACCTTGCCATGTTCTCACTTGTTAGTTTACTGCTTTCCTGCTCCTAACTTCAGACACCCATTCAAACCTCTTCTTACAAAGGACAGATTGCTAGAAAACACACTCATTGGCCACCAGGCCAACATTGCATAGAAAGAGTTGGTTAATTAAAATATAACAAATGTATAAGTTGCAGTTAAAAGAAACAATGTGTCTTAATTTCAGAAGAAATCACTAATATAACTGGTGGTTTTCATTATCTAATGTCAGTTGTCTAATCAGTCAGCCATGATTTACAATATATGGAAGAAATATTCATGTACTGGAAATGGACTACTTTAATATTGGATACTGCACTTTAAAAAAAAAAATGTAAACCTCATTGACAAAGAGAGAAAATAATACCCAGTTCAATGTAAGTTCAATAGTTGGCCAGAGAAAATAAATCTACAATAATATCATTCATACTCTGCACTAGGTCTACACCATCTGCGCATCTTCTCTAGGTTGTACTGTATTAAAAACTACTGGTATATGAAAATTATAAGCTATCACTTCAAATTTTCTCTGGTTTTCCTGGCCTTGCTTGAAGGATAGGGGGCTCAGTAGCAAAATGTTTAGACGGGGTTTATCAAAAATCAGTCTACAGACAACTGGCCTACAGTAAGGTGTTTAAGGGTGCAGCCTGATTTCTCTCTCTCTGATTTGGAGTTCTTGCGTGTTATAGTTTGGAATTCTAAGAAATAAAGAAGTGTTACATTGCTACCTTCCAGCAAGAGTATTTACGTTTTTATATAACTTTTCAGTTTGTATGCCATCAACATAACATAGGTTTGACTATATACACTACACGTATCAATAACCACCAAGTGTTAGAGCATAAACTATGAATCAACTGACCAGAATAACAATGGATTAACAGGAGAGGCATCTGAGTTGCAAAGCTTAGATCTGAATTTAACTCTGAACTTTCACAATGTTTAGAGATGTTTAGATTGAGGATTTTGTCTTGAATCACTTTCCAGCGAGGATCCAGTTGCAATAATTGGCTTGCCTAGACCTGAATAGCCCCGAAGTTCAAGAGAATATGAACTGATGAGTTCAATTGGGCTCATCTTTAATTAAGATAATGGAAAAGTCCTCAGTGTGGCATCTTGGCTTTAGCTAGAACTGGGTGAAAAAGATAAAATATCCAGGAAAATAATTAAACAAAATCTAAAACATTTGCATTTTGAAGTTTTCAAACAGAACTGTTTTTTTTTAAATGTTTGTTTTTAGGAATTTTTCCTTTTTACTCCTCCTTTCCTCCCTCCCCCCATTTTGTCACTAAAAGGGTGAGGTGAAGGGAGGAAAGGAAACACTGAAAAATGAAACCTAATTTTTTTTCAGTAAAAAATGGAAAATTAAAAAAATTGAAAAAAAATTTAAATGGCCATTTAAAAAAAAAAGAAAGAAAGAAAAGAAGAGAAAAAGAAATCCTTTTGAAAAATTTTGACCAGTTCTAATATAGACCCAAAGAACTTAAACAAAAGACAAGAAATTGAGTCCAACATTATCCTTCATAAACTACCATGGAGAAAACAGCAGCCATTGCATTTGGGCTGTCCCATTGCCTTTTTCTTTTCATTTGCATCACATTCCTTCTTTTCATACTTGATATATTAATTTCCCATCAGGGATAGGTCCATCAATGGCTATTAGCCAAGATGGCCAGGGACACAACTCCATATTCTGGATATTCCATAGCCTCTGACTCCCAGATGTTGGGACTGGACGTCCTGAGATGGATCACTCAATAATTGCCCTGTTCTGTTCATTGCCTCTGAAGCATCTGGCATCAGCTAGTGTCAGAAGACACGATACTGGGCTAGATGGACCATGGGTTTGACCCAGTATGGCCATTCTTATCAATCTACAGAGTATAGAAATGTTTCAGGTACAGCATATTCTGACAAATCCATTAGGACAGTTCTTTATCCTGACTTCATGATATCAGAATGAGGGGTTGTTTTACTAGCAAGATAATGAAATGTGAAGTCCTCAAAAGCAGCTGCAAAACAAAACAAAAAAAGTGCCTCAGGGTTACCAAAATGACATGGACAAGTTGCATCAGGAACATAATACCCAATATGTCAAATGAACTAAGACATGAGGTGTACCTCTGCCAGGCAGAATGCCTCCCTGTGCTCCCCCTGCTATGCAGCAGCTGCACACCACCCCTATCAGCTCTCTAGATGCAGTAGTTTCGGCCAAAGTGAGTATGTTTTCAAAGACAAACATCAGGACTATATTCTGGGCATGTAGATTAAGGTGTGAAGGACTCTACTATATTCATTACAACAGTGACTTTAATCAAGGAATTCATTAAGGTAGGTCAAGGCCAATCCAATCAATCTGATGCTGATTAGAACACGGACATGTTATCATGCAACTTCTCAAGAGGCTTCTTTGGATTTGAGAACAACATGATTTCCAGCAGCAGACCATGTGCCCTTTACTCCTCTACAGAGCTCAAGTCTCAGCTCCTCTGATTAGAAACAATTGAAATTCAAATACTTCTGAAGAACAAAGCAAAGGCAGCACTCTCATGAGTTACTGCTATCAGTAGGCCTAACCCCAAACAGTCATACACTGGGTCATACCAAGTAAGGCTGTATAAAATTGGAAGGGTTTTCTAAGTAATATTCCTGCTTAGAGAACTTCCTTCTGCATGTACTCACACACACACGCCCCCCTCTACCTTCCAGCCAAATGCGACTCATATCATAAAACACAGTTTTGTAACATATTTACAGAATTGTCATAGTTGAAATCACATAAAATAATATTACCTCTATACATCTCCTGAGCTTTCATACAAGATGTAGACACTGAATGTATAAACTTTTAATGTATTTTAATATTTAATGTAATAATGTCTAAAAATCATAATAGTATCTAAGACAAAAGTACAAAAAATAATACAATTAAAATACCTCATGAAAGTTCTGTGTAACAAAGCTTGTCAATATTATTTAAGGCCACTAAAAATCTTGAGGTAGAAAGATCTCACAGAAGAAAACAAGGTACAAATGCCAATCCATCTAATGCAATAAATTGCATCATGTTTCTGCTGGGTGGGTGTTAATATAGAGTGTGAAAATAGCTTATCTAACATGGGTTAATAGGGTACCCAAATTATGAAGATAATAGCAACATCTCTATTTTTGCTTAACAGTAGCCATTGATGCTGGTGAATTATTTCTTCTTTTTTAAATAAATACATGGCTGAATCCTGCTCCTCTTACTTACGCAAGTAACCTTACTGAAATGTACTCTCAAAAGGCCATCCTTTGTGGAAACTGTGGCAGCCTTAACTCAGACTTTCAGTCTAAGATACTTATATGCTCTGTATCACCATAATTTTTAAGCACCTCACAATCTTTAATGTATTTATCCTCACAACTGGAGCTAAGCAGAATTGCAGGTGTGTGTGGGGGGGAGGGGGAGTTGGGTGAAATGTTGCAAATTAATATAAAATTTGCCAGATTGGAATTTTTTTCAGTCAGAAAAAACAAAAAAATATTTTTCCACCGTAAAATATTAATTATTCAATTCAAAATTAATTTTAAATTTAAAAATGTCCATCAACCTTGTTTGTGACCCCGGCAGACCAGATGCCAACTCATGCCAAGGCCCCTGGCCCAGGACCTTCTATTACATTTTGAAAACTAAGACTGTAACTCATTTGTGTATGTATATTTATCTGCTTTAACCTTGTAAATAGGTCTTATTCCTAGTTAATAAATCTTAAGTTAGTTTATTATAGGACTGGCTGTAAGCATTGTCTTTGCTGAGAAATCTAGTGTGCACTTGACCTGAGGTAAGCAACTTGTCCTTTGAGACCGGAAGTAAACTGAACATTGTTGTACTAGACAGGCTGGCCTGGGTGGCAAGACAGACTGGAGTGCCCCAGGGGACTGTTTCTGACTCCATGTTAAGGCTGTTATAGGGCTTGTCTACTCTTCCAGTGCTTCTCCTGTGCCACTTAGTGAAGACTCTACCTATGCCAACGGGAGAGTTTCTCCGATCAGCATAGGTACTCTACCTTCTCAAGAGTCGGTGGCTATGTCAATGGGAGAAGCCCTCATGTCAACATAGTGTTGTCTACACCAGGAGTTAGATCAGACTAACCAGATTTTCCACACCCCTGAGTGACCTAGTTATATCGACATAAGTTCCTAGTGTAGATCAAGCCATAGTGCTTAAGGAGTTCACACCAGAAACTTGGTTTGTGAAATCTAATTATAAAGACACTGTCAAGGCTGGATCCCCACTTTGAACTTTAGGGTACAAATGTAGGGGCCTGCATGAAAACTTCTAAGCTTAACTACCAGCTTAGCTCTGTTTCCGCTGCCACCATTGAATACAGATCCAAACCCCTTGGATTTTAAAACAAGGAGAAATTAACGATTCCCCCTCCTTCCTTTCACCAACGCCTGGTGAATCAAGATCCAAACCCCTTGGATCTTAAAACAAGGAAAAATCAATCAGGTTCTAAAAAGAAAGCTTTTAATTAAAGAAAAAAAAGGTAAAAATCATCTCTGTAAAATCAGTATGGAAATTAACCTTACAAGGTAATCAAACTTAAAGAGCTTAGAGGACTCCCCTCTAGTCTCAGGTTCAAAGTACAGCAAACAAAGATAAACACTCTAGTAAAAGGTACATTTACAAGTTGAGAAAACAAAGGAAAACTAACACGCCTTGCCTGGCTATTTACTTACAAGTTTGAAATAGGAGAGACTTGTTTAGAAAGATGTGGAGAACCTGGATTGATGACTGGTCCCTCTCAGTCCCGAGAACGAACACCTCACAAACAAAGAACACAAACAAAAGCCTTCCCCCCCGCAAGATTTGAAAGTATCTTGTCCCCTTATTGGTCCTTTAGGTCAGATGCCAGCCAGGTTACCTGAGCTTCTTAACCCTTTACAGGGAAAAGGATTTTGGAGTCTCTGGCCAGGAGGGATTTTATAGTACTGTACACAGGACAGCTGTTACCCTTCCTTTTATAGTTATGACAGACACACAACCAATTTGGGGTTTGTGTGCTGGTTTGTAACAGTCTAGCCCATGTTCGTGAGCCACTTCAGACAGCTTGACATTATTAAAAAATAATTTAAAAACCCTTAAAAAGCTCAATCATAAAAGGATTCATTTCATTTCCAGTCAAATGAAATGTTTAATTTGCTCTGAAACAATCCTCTCCGCCTCTCCCCCCTGCCTTTTTTTTTTTTTTTTTTTTTTGGAATGGTCAGCAAACCAAAAAAGGAAGGGTTACTTGTATAGCTCTTCACAGTCATATCCTGTGGATCCAAGGGCCCTCACTTATGAAACCTCCCCTAAAACCCACTGGACTCAAAGCTCCATGAACTCTAGCTTGGACAGCTGCTCTCACTCCAAGAAAGTATTCTCCAGATAATGTTAGCTTCCCTGTTGCTTTCCACTCCCTATGCAGCACAGAGGACTGCCTGCATTCTTGGTGGAGGATGCCACAAAAACCCCTTGTCTTCTTTCCCCAGTCTCTCACTCTAGCCCAGTTATGCCTGTTTCTGCTCTCATCTACCAGTGGAATCACAAGGGAACAGAAAGGACTGAGAAAATAACTTATAAGGCTTTTTAAATAGTGTTTTGATTTTTTTTCTTCAGCTCTTTAAAAAGCTTTATTTGCTTGTTAACTCCTTGGTGCCTGTGGTTCTCCTTCTCTCTCGCTGGCAATGAACTTCATGCCAGGAAAAACAGTTGCAGATATGAAAGGTTTACAAAATCATTGATGAAATGCAAAAAAGCATTTTCACTTCCTTTTCTCCCAATAGGTTTCCTCTCTTTAAAGGTGCAGGAACTGCTTTGTCCAAGTGTAGATCTTAAGGACACATCAATACAGCTCTCTTTTTTGCCTTGAGATAAAGTATAGTCAAATGGACTAAAAACATGAGCTTAGCAGTCCTTTATTCTTTTTATTTTAATACTTTCTAAGAGTGTCTGAAGATGAATCAAAAAAGTTTTATTCATTTCATATCTTGTCTTTAGTCCACTGAGAAAACAGAAAATGTTCACTCAACTGATACTGACCTTAAATGAACTGTAATCTAAAGAAAGGCATATTTACAACAGTCTATTATTAATAGCAATTTGCTATAGTTTAAGAAACAAACAACATTTTTGTGAGCAAGAAGATTTTTTTTCTTTAAAAGGAGCTGTCACATATCCCTACAGTCATTTAGATTTGAAGTGTCCATATACACTTTTATAAAATATCAGCAAACAATACGATAAATGTTAGCAAATATATGGACTCAAAACATTGCTAGTTCTCTGGATTGTTTTTGAAGAGCAGATGGCTAGATTTTCCCTTGACTACACAACCCCAGAGGTTTCAATGGGGACTCAGCTTGAAAAAGGACTGCAGACTCAGTTTCAGCATGGTACTGTAGAATGGCTACTTAAAAATTATTTACTTATCATATGTATTTAAGTTTAGGTTGCAGGAGAGATATAAGCGTATATAGTTACCAAAACTTTGCATGAGGACTTTGTGCTATGTAAATTGTGGGGCACAAATACAAAATTACAAGTCTGAAAGCAAGTATTGAGGTATTTGTGTGTGCGTGCACACTTGTTTTTTCCTACAAAAGCACAATCATGAAGTTAAATGTGAATGACTTATTCATGATTATGCGAAACAACAATACAGGAAAGAACAAAAGTAAAGTCTCTGGGAAAGAGCATCAAGCATGTACAGCCTCTTCAAGATAACCCCATCAGCTCTCCAACACAAAATGGTAGCTATCCCCACAGACAAATAGACTTTCCAGAAATGTAAGGGTGCAGTGCAGAGGAAACTATGTCATAAATTAAACAGCCACACATGGCACAAAAAGGACATTAACAATTGAATGTATTAAGTTTCTAATATTTAAATGGAGGAGACTGAGAAACAAACACTGTCAAGGCTGCTTCCCCACTCTGAACTTTAGGGTACAAATGTGGGGGCCTGCATGAAACTTCTAAGCTTAACTACCAGCTTAGATCTGGTTTGCTGCCCCCACTCCCAAATGTGCTAATTCCCTTCCCTGGGTAGCTTTGAGAGCCTCTTCACCAATTCCCTGGTGAATACAGATCCAAACCCCTTGGATCTTAAAACAAGGAGAAATTAACCATCCCCCTTCCTACCTCCCACCAACTCCTGGTGGATCAAGATCCAACCCCCTTGGATCTAAAAACAAGGAAAAATCAATCAGGTTCTTAAAAAGAAGGCTTTTAATTAAAGAAAAAGGTAAAAGTCATCTCTGTAAAATCAGGATGGAAAATAACTTTACAGGGTAATCAAACTTAAAGAGTCCAGAGGAATCCCCTTTAGCCTTAGGTTCAAAGTTACAGCAAACAGAGATAAACACTTTAGCAAAAAGGTACATTTACAAGTTGAGAAAACAAAGATAAAAACTAACATGCCTTGCCTGGCTGTTTACTTACAAGTTGGAAATATGAGAGACTTGTTCAGAAAGATTTGGAGAACCTGGATTGATGTCTGGTCCCTCTCAGTCCCAAGAGCGAACAACCCCCAAAACAAAGAGCACAAACAAAAGCCTTCCCCCCACCAAGATTTGAAAGTATCTTGTCCCCTTATTGGTCCTTTGGGTCAGGTGTCAGCCAAATTACTTGAGCTTCTTAACCCTTTACAGGTAAAAGGATTTTGGAGTCTCTGGCCAGGAGGGATTTTATAGTATTGTACACAGGAGGGCTGTTACTCTTTCCTTTATAGTTATGACAAACACTATATATGGCAATGCAAGAACAAGCATACAAATGCTACGTGTGTGTGAACAAATATGTACAGGCTCAGGCTGGAGAGATGCTGAGCACCCTCGGCTCCTATTAATTTCAGGGGAAGGAGAAGATGCTCTCACACACTGCAAGATTGAGCCCAGAATGAATGAAACAATAAATCACAAACAGTGGATACTATACAGGAAAAGATTGTAAACAGGTGCGGAGTGATGCAGACGCTGGAGTAAAATCTCCTCTGATGTATGTTACTGGTGCCTAACACTTTTTATAAAACTGAAAACCAAGGAAATTTAGCTGCTTTGTTAAAAGTAAGTTTTAATATCAGGGACTGGTACACTTTTAGTACACTGGGCCAGAGTTGTGTTCAGATGGAGCTCCTATTGTAATCAATGCAAGTGTGTGTGTGTATGTGGGTGGTGGTGTTGAGGACAGCATTTATTGATGGGGTGGGTAAAGGATTAGTTGCATAATCACCATGGATATTAACAAAGAATCATGATGCCAAATCCCTGCACAGCTCACCCAAAACCTTGGCTGTGTCCCAGAAGCCAGGAAATTCAAGTTGAATGCTGAAAATCTAGTATATGACCTTTCTGTTCCCCCTTCATCCCCCAACCTCAACCCTTCACCTGTCCAGCTCACAGTAAGCTAGGTAAACTAGAGACAGCAATGCTGGGTAAAGCATTCATTTATATTACCTGGATGGACATCATCTTTCTGGCTTTTGATTCTGTCCTTTATGCTAGTGAAATTAATAATAAAAATTCAATGTTACTACTAATAATTCAGCTCCAGTAGTGTTAGCAAAGTTGGGAGTAACAACATATTGAACTATATCCACATAGCATAAAAATACAGCACTTATAACTGCAGTTAATAATGAGTAAAGTATGACATGAAGTGACTTCTTACCTAGGAAACACCTATTAAAATTCTGTAGACATACTGCTGCATGAATGTCATTTTCTTCTCAGTGTTTCATTTTGTCTTCCTTTAACTGATGGACAGTTCCTCTCAGTAGATAAATCCCCTTTGTACTCATCTATGAATTGCTCCTCTTTGTTTGCATTCAAAGGCGGGTTTCATATAGTTTAACATGGTTATAAGATAAAAATGGACTCCTAGCTTTGTCTAAGGCTGTAAAATTAATAAGTAGTATAGCCAGCCTAGTGACCTGAACTGAACAGTAAATAGTGTGGTCTACATTTGTCATTAAGGGAGTTGGGCTTGGAGTGTGTTCAGATTTGTCACCTGGGATTATCAATGGCACTGCATTAATTTTACAGTTGGTTTGGAGTAAATAGATCTTGTTTTTATAATATTTCTTCATGACTTTGGGAGTTATAGATGCTCTTTAATCAAGAGAGTCGTGAGATAACCCTTTGAAAAATAGTTCCTTGCAGAATTTAAGGAGAGAGTGGATTGTTTGTGTACTATGTATCACAAATGTTTTCCTGAAAGGATAAAAAAAAATATGTTCTTGGGTTTTTAGATCTGTCCTTGAAGTATAATTAAGTTACTGGAGATTCTTAGGGGAGTTTTCCCAAGGATGTACTTTTTCAAGACATTCCAAAATAAACATGGCATTATGAGCGGATTAGGTGAGAATGTTCTTTTGTAGATTAAAAAAATAAAAGAGTGTAATAATCTTTGCTTGCCTGTATAAGGGAAAGAACCTTTTCCACACTGAGTTAGTATGCAGGAAATGATTATGTCCCTTAGAGTTCATGCTATCTACAATGTAGTTCAATGTAAACTGTAGCTAGAAAATTATTTTGGAGGTTGTTTATTGCAGGGAGAGCCTGTGCAGTAAATAAATGATAAATAATTGAAGCCACAAAAGAAATAGCATGTTGTTTAAAAGGATGTGTATGATGCAAACCTAAAGGAAACTAGTGTTTGCCTGCTAAATAATAAAAACTGCATTGTATCAAACAAACATTCTTGTTTCAATCCTTTACAAGTAGAAACTAATGTGGTTTCTAAGGACTGATTCGTCCTTACATTGGTATCATTAGCAAAACTCCGATTGAAGTCAGTATGAACAGGCCCTCTCAGAGGTCCAGAGAGGCCCGGGCCACTTCCAGTTTTTACGGGCCCTCGTCATAATAAAAATAAAAAATGATGACACATGGTCTAATCTTGTGCCATCAGAACCAATATATTTTTATTAATATTTATGAAGATTTTTAACTCTTTAATATGACAAAAGCTATATCAGTTAACAGAAAAAGTATGTCTTTTACCAAATCACATCTTTTATTTGCTTAAATTTGCAGCTCTAAGATGAGAGGGTGTGTCACATTTTGGTCCGATAGGGATGCATATAAAAACAAGCGGTGAAACTTATCAAATGCCAAAAAATTAACAAGTGTCTAAATTTGAGCCCCCCTTTGAGCTTGAGTCCCAGGCCACATGGCCCTCCTGGCCACCCCTCTGATTCGCCCTGAGTGTGAACAAGATCCAGCCCTAAAATGGGCCACAATATTTAGACACGGTAAGATACCCCAGGCTCCAGCCTACAGATGTTATTCAGGAAGAACTCCCCTTAGCGTCAATTGGATTTATTGCTCAGGCCAAGTTTTCATAACAGGCCCCAAATGGCATGCATCCTCTTTAACCTATAAATAGTGTTTAGTTCTAATTAAAAGTGTCACTCCTGAACACTACCAAATTCTATAGCAATTCCTATTAGACTCGTTATTCTAATTGTTATTATAATCTATGAATCTAATCTGTGAATATATTATTATAGTCACAATGTTTACATGGCAAATGAGTGAAAGGGGTGATACGGAACACCTGGAGATATAATACCTTTTGTAGCTGAAGGACAAACCCTTTCGAACAGATGTTGCGCATATGAATGAGTGCAAATGAATAAACCAGTAAATTACAAAGGTACTGAATATGTCACAATATTTTGAACAGGTGGGTTGTGATACAAACATCAATATAATCTAATCAACTCTGACATATTATATTGTTAAAAGACTAAAACTATAGACCCTGAAACGCACAGAATAAAGGGTTCATGGACAGGATGACAGATGAAGAGAATACGCCATTGACTACTTTATTAGCTACCTGACTCTCCTTGTATAGGTTCCAAAAGATACAGAATAAGGGGTTGCTATTCAGTTTTTTTAAAAAGTAACTGTTTTAATAACTAAAACAGGTTAAGGCAATAGTTATAAGTGTTCCAAGGTGTGAAAGTGTATTTACGTTTTCCCCCACTTTGTAAATACTGAACGTTTTTCATTGAATTTAGCTTGCACACAATTTCTTTGCATTTGTCGTATGAATTTAGCTGAGAAATACCTGATTATTTTAAACCATTGAATAATTATCCAAAATTTAAACTGAGTTGCTTAGTTGTGATTACATCCCAGTATCTGACCATTGTTTGTTCTTTCATTGGATGAGTCTGCCAGCATTTCTGATGCTTGTCCGTGTAAATGTAAAATTCATCTTCTATACTCATACATGCAGCTTTAAAAATGGCCTTCAATGATATTTTCCCTATGAAATAACCTAGTTAAACACTTACACACATTCAATCTCTATTTTTTCTTTACACTAAACAAACACTTTTTGGGGAGGGGGGGAAATCAGCTTTAATTGGCTCTGATCCTGTACTTTCCAAACTTCCATTGCGTGTTATGTGTTCAAGGATACCAGATTGGGCCTTTGGGTGATGTGCAGTTGCCTCTTAACATATAAACTGTAATTATTTCTGCATATCATCATCACAGGGTTCAAGAAATGGCTGTGATTTCCTTCCAGGGTATTTGATAGTAGACAAATTCGGTAGAAGACCAGATACTACTTTAATGGGGGACACAAGACCCAAGATATTTAAACCAAGAACATTTTCCTCTCTCAGTAATGCATATTCTTCTAGTTGCATTTATTTTTTCCCATATCAGAGGTGATGGACCACAGTTAGCCCTCGTGTAAGTAGGTCAACTCCACTAAAATCTGGAATTGCACCTACTTAGAACAGATCTAATGCAGACCACTATCTCTTGTCTGAATGAAAAGTAACAAAGCATGTTGACAGAACTTGATACATCGTAATTAACTAATTCCAAATATCTTGGGGTTACTGTATATGGAGTGATATTTATGTTTTTCTGTCAAGTGTGGAATTGAAACTAATCTGTTTAACATAAAAGTTTCACCTGTCTCAAAAGACAACAATTTATGATTTAAAAAAAAACAACAAGGTAATATACTGTTCTACATATCTGAGTATAAACAGCCATGGATAACTGTGTCATGAAATAAAACAAATTGCCACTAATAGGAGAGGAAATGATATACTGTTAATGTTCAATATAAAATGCTAGCTTTAGAGGATGCAACCCGTATCCAATGCATAACAAGCACTGAGGAGTTTAAAGTGTCCTACATTGATTCTACCCTGAAGGTAAAACAACTGCATTGAAATGTTGTAAATCCTAACCTGGAAACAATTGTTATCTGGAAGCCAAAGCTATTGCACTGTAGTGACTGGAATTTAGTTTAGCTTAAGGAGAGGAGGTCAGAATAAGAATTCTAAACTCTAGAGACCTGATTCTGAGCACAGTCAGTCAACCATGCTTCATCAATAAATGGAGTAACATATGTACACAGCAACCTGCATGCTAACCTGTAGCTTCCTGTGATCTTTAACTCTATGAAATGCATCAGCTTAACTTCTGTGTATATGTAAATAGTCCTCATCTGCATTATTAAATATCCCAAATTTAGCTTGGATGTTTTGTCCATAATTGGAAGTTTGATTGGGATCACTTGATTTCAGTTCTGAACTCTATCTTAGGCCTAAGCCTGATCCACTAGTCTATATCTAGTTCATAACTTACTGTATCAGTTGAATGTAACTGCTGATGTCTCAAGGGTACACAATTCCATATACAAAGGGCATACATAAAGTAGGAAAACTGGTTGTGTTTTAAAATATGTTAGCTGGTTGTAGTTCACTCTAAGCTCACCTCTTGGGTTGACCACAACTGGCTAACATATTTTCAGACATAACTTCAGACACTACTGTCTACAGTAGATGCAAAGTCTCATATAAAAAGACATTAAATAAAATGTGTTAGCTAACTGGCCTAATCTAGATGTGCCCCATGTGACTAACCCTCTGAACAGTCATATGCAACTGCAAGATATCAGTCTCTATCAGATACAAAACTGTCTCTCACCTTAACACCTCAGACTGTCATATACGGGGTTAAAATTAAAGACATTTTTAGAATGAAAAATCATTTTGAATTCAAAATTGAGATATTTTGTTTCAAAACTGTCAAAACAAAATGTATACAGTCTAGTTGTAGCCATGTCTGTCCCTTGTTTGTTTGTTTGATAAACGAACATATGAAAAGTCTTCATATGTCTGTAGCTTTGAATCTAAAGGATGTGCAACAAACCCTGATCCCTTATCTGTCCATTCCTGAATTCTCTTTCTCCAACTTTAATTTGGTCTCTTTCAACATCACCCATCTGTCCCTTCCCTGATGTACTGCCACCTGGCCTTCCCATGTGACTTCTCGTCTATCCATGCAAATGACATCTCTTCTGCTCTCAGTCCTCTCTTCCTTGCTGTTTCCGGATCTTCCTTTCCTTGACAGTTGTTGATTCACTCCATGATTTACTCTCCTTTACACTCAACACAGACCAGTGTGTGGGAGAGTCACTGAGCCTACCCCTCGCCAGCTACCCCGAGGATCCAATGTGATTGACCCCCCTGAGGACACCACCTTGACCCAGGTATGTCCAGAGGGGAAGTTGGGAAGTAGCCCGGGGGCAGCCGACCCAAGTCTGGTTGCAAGACAGCTGTGTTGCAGCCAGGATCCCCACTGACACAGCAGTGGGCCTTTGACTGCTGCTAGGGCCCCGGGCTGGGACGCAGTGGAGTGGGAGGGCCTTCATCCCCCCCTGGCAGCCAACATGTGGGTGGCAGTCTCCCCCTCTCCCAGGCCACTCGGAGCCTGGGTGTGCTATTTACTTGTGTTTGCTCAGCCCCTGCCTGAGGGCCTAAGCCTTGGACTCTTTACCGCCCCGCCCCAACCCAGGGCCTGGGCTAGTTATCTGTTAATTGTTATCTGTGTGTGCTCAGCCCCCTGCCAGACTGCTTGAGCCAGGATTCCTTTGGCCCCATTGATTCCCCAAGGGGCCGTGCCAGGACTAAGGGAGGTGGTGTGGTTCCCCGCTGCCCTGGAGAGGGACGAACCCCAATGAACGCTCTCTCCAGTCACTGTATAGTATAAATTCTGCAACCTCCCCCAAAGCCTCAGAGATGCTCCAAAATCTCTCAATTCCTCATTTCCCCTGGTCCCCATGAGCGCTGGCTCAGATTCTAAGTGGGTATTTTTTACTGATATCAGAGTATCTATTGAATTCCACATGTGGCTCTTTAGTATTTCAGGAGGTAGATAACTTGGCTACAGTTGTCTTATTAAATATAATGTACAATATTTATGGAGTCCTGGGTCTGTAAAGTGATTTTCAGTATTTTCCCAGACCAAAAAAAAAAAGCTATAAAAATAAAATGCTGAATAGAACAGCCAAGGGGCTATAGGAAGAAACTTTCCTGTAGGTGGTGTATTTTGAAGGCAGAGCCATAATGTAGTTACAGCCTTAGTAAGGATAGAACAAACTGTTCTGGAAAGCTTTGCCTGCCTCTAAAGTTGGAGTGCTTGGGGGCAAATAGGTAAAGTGGATAGTCTGCAAGCCTCCTGAACTGCCTCTGAGCAGTAGGATCTTGGGATAAATGAACTAAAGGCTTGTCCATACAGGAAAATTTACCAGTGTTATTATACCGGTATAATCATACTGCTATAGTTATATTGCCATTACTCCCCAAGTGAACACATATTTGGAATATTTGTGGATCGCAAATTAAGCTAAACCAAAAAAAAAAAAAAAAAAGGCTCGTATTCTGCATAAGAGCATCCACATTGGGAGTTACACCTGTATAACTATAGCAGTACAGTAATGCCAGTACTTTTCCCCATGTAGCCAAGCCCTAAGATTCTTTTGTGAAGGACAGGTAGCTCTCTTGAAAACAACCAAACTGAATGGATATTAGTCCTAATTCATTAACACTCCCAAATAACCTGGCCCAGCTAGATCTTGTATAAGAAGTCCTGGCCCCTGTGAAGTCAGTTACAAACTTCCATTGATGTTGGAAGGGGACAGGATTTCACACAATAAGCTTTCCCAGAACGTTTAACCGAGTTTCCCAACCACTACCTGCAACAGCTACTCTGAACTATTATTCTGAAATGATCAAAGAAGATGTATTCATAGGGAAAGTATTAAGTAAATTAGTTGAATTGCTGCATTGCCATGTGGTAGACTGAGAAGTGTACATTTTTATTATTTAAAGAAATCTATTGTAAGTGTGACATTGCACCCCAAAATGCTTCATGGGAATATGCTTATGAATGAATGACATAACTGGAATATGTTTTATGCTACATATGCCATGTAACATATTTCTGTAAAGGTTATGATCTACTGAATATATTCATCCTATTTGCATGCATGTATCATTTTTGTATTTGAACTTATGAATATTGGCTATGTACTTGTTTAATTTTAAGTAGCCTCAGTAAGTGCCCAATCAAGAAACACTTAACCCAACAATGAACTTGTAGACACCAATCTACATCTGAGCTTTTACAGGAATGTGGCCTGGCTGGTAAGGAACTCAGTCATGCGACTTGTGACTTGTCCATGTGACTCCAAAACTCCATCTTGGAGCTGAATTCTGGATAGGAGAGAGGAGGGGGTCTCCACCCACAAGAGAAAAGTCTATTTAAGCCCCTGGGATACCTCTCCATTTTGTCTTCAGCTGGCTCAAGAGGTAGCCTCTCCACCCCCAAAGGATAACTGAAAGAAACTGGAACAAAGAACAGTAACCACGGGAGTGTGATTGATTGCTGGACCTAGAGTAGGAGGAGGCTAGTCTGTAAAAGAAGCTTACTGGAACATCTCGGAGGATGAGATTTCATCTGTAATCATTGTCTTACTGTATTAGGTGTAGACTTGTGTGTTTTATTTTATTTCGCTTGGTAATTCACTTTGTTCTGTCTGCTATTACTTGGAACCACTTAAATCCTACTTTTTGTATTTAATAAAATCACTTTTCACTTGTTAATTAACTCAGAGTATGTATTAATACCGGGGAGAGGGGGAGGGAGCAGCTATGCATCTCTCTCTATCAGTGCTATAGAGGGCAAACAATTTATGAGTTTATCCTGTATAAACTTTATACAGGGTAAAATGGATTTATTTGGGGTTTGGATCCCATTGGGAGCTGGGCATCTGAGTGTTAGAGACAGGAACACTTCTTAAGCTGTTTTCAGGTAAGCCTGCAGCCGTTGGGGGACATGGTTCAGAGCTGGGTCTGGGTTTGTAACAGGCTAGCGTATCTGGCTCAAACCAGGTAGGAAGTCCCAAGCTGCCAGGAGAAACAGGCTCAGAGGTAGTCTCAGCACATCAGTTGGCAGTTCCCAAGGGGGTTTCTATGATACAACCTGTCACAGTTTGGCTTTTGTTTGTATGGATATAACTTGTTGGCGGAAATATTCCGGTCAGAGACTCAGAGATCCAACTTTACTATGCAGACATTCTAAAACAAACAGCACTACAACTAACACAGCATTTCCCCCCAAGATGCAACTGTCTGTACATCTAGGTCCAATTTTCAAAACTGTCTACTAACTTTAGACACAAATATCAATCATGGGTATAAAGACCTGGCACCAAACCATAAAAAATATAAACTAAATGACATTGAATAAGCAGAGATCGGCCCATCACACAGAGCACCACTACGCATTGGGGAAGTTTTACAGCAAAAACTTGGTAGTATTAGATTAAATAGGACCAGTACAATGAAACCATGTGACATTAAGCATGCTATTGCACTGAGATTTGTCAGAAAGAATAGGGCACTTTGTTTGTGTCTTCATCTTAATGATATGAAGTCTAAGATAAAAAGATATCATCCATAATTACTGTTTTCCTCTCATCAGGATAATATGCATGTGTCTGCTCTATTTCAAGGCTAAAAGTTTCACATGGCTCCTGGCAGTTGAAGCTTGACAGTGAGAAAGCCAAGATGTTCACATTTAATGCTCTTTGGTAAATTTTGTTTTCAGAGATTGCCATTAGGGACCACTTCAACAGCTGAAAAGTTTCAAAGAACATTATTGAAGGTCTAGAATGCATGATGGTTTATGTCGACCATAATATTATCCAAAGCTGTGTTAAACAAGAACATTCCATTAGCTTAATTAAAGCACAGCAAAGAATTCAAGCAATATGGATTGCTGCTAACAAAGGAAAAATCACTTCTTAATAAGAGAAATCATAGCCAGATACAGTACAAGAGTAAATGGAGGTCAAAGTAAACTGTAAAGCTTGGAAAATATGAAAATAAGTATAACATCCAGGAGTTATTAACTAAGGGTTTGATTCAAAGCCCACAAAAGTTAATGGGAGTCTGTTCCATTGCTTTCAATTGCCTGCCTCTTGACACGCAGAAAAGACCTTCCCACTGTGGACTCTATCACAAAGCCAAACTGAGTGGCCACAGCCAGCAGAATGTGAACACAAATGAAGTGAGCTGAAGCATAGTTTGAACATTAAGTTAACACTCATGTTCTTTGATCCAAACAAAAGAAATGGAGTCTACACTGATGCCCCCAAGATGGCTTCAGGCAGTCTTACTTCAGGAGAACAAGAGGCACTACAGCATACGCTGTGAAACTAAAAACTAAGAATGAGCCAAAAATAAGCTCATAATAAAAGTGCTAACCTGGCTTATGGATGTAAAGTTCTGTATTATTCTGTGTAGAGTCCAGGTTATTAGAAAGAGAGGAAATGTTTAGAAATAATGAAAGAATTTCATAGACATGGCTACATTAAAGCAGGTCATAGATTCATAGATTCTAGGACTGGAAGGGACCTCGAGAGGTCATCGAGTCCAGTCCCCTGCCCTCATGGCAGGACCAAATACTGTCTAGACCATCCCTGATAGACATTTATCTAACCTACTCTTAAATATCTCCAGAGATGGAGATTCCACAACCTCCCTAGGCAGTTTATTCCAGTGTTTAACCACCCTGACAGTTAGGAACTTTTTCCTAATGTCCAACCTAAACCTCTCTTGCTGCAGTTTAAGCCCATTGCTTCTTGTTCTAACCTTAGAGGCTAAGGTGAACAAGTTTTCTCCCTCGTCCTTATGACACCCTTTTAGATACCTGAAAACTGCTGTCATGTCCCCTCTCAGTCTTCTCTTTTCCAAACTAAACAAACCCAATTCTTTCAGCCTTCCTTCATAGGTCATGTTCTCAAGACCTTTAATCATTTTTGTTGCTCTTCTTTGGACCCTCTCCAATTTCTCCCCATCTTTCTTGAAATGCAGTGCCCAGAACTGGACACAATACTCCAGTTGAGGCCTAACCAGCATAGTGTACAGCGGAAGAATGACTTCTCGTGTCTTGCTCACAAGACACCTGTTAATACATCCCAGAATCATGTTTGCTTTTTTTGCAACAGCATCACACTGTTGAATCATATTTAGCTTGTAGTCCACTATAACCCCTAGATCCCTTTCTGCCATACTCCTTCCTAGACAGTCTCTTCCCATTCTGTATGTATGAAACTGATTGTTCCTTCCTAAGTGGAGCACTTTGCATTTGTCTTTGTTAAACTTCATCCTGTTTACCTCAGACCATTTCTCCAATTTGTCCAGATCATTTTGAATTATGACCCTACCCTTCAAAGCAGTTGCAATCCCTCCCAGTTTGGTATCGTCTGCAAACTTAATAAGCATACTTTCTATGCCAATATCTAAGTTGTTAATGAAGATATTGAACAGAGCTGGTCCCAAAACAGACTCTTGCAGAACCCCACTCGTTATGCCTTTCCAGCAGGATTGGGAACCATTAATAACAACTCTCTGAGTACGGTTATCCAGCCAGTTATGCACCCACCTTATAGTAGCCCCATCTAAATTGTATTTGCCTAGTTTATAGATAAGAATATCATGCGAGACCGTATCAAGACCGTATCAAATGCCTTACTAGGTCAGAATACAAATTTCATGAATAATATGCAAGACACCTTGCTCTATATCCTCAAATAAAAACCTAAACACCTTTGAGGATCTGAGCATTTGCCACCAGCCCTAGTCTCCATTTTAGCAAGATTTATGATAAGACAGAGCTACAATGAACATTCTCCAAGAAAATTTGCAACACAAGCATTCCCAATACTCACAGATGTTTGAATGAATGTTCATGAAAACACAAGCCAGCTAAATTACATTATCATCTATGTACCAGGAACAAACAATATTAGCTCACTACGATTTGTTTAGAAATAAATTCTTGTACTAGCAAAAAAAAAAATCTATTAATAAATTAATAGTAAGGACACTGAAACTATCGTCTAAGATCTGGTACTGCAAACATTTATGCATGTTTGACTTAAAGTTAAGTGCTTGCATAAGTTTTTGCAGTATCAGGGCCTAAGAGTGACATTCACCCCATATGCAGAGGGCAGGAACAAAGCTTATGCTTCAGTTAAATCTCATTTTAGCTCTAAGTGATGGCTTCAGACAGATTTAAGTGATGTTGGCCTTTTGCTAGGCCGCTGCAGAGAAGTGAATTTCACCTTATTCTATCAATAAGTATCATAACAGTCACTGTGAAAAGATTTGCATTTCTGTAAATGCAATATCTTAGTAATAAGTAGTGCCCTTCGAAGGCATTCTGCTGGACATAGCCATAACCATTATACTCTGGGGAATAATGCCACATTATTTTCCACTTAAGGGCTATTATCTTTTTCCCCAATTAAGACCCTTGTGCCAAAACATTTCTACTCCCTTTGTCTACAGAGCAGACTTATCACTAGCACCTGACTGATATTTTTGCTTGACACTGGTGAACAGCAGCTACATAACAGAACCATAATTCCCTTCTACTACAGTTGCTCATGAAGCACTATACACTGCCAACATTACCCACATTGTTGTGCATTAAGGAGTTCATCCTGCAAAATACTGACAGTTTGTTATGCTCATACAAAGCACACGGGATCTTTATAGAGGAAGGTAAATACACAGAGCGTTTATTGAGAATACCACAGTCAGCATATGCTTTTTAGACACACACACACACACACACACAGTCCTGCAGTGATGTTTATAGTTACCAGTCCAGAGTCTGGATCAATCTAGTGGCCAGCCAGATTGGTCGCAGAGGGGAGCGGGGTTCTATCGGTCGCGATCCGATGCTCCTGGAGTGTGGCAAGACGAACCCAAAGTCCTATGGCCAAGCACCCTGTTCTTATAGGTTTTCTTCTCTGTTGAAGCCTATGGATTCTGCTGTGTCAGGTTACTTCTTAATTGGTGTAAACATTCCAATACACCTCCGAGAGGGTCATCCTGTCCTTTGTTCCAATTTAATCAATTGTCTTTAGGGGTGCCAGCCTTTACCTCAGGGTCCTCAATCTGCCCTTCCGTATGGATGCGTGTTGATGATTCTTTGATGTCCTTTAAGTTTCTTCACTCCTTCTTCCTTGACTTTGGCTATAACACTGGCCTTCACACCTTATCTTTTTCTAATGCATACATTCCTCATTCACAGAAACAGATTGAGAATACAAACAGTAGTATTTTATATTGAGCAACAGGGCATTGCAAATTAAACCTGTCTAAGTTTTACAATCAATAACCAAGACAATTTACATTGAGACCCAGGCCTTCAATGTTCCTCTAATCTACTTAACATAGACACAATAGAGAATCCTGTCTCTTACTTCCTAATTTGCAATACATATAGGAAACCATAGTAGCTTTATAACTTATTCTAAAACAAAAGGATGACCATAATTAGTCATAAGGATTGTTCTGGTCTGTCATTCCTTTCTGCTATTCAAAAAGGATAGCAGACAAGATGAAATTAAATCATACATTAATTCTCATAGTACATTATAAAATCCAGCTCCTACAAGTTCCCATAAGATGCTAAGCCCCCTAAACTCCCAATGGGAACTGAGAACTTTGCAGCAGTACTCATTATATTGCAGAACTGTGCCCTAATTAAGGCTCCGATTCAGTAAGTTATCTAAGTGCCTGTGAAATGTTAAGCACAAAAATATGGCCATGGCATCACAAACATGCTGAAAGTTACACAGGTACTGAAGTACCTTGCTGCATTGGGTCCCCAGTGCAGACTTCCCTAACTCAATTTCAATGCAAGTAGGTCAGCATGGGAAAGATTACAGTATCCAAATTCTTGAAAGATGAATATAATGTAAAATAAACAACAGTATCTATCCCCCTACATAAATCAGTTGTCGGTTTTCTGACATGGTTGATGAAATGCAGCTCATTTGTCACCATAAGATTATGTCAGCTGTAAAGGAACATTTATAGGTATTTTGATTTTCAGAAAGCAAATTGCTTAATGAAACCTGTGATATGTGCATATTACTTCCTTGCTTTGTAATATTAGCCAAGAAATTGTGTCAAGCATGCTTCATAAATTAACACACTTATGAGCCGAGAAAAATTCTATAATACAAGGGTGTCACCTTCTTTTTCTGGTTTTATCTTGCTCAGATTTGTCTCCCTTGAGACCAGGGCTGCCCAGAGGATTAAGGGGGCCTGGGGCAAAGCAATTTTGGGGTCCCCTTCCATAAAAAAAAGTTGCAATATTATAGAATACTATATTCTCGTGGGGGCCCCTGTGGGGCCAGGGGCCTAGGGCAAATTGCCCAACTTGCCCTCCACCTCTGGGCAGCCCTGCTTGAGACAGCATTTGAATTTTCATTTAAACAGCCACAGATTTCAGATTCAGACTTGAATCCAACTTTCTTAGAATTCAGGAGAGTTGGGATTCAAGGATGTGGGTCACTAGTGTCCATTGAATGTAAGCAAAACAACTGAAAGCACCCAATTTTGATTGGTGAAAGGTAAACTCAGAATTGTGCAAAAACCAAGGAGATTTGTTCCCACGAGAATCTTTAGAAACCTCAGCCCAAGGTCACTTGAAAGATCTAGAAACTCTGGGATGAGTGTATCAAGTTTTGGTTTCTTACAAACCTCCAAACCAACCAACTTTTTAACTTTTTCTATGAAATTTTGAAATAGCTCTTGTACATATCTATGTTTACTTAGGAAGTTTTAGTATGGGCTTTGCTTACAAATAAATACATAAATAAATAAATATCAATCATGTATGCAAATAGCAGTTCAGTTTAAATAAATCATCTGTCTCTTAAATGGGCTTTGGCTTTTTACTAATGCACATGAAGGTTATGTGATTCATCCAAAGACAGAGAGAATCAGTGATATGGACAGGTTTAACCTTGGGAATTATTAACCCCCATTCCTTTGCTTTACCCACTACACAACTGGGCTTGCTTTAAATTGAAAGGGTTAAGTTCTGCTCTGAGAAGTCTGCTATTAAAATAAATGGGGCTTTTAAAAGTTTATCTGACTGTAAAGTTGGCCTTCAATTTGGATGGAAAACATAAGATTTTTTTTTTTTTTACTCTGAAACTATATTCAAACAAGCAACTACATGGAAACGTTTTGTTAAAAAACTTGAGGGCAAAAGTGTAATGAGTTGGGCACCTGCTTTATATTCAGTGTGATATTTGTTGCCTGGATCATTATACTGTGATGCACAATAATGCAATATTTGTAGCTATTTTTCAGTATGTGCTAGAAGATTCATTTTTCTTTCATACTTTCTTCCTTCCTTCCTTGTCAGACCTAAAATGTGACAATAAGCAACAATTTGTTACATAATCAGTCTTCTGCCTAGAATTTTCCCTTTAAATCCAGTAGTGTCAAAAATGTGTCTTTATATGAAAATGTTATATTTTTCTTTGTGATATTTCATAAAGCTGATATAAATAAAAACAAATTTCAGCAGCACTTAAGTGCTTGAAAGAAATTTTTCCCCTTTACTTTACTTTCTCTTCAGAGTTGTTTCTGTTGTAAATTGAAATGGATAAACTATTGAAGAGTATTGCCACAAACTGGGACTATTCATCACATTTGGTCCAGTGGCTTATGGCACTAACCTAGGATGCAGAAGACAGAGCTTCAGTTCCTTGCTCTTCCACAGGCTTTCTGTGTGACCTTGGTAAGACACCGGGTTTCCCTTTGCCTTACTTCCCCATCTGTGAAATGGGGGTAATGGCACTTCCTTCATGAGGATAAATTCCTTAAAGATTGTGAAATGCTCTAATACTATGTAAAGGGGACCCATATAAATACCATGCACAAGAAACCTATCTAAGGTACTTATATGGTCCCATTTCGAAGTGATGACAGCTGACTTTAATGGGAGTTACTGCTGCATCTTACTATGCAGGATGAGCCACAGAAAATAAGAAGGTATCTAAATACTAGAGCTGTTTGGAAATATTTAATCAAAAAACAGTTTTGCATCAGGACACGCCAATTCAACTAATCCAAAATTTTGTTGAAATCTTGTTTTAAAAAATGTTAAACAACTTGTTTTGACATTTTTGGAAAGAAAAGTTTCCATTTTTCATTTAGAAATGTACTTTATTTTATATAGTTGCAATTTTAAATGGTTTAAAGTCAAAATGAAACATTTAGCATTTATCAAAACAATATTTTGATTGACTAAAATGAAAATTTCAGAATTTTGTTCTGTGAAAAATTTTGTAATTTTGGCTTTACACCAGAATTTGAGATGAAAATATTTCTAAGTCACAATTTCTTTCACAGGATGAAAAATCCATTTTCTGACCAGATCTACTAAACAACCAAGTATGAGATGGGTCTATTATTTCTACAGCTGAGAGGAATTTGAGGAAGATAAATTTAGTTTCAAATGAAATTGGGGGATACTCTCTCTGACACACATACCAAAATGTAGCTGCATAACTTGTATTAGCATATTGCCCTACTAAAACACACACCGTTCAGATGTTGGATTATGTGATGATTTTTAATTTAAAGGATCCATGCCCAGATGGGTGTCCATAGCTCTATTTAAAAAAAAAAGAAATTGAATATATAGGCATACATAGATCCAAAGTTCAGGCAGATGAAACAGATAAAACAATAAAAAAAATTAACTCCTAAAATTCACCCATCTTCACATTTAACACACATGCCTCACAACATAGCCTAGGATTAGAACACATTTATGTTGGTGTGTATATATATTTCTAGGCTTTATAAAAGATATAAAAGAGATATATGCTTCATTATATTCTACTTTCAGCAATTAGAGTATATTATGCAAATTGTGCATGTTTTGATACACATTTAATGAAAAAAATAACTGCAGGTGTTGCCCGCCCAGTGCGCATGCCATTTTATATGCCTATTTATTGCTATGAACCGTGAACAGATGATGATGATGCTGGTGATGAGCCTGCATATGCAGAGGCTATATATAGCATTATACCTTGCACACAGGTGATGTGACTTCATCAAATGAAGCTTCACTAATAAATTGTATTATTACACTACCACTTACTGAACAGGATTCAAATGATTACTGTTGCATTTGACTTCTTATTGATAAAGAGAAGCAGAAGTAATAAGGTCTGCAGTACATTGCTCACAAGACTAGCTGGTGTTGCCGACCCCTGGTGTAGAGAGATGTTACTGCTGTGGAAAGATCGAGAAATTAATGTTAGAAGAACTTTGGATGCAATGCAAAAGGAAAGCTGACACCCACTCAGAAAGGAGGTTGATCTAAGGTGGTGTGCTGAGGATGAGATCAAAAGAAGAGAATGGGAGAAAGTGCCTGGGTATTAAGGGCAGGGTGAGGAATATAGCAGAATGAGAGGCAAACCTGGAAACAAACCTCAGCACTGGAATCTTCTAAAGTGAATAGGCCAGCTGCCCTCAGACAAGAAAAAAAAAATTAGATTTTGCACCACTTACAAATCATGGAAAACAAAGTAGGTGAATATAAGACTTGGTTGAATTATTCATTGTGAATAATACATCCAATTAATTCTGGCATTTTTCTGTGAATAATTTGTTTGGGAACTTCCCCTTTCCTCCAATTATTCAGTGGCTCCAGTAGCTGAATAGCAGAATGCAACGTGAGACTGAATTAAAACCTAGTTCCAAACTTTGGGAGGTTTGGCCTTCCTACTCAGATCTCTTTCTAATTGTGCATGTTAAGCCATGCATTTATTTCCCCATTTCTCTTCCTGTGCTATGACATGCTCATTAGAGGTGAGCAAGGGGCAGAATTTAATTTCAGATATAATTTTGTGAAATCTTTTATTTTTCTCTTTGCCTGTTTTTCCCCACCACCACCACCTTTGAGTTTATCATGCTGAAATTTTCAAGGTAACTGAATTGTGAATAGAACTAGTCAGAAGATTTTGATCACAAAAAAGAAAAATCTATTTCTGGGAAAGCTGGTTCCCATTCACAACCAGCTCTAATTTTGAATATACTTAAACTGAACGAGCCAGATTCCAGGTTCTGATTAAGAATGCTTTGTGTGGTCCCAGCAGCCAGCTGCCTGAAGCCAGCTGCTGAAGATTTCTCCAGTGAAGGAGAATCCTCAGAGTCTAATGTTGACTTCATGCAACATGCTCTCCACCCTTCACATAGAACCAAGTCATGGGGAGAGGAAATGTGTGTGGGAATGCAGAGAACGCCCACCCAAACCTCAGCTAGTTAAGTGATACTATGGGACTCCTCTAGCCTGGACACCTTAAAGGAGCACTTTGGCTGCTCTATGTCAGGACAACGAGCAGTCCCCAGACCAAAGAAATAAAAGAGTGGCATATAGTTACCTTCCAAACTCCCTTTAATGCAGAGTTTAAGCTCAAGGCAGCTGAGGATCTAGCCCTATGTCTTTAGTAGACACAAGTTTTACAGATAGTTGGATTTTGTTTGTAGTTTGGGATTTGACTAAGCATTTAAAATTGTCAGGTTTCATCTGAATTTGTGAATTGAAATTCAAGTCAATTTGAATGTTCTGCACAATAACAAGGGAAAGAAATGAAAATACAAGCTATTGGAGGTAGGTTTGCCTATCATTTTCTTCATAATAAATTCTTTATGAAGTTTCCACTAACTTATTATGGTTGTGTCAAATGTATGACAATTGCGAAGAGGGGAAAAAAAACACTGTATTAATATTCTTTGAAGTTAAATCTTCCAGGGAGAACAGATGTCACTTGCTAAGCCTCATGGCTAGAATTCATTTTTATCCATATGAAGTTGACTCAGAAAATTTGAGAGAAAGTGTCATAAAACTTGCATAGGGTGCTTCCTTGTAAAGTGCTGTAGCCTACCAATCATTTGTTAATATTTAAAGAAACCCATTAATTTCTCAGTTATATTCATGAATATCATGTTATTGAGGATACACTAATCTCAACCATGCCACTGAGGTAGATAATGGACTTTTTCAGAGCCACATGTAGAATTTAAGTAGCGAGTCTGCCAGGTAAGGACCCTGACTGTTACCAGATAAGTGATTATACTGGCTAATCCAAGAAGAGGAAGAAAACAATTTCTATGATGCAGATAGCACTGAATTAATGAGTGGCTTCAAATATATGCTAAAATTTTCAGTGAGCTATTGAGATAGGAGCAAATTGTGTGGCATTTGTAAGCCATTGCACTGTAGAGCAATCAACAGAAACAATTTAAGTATGTTAATCATTGTTTGAAGAGTGATCGGTTTTTAAAGCCCCAATGTCATGGTTACAGGGCAAGCTTCACTGTAGATCCCTTTTGGTCTCCCTCAAGTACACCCCTTTGGAGACAGGTTTTTGCTAACATCCCCCCTTTCTGGGTAGAAGTACATTTTCTGACCACTCAGACTGGATGTATGGGCTGCACCCACTGTTACCAATGTGTTGATCTGACAGATCCAACTGTGTGTGGCACCTGTAAGCCCTTTTCCTCTAGGAACCTGTGACAGCAGCTGATTTAAGTGACACAAATATAATTTCTTTATAAAGAATCATTATTTATGCTTTCACCCAAAGGTACAGGGCATTTGGAGAATAAACAGTAAAATAACAACAATAAAGAAGAGCCTGGATGCACATTTCCTTACTTAACCTCTCTATTCATGGAGAAGGGAGGTTCTCCTTATTTCCCTCAGAGGTTTAAGAGCCAGCCTATTTTCTGCAGTCACTGTATCTCAGGGCTTGTCTATACTTACACTACTGCAATGGTGAAGCTGCTCTGCTGCAGCTGTGCTAGTGTAGCGTTTATTGAAGTTGGTACCTGTACCAACGGGAGAGCTTCTCCCATCCGCGTAGCTACTCTACCTCAAGAAGTGGTAGCTATGTCGACAGGAGAAGCTGTCTCTACCGGGGAGTTAGGTTGGATTTTCCACGCTCCTGAGTGACATGTCGTGTAGACCATGGCTCAGTCAGTTTGGGTGCCAGCTTCAGTCTGCTGACAAGTCACCCGATCTCTCCTTCCTGAACCCCTCATTTTTAAGATTTAGGATCCCCTTATCTTAAACTGTTACACTTGAGAAGAGTAAAGCATGTCAGCCTGGATGGAGCGAGATAGGAGTCTACTTCCAAATCAGCACCTGGGCAACTGTTATCATAACTCCTTTGAAGCAGTTTACCCCAGAGGTCTTATCTTTGCCAGTGTTTAGTTTTCTATCAGTTTCTCCCTTAACAGCATGCTTTACATTAACTCCTGGCGGCCAGGCAGGTTAATACCATATAGATAACCTGAGGGGCTTAGCATTTTTATAAATACAACAAAAAACAAAACACCTCACCACCCTCATTCTTTATAGTCACTATCAGTACATTGACTTTTTTCATAAACAGAACATGTAGGATATTCTCAGAGTCATTTTCAGCTCAAATTAGATCAGATCATATTTGGATAAATATCCAGACATTAAGATGGGTATTTCTTTAGATACTCATTTAAGAGCCATACCCCCAGTCACACAGTTACAGCATGAATGCTTCTATCCCCTTCTGCAAGCAGTTATGAATAAAAATAGTGAGAGACAGGCAAATGAGATGAGCAGAAAGGGCCATCGGAGCTATTACATTGTCCCTGACTGAACCACACAATTCTATATAATTATACATGGTAAATGCACATACACCCATATACAGGTACGTTATATATACACATACTGAAGCTAAACAAATTAGGGCTAGAAGTCCACATATGGTAATTAATACCAGAACAATTTACTTAGGGAAGTGGTGGATTCTCCATTACATGAAGTCTTTAAATTAAGATCTGACGTCTTTCTAAAAAAGACACGCTCTAGCTCAACCAGAGGTTATGAGCTTGATGCAGGAATTACTGGATGAAAGTCTATGGCCTGTGTTATACAGAAAGTCAGAGCAGAAAATTATAATGGTCCCCTTCTGACTTAAAAACCTATTAATTTAATCTAAATGAGGCATTTATACCATTCTTATCACTATGGCATTGTAACATTTAATCTCACACAAAGTGCAAAATTAAAGATGCCATACACAGAAGAGAAATTAGTTGCATTAATATATACCCCACAATATACACAAGGATTTATGTTTAAGTAATAATGTTATTAGGAAAACTGTAGCATAATCAGTTGAGCTTCATTAACCAATCTTACTGTGGCTGCAGATGTATTCCAATTTGATATAATAAAAGATACTCAGCACTTAAAAGCAAAAAAAAATAATCTCAGTTTATGAGTAAAGCCATTTTTCACTTCCCTCTTGGCTATGCCATTACAAATATTATTAGATCTTGAATCAGTCCCGTACAATACAAATTCTCCATATTACAATTACAAAAAAGAATTGAATGTTTGTCAAAAGAAAAACATTCAACAGCTCTAGGGAGGATTTTTTGTTTTGTTTTTTCAAGTAATGATTGATGTGTAGTAATCCGAAGTGGCTAAATGGTCTCTTCCCCCCGACCCTCACCATTTCCCCCTCAAAAGTCCACAAATGAGTGTTCACATTTCAAATCAGTCAAGTTCACCCATGTCCATGGAAAGTGACTTTCAAAGTGACTTGCAGTATTTTTGCTGGAAGCGCTTACACACTCATTCAATCTTGGAGCAAAAGCAGTCCCATGTGGCTTATCTAACCAATCATAACTAAGGATCACATCTCAATTTAAGAAACTGCAAAAATACATTTTAAAAATTAAACTGAATAAATCTGAGAGGATCCTACTCTGTTTATGATTATCCCATTTAAACGTAAAAGACATAGAGATAGATTTTTCAAAGGCAAACAGTTAGGCACCTAACTCAACACATTTGAACTGCTAATTGTGTCTGTAAAATGCCTGGCGTGTAAAATTAACAAGGTTGTAGAGGAGTTTTTAAAACTGAGACCTGGGGGAAAGCTGACAGGTGGGCAGTAGCACACAGTTCAGACAGACATTTCTTAGGAAAGGATTTATTAAAGGGGATACCCTACATCCTAGTAAGAAGGAGAGGATAGAAGTTGATAAAGTTCAGGTAGGAATTGAAGAAAAACAGTCAAACAAACAAACAAACAAACAAAAGAGTCCCATTCAATTACATCACATGGAGGATGTGATGGGGTGTATCAACCCCGCACCGGCGCAACAGGGATTAACCCTTCTCTCTTGGCTGAGGAGGCCACGCCCCCTTGACTCTGTTGGGCATGCGACAACTGGAGCTAGGATATAAAAGGCAGCAGAGCAGCTCAGTCTGATGAGGAAGGAGGTGTGCTGATGATTCCCAGGGTAGGACCACCTACACTCCAAGATGTGGAGGCCAGCCAACCAGAGATGGACCCCTACACACAGGCTTGAGATGCCACGGAGAAGGGAGAGACTGCAGAGACCAAGAGACAGTGGACTGCTGAGTGTTATGTAGGAAGTGACCCAGAGAAACTTGGCAGGGAAGTGGTTGTAGAACCAGAGACAGGCTCGGGGTGGTACCCCAGCTCCCTAGCACTATTGTCTCTGGCCACTAGTTCTCACTGCCCTGACAGCAGGGGCCGTATTATTGACTCTGGCCACTAGTCCGCACTGCCCTGACAGAGGGGGCCATTACTGACTCCGGCCATCAGGCTGCGCTGCCCTGATCTCAAGGGTCGGCTGACTAAGGTCACAGGGCCACACAGCCCCAAGACTGGGGGCAGCCCTACAAATGCAAGCATGGGGCCATAATGCACCCCCCCCTCAACCCTGGTGTGATGGGTGTATTAACCCTGTGACAGAGGCAGACAACTAAATATAGGGAATTTTATAAAGGCTTGCACGCAAGTGATAGAATAATAAATAGTAAGATGGGTAAACTTGAGTGCCTGGTATTAAATGAGAAGACTGATCTAATTGGCACCACAGAATCTTGGAGGAATGATGATAATCAATGAGTCACAGTAATACCAGGAGATAAAATATATAGCAATGACAGAGTAGGTCATGCTGGTGGGTGAGTGCACTATATTGGAAAGAAGAAAAGGTCATATATAGTAAATATCTTAAATAAGATAAGCCAAACTGGGTCAGACTAATGGTCCATCTAACTCAGTATCCTATATTCCAACAGTGGCAACTGCCAGATGCTTCAGAAGGAATGAACAGAACAGGTCAATTATCAAGTGATCCATCCCCTGTCATTCAGTCCCAGCTTCTGGCAGTCAAAGGCTTAGGGAGACCCAGAGCACAGGGTTGCATCCCTGACCATCTTGGCTAATAGCCATTGATGGACCTATTCTCCATGAACTTATCTAATTCTTTTTTGGACCTGTTTACATTTTTTTGGCCTTCACAACATGCCCCAGTAATGAGTTCCAGAGGTTGACTGTTCTTTGTGTGAAGAAGTACTTCCTTCCCTTCATTTTAAACCTGCTGCCTTTTCATTTCATTGGGTGACCCGATGGGTCCATGTGTTATGTGAAGGGATAAATAACACTTCCCCATTCACTTTCTCCACACCATTGATGATTTTATAGATCTCTATCATATCCCCCCCTTAGTTGTCTCTTTTCTAAATTTTTCATCTCTCCTCAGATGGAAGTTGTTCCATACCCTTACTACTTTTATTGCCCTTCTCTACATAACACCTACATAAAAATGACACTAGTTCAACAGAAATTAAAAGGAGCAGTCACAAGATTCAAATGCTTGAAAGCTGCATAGAAGTTATTTATAAATACCATAATAGAGGCTCAAACAGAATGTACACCCTCCCCTCTGCAAAAACAGTAAAGAGAACAACAACAACAAAAATGCCACCCTGGCTAAACAGCAGATTAAAACAGATGGTTAGAGGCACAAAGGCATCCTTTAAAAATTGGAAGTCAAATCCTACTGAGGAAAATAGAAAGGAGCATAAACTCTGGCAAGTCAAGTGAAAAAGTATAATTAGGCAGGCCAAAAAAGAATTTGAAGAGCAACTATCAAAAGACACAAAAACAGCATCTTTTGAAAGACATCAGAAGGAATAAGCCTGCCAAACAATCAGTGGAGCCACTGGATGATGAAGGTGCTAAAGGAGCACTTAAAACGAGACATTGTGGAGAAGCTAAATGCATTCTCTGCTTCAGTCTTCACTGCAGAGGATGTGAGGGAGATTCCCACACCTGAGCCATTCTTTTTAGGTGATACATCTGTCCCAAATTGGGGTGTCAATAGAGAAGGTTTTGGAACCAATTGATAAGTTAAACAGTAATAAGTCACCAGGACCAGATGGTATTCACCAAAGACTGCTGAAGTAACTCACATATGTAACAGCATAACTACTAACTGTGGTATGTTACCTACCATTTAAACCAGTCTCTGTACCATACCAGGTGACTGGAGATAGCTAATGTAATGCTGATTTTTTTTAAAAGGCTTCAGAGGCAATCCTTGCAATTACAGGCCAGTAAACCTAACTTTAGTACCAGGCACATTGGTTGAAACTATAGGAAATAACATAATTATCAGACACATAGATGAACAATATATGTTGGGGAAGAGTCAACATGGCTTTTGGGAAGAAAAATCTAAAGGGTGATCAAGTTGATATAGTGCATTTGAACTTTCAGAAATCCTTTGATAAGATCCCATATCAAAAGCTTTTAAGCAAAGTAAGGAGTCATGAGAAGAGGTAAGATCCTCTCATGGATCAGTAACTGGATAAAAGATAGGAAACAAACGGTAGAAATAAATGGTCAGTTTTCACAGTAGAAGTATGGTCCTCCAAAGATCTGTACCAGGACCTATGCAATTCAACATGTTCATAAATGATCTGGAGAAGGGGGATGAACAGCAAGGTGGCAAAATTTGCAGATGATACGAAATAACTCAAGGTAATTAGGACCAGAGGTGACTTGGCAGAGTTACAAAAGGACCTCACAAAACTGGGTGACTGGGTAACAAAACGGCAGATGACATTCATTGTTGAAATGTGCAAAGTAATGCACACTGGACAACATAATCCCAACTAAACAAAGAAAATGATGGGCTCTAAATTAGCTGCTATCAGTCAAGAAAGATTTTGGAGTCATTGTATAGGAAGCACTTTGTCCTGCATTTAACAATCATGAAATGATCATTCTCCATGTATACACACTACAATATAATTATATTCCCACTGGGGAAGATTCTCAACTGTGCCTTGGCTCCAACCAGATGCAGTGAAGTGGAGCTAACAGGAAACTCCCTGATTTCAAGCTACCAAACTCCTGTGCAAGCTAAAGATGCTTATGTGGTACAAAAAAGATTTATGGTCCTGGAGAAACAGGCCATTGACTTCAGGTGATTTCAGTGAGAATTTGGTCCAACTGTAAGGGATTCAAGATTGAGCCTAGAATGGATATCAAATTGAGGAATCATAACATTTCTCATTATAGACTGTCCTCCACTTATTAGCATGGGGCAGTCTGCATGAATGGTTCTTAATCTGCAATGAGGTTTCCAATAGTTACTTGAGAGACTGAAATTGTCTCACGTTCTTTTCCCCAGTTTTTCAGTGAAATGATTTGCCAGACAATTGTACTTGGTCTTCCTCAAATGCCAAGTAAAATGTTCCATAAACCGCTGCAGGGACACAGGTAAAGGGGATCAGTTTTGTCTGGCTGGATGTGGGATCATTATTTGAAAAATATTGAGAACCTCTGGTTGACAGACAGATTTCCTTCCAGCTCTTTATTTCTATGTAATGTTGTCTTCTGAGGTTTAAAGATAGTGGTTCAAAAATAGAAACTCCTCCAGTCATGTTTCATTAGTGCTGTGTAATAGGCTATTTTCCCCTTGTTATTTCATTTGCATTAAGGGTTAGGTACTAAAGGATATCAACATCAATTCATTAAAAGTTTAATTAAAGTTGCAAAGAAATCTTGTAGAGAAAATTGACAATACAAATAAACAACCTGGAGTGCACAACATATTACAACAATACACTTAAGAAGTACAACAGCAGTGATTTTTATTTTGTTTACCTGCTGTCTATAAGGCCTTTGGATCTAACTCTATGTGTAGGGATCATCCCACCAGGCCTCAGGAAATAGCAAACTATTGACAGCTTAAAATTAATATTCAGGCATTAGAGTTTGCTTGCACAGTCCCTGCTTCTAGTTCTGAACTATCAGTCTGTTGCTGATAATGTTAACTTATGACAATTTATAGTCCTCCTCTCATAATCTTCCCTCCCATATTGAATTTGAACTTTATTAATATGATCCGTCTGCCTTCTCACTTTCCCATCTGCTGTTCTGCTCTGGTATTGTCAACATCAGATTGCTTCTATAGAAATGCAGGAAGAGATAACACACTGCTGCTTATTTAAAGCAGATTCAGAGTATTATAGAAGTAAAAAGTCTAGTGTGTTCACTGGGGTGTTAAAAATTGTCAGCTCTGGCAAGTTTTACTTGAAAACAGGAAAATTTCTCTTCATCTCAATTTAGTATTTTTGAAGTTATTTAAAAAGAAATTGAGTAAGTCTCCGGGCTCGTCTACCCTTAAAATGATACAGCAGCACAACTGTGCCTTTGTAGCACTTCTGTGTAGACACTATCTACACCCATGGGAGGGATTCTTCCATCGGCATAGGCAATCCACCTCCCCAAGAAGCTGTAGATAGGTCGACAGAAGAAGTCTGTTGACCTAGCACTGCCTACACAGGAATTTAGGCTGTCTTAACAATGCTGCTCAGGGGTATGGATTTTTCACACCCCTGACCAATGTAGTTAAACTGACCTAATTTTCTTGGGTAGACCAGGCCTCAGAATCTGAGAGATGCTGTCGACTATGCCGAGAATTTGTATTTATGCAACATCTCTTTTCACGGTTGGCAGTCTCTTCAGTTAGCTGCAGCAGTTGAGTTTTTATAGAAGAATTGCTTTGTACTATATTGAGGTTTTATGATACCTGGGGTCTGACTCAGTTTCATTCATGTCTTAGAATTTAATGATTCATGCTTAAATCTGCAAAACTCACTGTTTGAGAATTAAATCACATATAATTCCTCTCTAGAACCTTGGCAGAGTCTCTTCATCATAAAAAGTAATTAAATCCTAATAGCCATAAACTACTTCAGAGCAGTTCCATTCTATATGCCATCCTTGGGACCTTCCACATCTACAGCAAATCACTCTCTCTTCTAAATAAGATTGAAATTCCACACTGTGCCTGACACAAGTACAGTGGTACAGCAGGACAAAAAGGTTACCCAAAAAGCATGCTATCAAGTTACTCTTCTAGACTCATGTGATAACTTCTTTACCCACCTAAAAAATGTAAGGGAGAGTTCAGATTATACACATGCACTCTGTTCACATTCAGAATCTTTCCATTTTGCCTTAAATAATATTATTTCAGTATTCAAAATATTCCCTGTACTTACTTTTACTTATAGGGAATAAAATATCTAGGGAATAGTACAAAATACTGAGGTAATAGTTTGTTTTTGTTTTTTTACAAAGGCCTTTTTAAAGCCTTTTAGAAGTTTTAAATGTTAGGTTGAACTAAAACAGAACTCAAAACACAATGCCACCTACGAGTTTAAAAAAAAACAATATATCTCTAATCTTTTCATTTGAATAAACAGTTCACTGTTGTAGACTTAGAACTATTAGCCTACCAATATTTACATGTAATAACTGGGCCACATCATTTGCAGCACATACTTCATCCTTTTCTCCTGTTTTATTTTGTTTTAAACTTTTGAATAATTCCTTGTGTTCTGAAACATATTCTGATACAGATTTTTGTTTTCTTTTAATTTTAGTGTGTCAGATCTTTAAACTGTTATCTGCTAACAGCTTGAAATGTGTACACAATGGGTGTGAGAGATTCATCAGTATGTTCAGATGTTCACCACTTCAGAGCTTGTGTGTGTGCCTGTTTGTTTATTGTGGGTATCTTCTAGACTAATACATAGTCTTACTTCAACAGGCAGCTTTGCATATACACAGACTAATGTATTATAGTCATACCTATATCTCATGCAATGTATCGTATTTTCCTAATAAAACCATTTATTTTTATATATTTGAATGCTACAAAAATAGGGTGGAAGAAAAACGGATAATACTTTTTGTAAAAGCTGTGAATTTTTTCAGTTAAAAAAAAATTGGTTTAAACTGAAAACAAAGGTGCTTACCAGTGGGTGAGGAGGGAGGATCTCAATACTGGCCAGTTTAATCAGTCAAAAGACACCTTCCAAATGAGCAGAAAGTCTTTATCTTATCTCTGCTTCTGGTATCAGAGAGAGAAAGTGATCTTCTGCCCAGCAGACCACCTGCTTTTACTCGGCAGCTTA
Organism: Trachemys scripta elegans; assembly: GCF_013100865.1. Lineage (NCBI taxonomy): Eukaryota > Metazoa > Chordata > Testudines > Emydidae > Trachemys > Trachemys scripta. Next base: position 103,851,171 of record NC_048299.1, read on the forward strand.
AAGGTGGTTCCGTATGTCTGGCATCATGGGTAAGGGACAATGGCCTTTTTAGCTTCATGTTAGAAGTGATCTGTTAAAGCCTATGCATTCAGATAAACATGTCTTCCCTCAAATTATCACAAAGCACTGACAAACTGTTGTAAAGTAGAATTCAGTTTAACTCTTTCAAAGTCAGCATACCCTCCCAGCTTGGTAAACTCTGTTGAGTCTGCTATTACAGTAGGTTGTTACTCTTCAAGGTGCTATATAAGTGACAGGATGTGGGATGGCAGCAGCCTGCATTTTCTTTTTCCTGAGTGCAAATGAGGCACTGCACAGAATGAAAGAACAATTTAAAATAAATAAATTGGAGCTGGATCTCTGTAGATTTCATGTGATTAATGTAATGCCTCAATTAGGCTTCATTACTGTTTACTAGCTGTTATTAAGAAGGCAAAACACAACACTAAAAGGTAGACTATTCGTTTATGGCTACTGCTAATCAGTGACATTAATTTAAAAGTATTGCTGCCCACAGGAACCTATACATGTTTGCACACAAGCCACCATTCTAAATTCATTCAGGTCCTACTGAGCACCTCCGTGTACTGGTTTAGGCCACGATTCAGTGAGGGTCAGAAACCAACTTCAACAGAAAGCCTCACCTAGTACTCCGAAGAAGGCAGCTATCAGGTGAAAGTTAAGCAAAGCACAAAAAGAAGCCAGAGCTAGGTAACAGCTGCTGCAAAGAGGCGGCTAAAACAGCAAAAAGTAAATCAGACCCTTTAATAAGCTTGCACATCAGTCTCCAGTGAATCCATCTCTGGCTATGCAGATCCCCATTGGTTCATCACTGGATTAACACAGCAGGGGCACTTTATATGCAGACAGCAGGCCCTCTGATCCTGACCAGTAGAGAGTGGCTTCAGTTTAGGTATATAAGCATTAGATCAGGCACCACAAACAGGGTAAAGTAAGATTAGAACTTGCCATAGGAAAATAATGCCTGATTGCACCGGTGTGCCACATCCACAGCCACCTCAAACGCTATTTTGTATAGGAACAGCACTCCCCATAATGCGAGCATCCCTGGATGTGGTGAGCCCACACCAACAGGGCTAGCTTTGTCCCAGAGAGGGCAATAGCTTCTGCCAGCAGGGCCATCTGCACATGCAGGGGTAGCTGCTGCCATCAGCACATATATACTAGTGTCCACATAACATACGGACATATCCGTTTATTTCCATTTCAGTGTATTTGCAAATGTTCTGTGCTCATACTTAGACATAGAAACCTGAGAAATGACTGCTGAGTGGCAAAGTATCACAAAGTCCAGCTGAATCATAGAACAGATTATATATCTCACAAAGGGATAAATTGTAAAACCCGGGCCATAGCCTGTACTTCTTAACATAGAAGCAACTGCATACCCATGGAAGAGTTAAGTGGGCCATGTACTGGTGCTGTGACTAAGAATTAACTCCTTGTCTACTGTTATTGCAGTTTTGTACTCTGGGATCATCCTCCAATTATCCTCAGAGCATTAGATCTTGCTCACAAAGACACCAGTGCTGACAAGTAAAAAATAGGTAATTCAGGGATCAACCTTCAGACGTGTCACATAGGGAAAGGTAAAAGAATCAGCAATCCAACGGACATTAAATCCAGACACTCAGACTGGTACAGCTAATTCTCTCTTGTTAGCAGTTAATAGCGTGCACGCTCTCATAGTAAACTCAGCTGCCAGTACTCTCAGGTCACAGCATATGGTGACCCTTTAAAAGGGCACAACCCATACAAAACCATTATGGAAACAATCATATGACAGCTGTGTAAATTCTGCCACCAGGCAACAGGTTCAGGAAAATTCAGAGGAAATTGGAACTAACTGAGCAGATTCTGGGATATGCCATCCAAGTTAGAATATAAATGTACTTGCAACACATGGTGCCTGCAAATGCTCCTCTGATTCCCTGCGTCCTGCTGGGCTCACATTCCCTGTCAGCATCTGTGCTCAGCAACTTCCCCTTTTAACCCTACCACTTTATCTCTTCTGCTAGCCTTCATATAAAGGTACCCCACACCCTTCCACTCAGTGTCCCCAATGTGGGTTTGATCTGAATGGCAGACTCCTGCACCTGCTGCTAAACACCCACTTCTAGGCTGCTAGGCCTCACTTTGTGACAATCAACAATTCCTACCTTATATGTCTGCACCCATAAGTAGGGTACATAGGGCGAAAAGAAGAGATAAAATTAAAACACTTCAAGTGTGTTGCCAAGTAACAACCAAAATTAATTGGTTTTGCTCCCAGGGCAGTCCAAATCCTGCGAGTTGATCTGTGTGGGTAGATCCCTGCACTTGTCTGGAGCCCTGCTGCCTTCACTGAAGCTCCCTGCAGATGCAGATGTCTGCCCACACAGATCACCTTGAAGGATCGAGGCCTTAATTAGCAAGTAAAACTACACTTTTGGCATCCAGGGAAAATTGTCCCCTGGCTCAGTTAAGAAATATTTGGTCTGATTCTACTCTCCAACTGACTGAAATTTGAGTTACAGTTTATTTAAGCCCCAGTACTTAAGCATGTCTTTAACAGGACAACTCATGTGCTTCAAGTTAACACATGGTTAAGTGCTTGGCTGAACTGAAGTCTTACACAATTGTAAGTGAGGAGAATCAGTCCCTAGTTATTCTTTCTTTACTCGATTTTAACTTCTCAGTTTGCCTGAGGAAATGCAGCACAGGCAATTGAGAGTTGTTGGATGGGAATTGCTGTACCAGTTTCCCCATTTTTTACTTCTCTATTGATTTATGTTTCTTGCTTTTCATTTAATTGGTATTTTTTTTTCTTTTTCTGGACTCAAAACATAGCATAAAATACAAACATATATTTTAATGGAAAGTTTGTCTGCTAGATTGGTTATTTTTAAGCTCCCGTGACTTATTATAATGACATAATGTATTAATGCTAAGACAAGACATTTGCTATGTGAAATTATTTCCGATGTGCCAAAATATTGTTGCACAGTTGCTTATGTCATGATTCTTTACTTTAATAGATAAACAATACAAAATTGTTTGGAAACAACCCTTCCCTAATGACAAAATAGTACATTGCCAATTAAATCCAGGAAGCCAGGTAAATTCGGGTTGATGCCTGGGATGAAAGAACAACCACCAAAAACTATTAATATGTAAATCAGCTAGTCAGCAGTGTTTGTGCTCATCGTTTTTTTGAATACCACACTTCATACTTAAGCACCGCCATCAGAAAATATAAAACACACACACCATTCATACACATCAGTTATCACCATCCCCTGAAAACTTTGAACTGTAATTTGTCAGTTTAGTAGTTAGCATTACATTGCTTTAGTGTTTTAGTCTATCTTTATATCCTATAGCTCTGCGAGATGCACCATGGATCTGATCTGAAAATGTTATGCTCATACAAAGCACACGGGATCTTTATAGAGGAAGGTAAATACACACAGCATTTATTGAGAATACCACAGTTAGCATATGCTTTTTAGACACAGACACACACACACACACACACACACACACACACACTCCTGCAGTGATGTTTATAGTTACCAGTCCAGAGTCTGGATCAATCTAGTGGCCAGCCAGATTAGTCGCAGAGGGGAGCGGGGTTCTATCGGTCGCGATCCGATGCTCCTGGAGTGTGGCAAGACAAACCCAAAGTCCTATGGAAAAGCACCCTGTTCTTATAGGTTTTCTTCTCTGTTGAAGCCTATGGATTTTGCTGTGCCACTTTGTGACCGGTTACGTCTTAATTGGTGTAAACATTCCAATACACCTCCGAGAGGGTCATCCTGTCCTTTGTTCCGATTTAATCAATTGTCTTTAGGGGTGCCAGCCTTTACCTCAGGGTCCTCAATCTGCCCTTCGGTATGGATGCGTGTTGATGATTCTTTGATGTCCTTTAAGTTTCTTCACTCCTTCTTCCTTGACTTTGGCTATAACACTGGCCTTCACACCTTAGCTTTTTCTAATGCATACATTCCTCATTCACAGAAACAGATTGAGAATACAAACAGTAGTATTTTATATTGAGCAACAGGGCATTGCAAATTAAACCTGTCTAAGTTTTACAATCAATAACCAAGACAATTTACATTGAGACCCAGGCCTTCAATGTCTAATCTACTTAATATAGACACAATAGAGAATCCTGTCTCTTACTTCCTAATTTGTAATACGTATAGGAAACCATAGTAGCTTTATAACTTATTCTAAAACAAAAGGATGACCATAATTAGTCATAAGGATTGTTCTAGTCTGTCATTCCTTTCTGCCATTCAAAAAGGGTGGCTGACAAGATGAAATCAAATCATACATTAATTCTCATAGTACATTATAAAATCCAGCTCCTACATAAACACCCTGTAAACTTCAGTTCTAGGCAACTCTTGAGCACTTAAATATTTTACATTGAGATTGCTATAAAATATGCTGCTGTTGTTTTTCCTTATTAAATTAGGGCATTGATGTCTATCATTCACAAGAATTTACTGGCAAAATGAAGAAAATATCTCAAATCAAACCGCTAAATATTTTATAATGTAGCCTCTTTGACTGCCTTTCAAACTCTCAGACAAGTACAAAAATCAAAGTAACAATCTATCCAAAAGTGTAAGCTTCATTTATATTGTGTAGGAAGAACCCTGCAACTGAGAGAGAGAGAGAGAGCTAGAGTGTATGTGTCTGGTGTGTGTAGGAATTGTGCCAGCAGACTCATCTGCATGGAGCAGCAACTTCAATTAATTTCCACTTGGGCACAGGGGCCATATATGAGGATTATTTTATAGGAATTGGGCGTTAAGAGCTGATCCATTATCTATTGAAATCCATCATGGGACCAGTATTTGCCCAGGTTATGGAACATAAATGTTTTGCGCCAGTCACTATTGTAGCTACATCCTCACCATCCTACAGCTTCTGCTATCTGATTCCTGGTTAGCAGTAAAGCCTGACATTTAGAGAAGCCACACCAGAACAAATGAGAATCAATTCTGGTGCCTAGTGAGTGCTTTGAGGAATCTCCTTGGATTGACCTTTAGGTGGAGTAAGACAGAAGTGAGGCTGTGATCCCTATGGAAGGTTTCCATAAAGAATTATTTAGGATATCAAATCTAAGAACATTTCTATACTAAGACAATTCGTTTATAGCTGTGAAGCTATCAAAATGTCTGTAGACTAATGCTGGTATTTTTAAATGAACCAAAAGGAGTTGGGTGCCACTCAAATTCAATAGGATCTGGTTGCCTAAATCCCTTAGTACCCTTTGAAAATTCCAGTCTAAATTATTTTCTGGTAGTATTCACGGCTTAAGTCCCAGTGTTCTGGGTGTTGTGTCCTTGAAAATAAAAGAGGGAAAATAGATTTGTAAATATGACTTCAGAAGGAAACTCAAGAGTTACAGCAGCTGAAGAGTGTTCTATATTTAGCTCAAGGAACAGAATGTAGCTCACACAAAGAAAGACCAAAAGAAAAATAACCTGTCCATAGCAACCACTATTAATTAAATAGGTATACTGTACACTTTCAAAAGCCTTTTCATTTATAAAGGAGCTGAGTAATTTACTGTGCACTGGTATCCACTATCACAATCCAGAAATGTTTTCCTTTTTTTTCATTTCTACATGAAAATTGCCCTCTCAAAACAAACTGCTTCTCAAAACTAATAACTGAAGCAAGAACAGATCATAATGAAAGCCAGTACATAATACGTACATAATACTTCATGTTTTGCATCTGGATAGTCATTATCTTTCCTCCTGCTGGAACTTTTATGTTCACAAATGTGTCAGCCAAGTTTATAAATAGTCCCCCCACCCCCAGAGTATAACCCATACGCAAGGATAGGATCATGGATGTAATGGTAGTCATTGTGCTGGAAATAATACCTTCAATGTAGCAACAGACCAGAAAGTGGATGATGAAAAACTCATGTATTATCAGCACTACTGAACGGCAACAATAGAGGCACTAATTGAAAGGCTAAAATGTATTATTTATGGTGTTTCTCTCCACAATTAAACTGACAACTGAGATCTACTTCTTACCACTTACATAATGGGATATCTTGTGCACAGGTGTGCAAAGAATGTGTCTTGCTAAAAAAGCCACACACAATATGGAGATATACCTATCTCATAGAGCTGGACCTTGAAAGGTCATTGAGTCCAGCCCCCTGCCTTCACTAACAGGACCAAGTACTGATTTTTGCCCCAGATCTCTAAATGGCCCCCTCAAGGATTGAATTTACAACCCTGGGTTTAGCAGGCCAATGCTCAAACCACTGAGCTATCCCCCCGTGCTCCTCTGGGATAATGTGAAACACTCCCAATATAGCAAATTCCTTTTGCATGGCACTCGAGTAATTGGGGGCATGTAAGTCTACACAGAGATAGATAATATGCTCCCCTTCACAGCTGGCCAGTTCTGTTGGTTTTGGAGAATAAGAGCAGTCTCATCCTGTTTCCTCCCCATCTATTTTATAATGGAACGCATGAGACAACCTAAATATAGGAATCACTACCACTTCTTCCTGATATGTACACTTGGTTTTAAATTGATTTTAATTATTCAATTTTAAAATGTACATATCTCCATGGTTAGCAGACTGGGAGTAAGTGTGTTGCTTTCCCGCCAATGACTTGACACGTTGGCCGCTTTCACCAGTGCTAGTAGGATATTGCTATGCTTATACATTTTAAATTTTAATTAAAAACAAAACGCTATATGGGAAGTTTGATATAACTTTTCAAAATGGAAGGTAATTTTATCCTAAAATCCAGTCTGGCATTTAACCAAGGGCAACTGAAATGTGTAGAGAAGGGAAGGCGTAAAACAGTTTTTTTAGCTTCATAGTTTCATTACTATAACTTTACTGAAAAATAAACAAACTTTAAACACTCTTTACTATGGAAACAGAACACTTTGTCTCAGCGGGTACCCTGAATGTTTGCATTCTAATTTTTTCCCCTAAAAAATAAATAGGCCTGGGGTAACGGGGGGGGGGGGGGGGATTATTAGGATGAAAGGATAGGTTTGGAACTTCAGAATAACATGAACAGCAGTTGCAAACTTTTGAAGCCGTTATAAAACATAGCGTACTGGGGAAGAATCAAGCATTGCTGGCGAATATGAAAAGACTGATAGATAAGCAGCCAGGATGCTATACCCCTGAATCAGAATGAACAACAGCCCTATATGAAATCATATGCTTATCATTTATATATATATATATAAGGAAAACTGCAATGTTTTGAAGGGCAACACCCACCACTTATAAAAATCAAGGATTGATAAAAATGAGAGAACATACAATAATTTATTCTCAAGGCAAGAAACAAAGGTGTTTCGGATTAAACAGCTCAGTTGAATACACAAATTCATAAAAACTGGTGTTATCCGTATGTGTAGTCAGCATTGGGTACAATAGCTTTGCACAGCAGAATGTACTGAGGCCTCCAGAGATCAGGAAATGTGAAATACATACCTAGAGAGAGGAGCTGGAGGGAAAATAGAAATCCCTTCCTGGAAAAGGAAATCATATTTTTGAAAACAAAAAATGCCAAAATTGGGACAAATAGTCAAAAATACATTCCTTCCACCCCACCCCCCTGAAGCAGGGAATTATGGGGGGGGGGTGGAAATCTCTTTTGGGAGGACCTAACTGGGATTTTTCAGCTTACCAACAGAAGTCTGAAAGGTTCTCAATTTCACTTTCTCCATGGAGGCAGAAATGAAATTGACAAGAGGCTTCCAGCCCTGCTTCTGGAGAAGCAGAGAGCTGGGACACTTTCAGCCTCCTCCCAGTGGGCAGCCAGAGAGCTGTCATTTTGATATTCCTGATGGGGGGAAAAATCAAAATTTCCCAGTCAAATGGAAATTTTCCTGCGGCATTTTCAATTGGAAAATCATTCTGACTACTTCCCAACCTGTTCTATTGGCCAGTATATCCTCAGGCTTTTCTTGCGGTTGTGAACAAGGACCCAGAACCTATATGGATGTTTTTTTCTGTAGAGGGGAGAATTCCAGAAGAAATCCCCTAGCTCCATAACATCCTGGACATTGAGGGGGATGTCCAACAGTACTGTCAAACCCAATCATTCACAGACAATGAGTCAGAACCAAAACATAAGGAAGTTGGCTTAAAATAATGAATTTGATATCTTGATTTGCTTTCTGTTTTTTGAGCATCATGGTTTCTGGTTCTTGCTTCAGAGGCTCCAGCTGCCCTCACTGTCATACTCATAAAAGGGAAAATAGTGGGCTTGGGCGTTCAGATGAACGTGAGTGCCTCCCTGGTTTAATGTGAGCAATAAAAAGCATTAAAAGCTTTTCAAGATTTATCCCACAATCATGAGGGCTTCCTTTAAAAAAATAAATCAAAGCTGAGATTCTCATGTCCTCTTTTGATTCCAGGAGTTGGGACTTAAAGAATAACACCAAATATCACAAAATACACAATAAAATAGTGAGAGCTGACAACACTCTGCCTAATTTACTCCCTGGCTGACTCCTCTGAAGCCCTGGTGCAGTTCTTGTAAACACTAATGTGTGCTTATATTAATGGTACTGTAAAACTTGTAACAATGCAAATAAGCACCACACACATGGCCCTGTAATCAGAAACATCCCTATGCCTGCAGGAACACACCGAGGGCTTTTAAAATTCCTCTTTCTTGAGTTTCTTTTTCCTTAAAAATATTCGGAAAGTAAATACAAAAAAAAAAAAGTATTCTTACATTAGAAGGTAGATTCCATTAGCTAGATTTCCTACAAAGTGAGCTGGGTGAAACTTTTCAGACACAGCATTTTTCCCCACAACAAATGCGGATTTGGGTCACGCAAAACGTTTTGTGAAAACGTGTAGAATTCCCCAATTTGTTTTGGCCACCACTGAGAGGTCCAGCAGGGGAATTTGTCCTAGGCTCAGGTCTGAGGGAATGTGTTCCTCTGTCAACAGGTCTGTGCTGCTGCTCTGGCTGGCTGTTACTGCCTCAGAGAGCTCCTCTCCTGCGCCATTACAAAACAGCAACTGCTTTGATCTCCAGCAGGAACTACTGCCACTTTCACATTTGATCCCTGTTCAGGGGGCCACAAATCCACCTTAGAGTTCCTCTGAAAACCCTTCTCCCCTCAAATCCACGTCCCTCCTCTTTCCCAGATTGGTCATCCAGCATAACAGCTCCTTTTTCATGCTTAACAGTTCCTGTAAAGTGCAGGGGGACAGTTCTTGTCCCGTGACACCACCTTCCCCCCAGCGTCATACTCAGAAAAGGAATAATAGCCGGGGTGGGTGTTCAAATGAATATGGGTGCCTTTCTGGTGTAGTATGAGAAATAAAAGCACCAAATAATGGGGGCAGAGAACAAAGCTGGCTATAAGAGATAATATTGGGAACAGTCATTAGGGAGAAAGGCAGGTTTAGCTTGTTGGCCTTCTGAGGTTTCAACATTTTTAGTGGGACTTATCGGTTATGAGAGTTTTCTATATGTGAATAATTAATGGATAAAGCACCCTGGCTTTTATAGGACCAATTAAACTACTTGCTGTGCACTGCAAACAGTTTCTTCTACACAGCTCCCTATACCACCAGCCCATAACACTATCCGATCTTGACTGCAGGTCTCTTCCTGCCTGCAACATTGCAGCAAGAGCTGGGTGATATCTGGCAAAAACATTTTCAGCAAAAACACGCAGATTCAGAAACCCAGAAATATTTCACAATTTCATGGTGGTTACGCCAAATTGTTTTTAAAAAAATCAAAAATGAAAAAAAACAATATAAAAAAGTTTCATTTTGACAAGTTTGAAATGCACATTTTGATTTGTTTGTTTGAAAGGATTTTTCAGTTCAAAGTGTCCTTTATTTTTAAGATGTATCCTAATTAAAACAAAACATTGGGTTCAACAAAGCTTTTTGCTTGAACTGAATTTTTCTGTTTTTAAATGTCTCAATTTGCTGAAAATTTTCATTTTGGGGTGGACCCAAAACATTTTTGTACACTTTTTTTAAGTTGCCCACTAACTGATAAATCCGTTATTCACCGAGCTCCAATTGAAGCAGCTCAGTCGTGTGATGGACTCTCTTGTGGAGTCTGGGGAGGTCTTTTTCATAGTTTGCTTTGTAATCTTTTTAGCAACAGTGGTTCAGATTATAAGCCACTTGTTGCACACATGCAGGACAGCAGATCAGGAAAGAGGCAGTCTCCCAGGAGCCACCATCCCCCACCTCCTGTGCATGTGCATCTGGAGTGGGCAGGCAGCAGCAAGGAATAGGTGGAGCCTTCGTTCTGCCCCCTATGCCGCAGAGAGTGCCACTGATCTAGCCTGGCAAGCAAAGTAATCTGCAGCAGAGATAGGAATCTGTACCAGCTATTCTTCACTGGACACAAGGGGAGCAGAGCACGATACTGGGACTGAGTCAATCTTGTTCCTGGTCTTAGGGTGACCAGATCACCCAGGTCAAATACTGGGATGTGAGGCAGGGGGGCGGGGCAAAAAAAAAGTGGCAGAGCAAAAAAAAAAAAAAACCCTCCTCCACAAGTGCTGGAGGGAGGCCCTGGAGATGCAGAGGGAGCGGGGTGCCATGAGTGAGAGTCCGGCCTGGCCCCGAGCAGGCAGGACTCAGTCGGGCAGTAGGAAGAATAGGGGTGCAGACCGCGGGGCCTGGCGGCGGCTGTTCTCCCCCTCAGCCAGCAGGTCTTGGGAGTAGCCGCTGCTGCAGCTCCCACTGCCGCGGGAGGAGGAAGCGGACAAGAATGTGGCGCTCGGCGGCTGCGGCTCTGGCGCCCAGGCCTGAACCCCCCGAGCCCGGGCCTGCTGCGGGGACCCAGCANGGGTGGAGTCGGAGCGGGGGGGAGGGGGTTGGGCACGAGCACTTCCGGGCTCCGGAGCATTTGCTTGTTTATCCAGTGTTCCGACCTAACATAAAATAAAATCGGGACGCCTGGTCACCCTATTTGGTCTGGTCCTTGGGCTATGCAGCTACGAACTGCCCCTTGCCCAGGACAAATGGTGGCAAAGCCATCATTTAGCCCACCGTTAATACATGTATGCAACAAATATTGAACAGTTTTCTTTGTGTTTCATGAATGTGTATCTGCTAAATTCAAGATTTAATAAGAGACCAATATGCATACAATAGAAGCATAAGAATAAATTTAATGACTCCAGTGGAGATTGTGAATTTCATAAATGTGTTGATGTCAGACACATTTTAATTGATTCAAAAATGTCAATTGTATTGTAACAGTTTAATAAAACCATTATTTACAATCACTCAGTATCTCATATGTATCCTTCAGTATATGGCTGATGATATTTTCAAAAGGTTTCATCTAGTTATCATTAAACATGGGGAAAAGTACTGATATTAATGTTTCTGAGATGATACAGGAAGATGATGTGCCCTTTTAAGAAAGGACATTCTGGGAGTTCTCACCAGTATTAAACTCCCTAGCATTCAACAGGGAGAGTATCTGCACTCAGAGTCTGAGAGTTATTTCATTTAAAAAAAAAGTGTCTGGGCTTCACTAGAGAAAAGAAAGAGGAAAGTTATACTTAAGAATGAAACTGATGGTTTCTTTTCATTGACTTCAGTATTGCTGTTAGAAAATATTTCCTTTGAGAGTGAGTGTGTGTATGATATGTAAAAATGTACACTTTACTTTTTGTTTTTCGGACCAAATTGTCCCTTTCTCTTTAGGCACTTGTATGACCCACATCATCACAGTACCTCTCCATCACTAGTAGAATTTTACCCTTTCAACAATCCTGTGAGGTAGAAAACTATTATCCCCAATTTACAGATGAGACATGTAGAGTAACCGATTTGCCATAGGTCACATAGATACCACAAAGCTAGGAATTGAACCAAGGTTTCCTGAGTTCCACACCAATGACCTATCCACTAGGCCATGCTTCATCTCCCTTCCATAAGTATGTAACCAAAGGAGTAGAATGGAGCAAGCCACCTTCTTTTGTGCTCCTTCCTGGTGCAAGCGCTTGGAACTGTTGCAGTCACCATACTACCACATCAGTGCTTTCCATTTGTAGTAGTAAACTGACATGGTGAAGATGGCCACACATTAGCCCCACTCAAAACCAGTCTAATCTAAATGGTCATACGATCTTCTGTGCACCATTTTTGTATGTGTGCTGTGTTATGTGTGCTGGGGGGGACCAAAGGTCGCTAAGTATGTCAAGTTTCTCTAGCATATAAGGTCATACAGTTTGGGGGAATGGCAGGGGGAGTAGGGAGGGCAGGAGAGACTAACCTATTATCTATGGGTCAAGTTCTGCAACCCTTTACTCGGACTAGTGCCTTACTTCACAAACAGTCCCACTGAATCAGCATGGTCACTTGTGGAGTAAAATACTTCCAATTGTATCAGTAGCAGAATCAGGCCATACATTATGAGTCCCACACCAATGGGAGAGAGGGGCTCTTTATCTTATTCAGGTTTTTGAATTTCTTAGATCTCACCTCTCCATTCCCCTTTTATTTCTAGCTATAGCCTAAAGGGATGGCACTAGGAGCCCAAGTGCTCAGAGGAAGAAAGAATCACTCAAGAGGATCACATAAGTAAATGTTCAGAACTATACAATTGCTAGAACAAGGAAGATTTTTACCCCTAGAAAATCACTTGATTCTTCTCTGAAGCCCTAACTGGGAAAGGATACAATCATTTCTTGCGACTATAGCTCTTCTTAGATACAAAAGCTCCTCTTGGGTACAACTATCATCGGAGGATAAGAAAATTGAGAGTTTCCATTCTCCCATTTTCACAAGACTGATTGGCATTAGATTCCTAATGAACTCTTTTCACTGGCCCATAGAGCATTAATGTCCCAATCCATGCTTCCTATGCATCTAAATTCAAGATAGAGGTCACCCTTACCACAAGATGCTTTATCCAAACCACTAACTGAGAAATTGAGTTGAAAAACTTGAGGTAATTCTTTCATAGTAAGATTTCCATGGCTTCCTGACTCAGTGTGGCTCAGAAAAATATCAATAGGTTCCCTTACTGTATGGCAATATTTCTGCTTCTGGTCCCAACCAAAACTAGGAGTGCAGAGAAGGGAAAAAAAGAGTAATTAAAAAGGTTTGTTCTACTCAAATAGAGCTTGATGACATTTTTTTGAGGAATATTATATTCACTGGAAAATACTGTTTCAGGTTGACCAAACCTATTTGCAAATTTGTGTTGAATTTGCAGAATAGTTTTGGACAAAAACCATTTTTTGAGCTAGATTCATGGTGATGATGTCCTTATACCCTATAGCTAAGGATACAATTCTGTCACAGAGGTCACAGATTCCATGACTTTTCAAGACCTCTATGATTACTTTGGGGCCAGGCTGGAACAGCGGGCCGGCAGCCAGCCTCTGGGGCCACTGGAACATCAGCTGGGGGGTTGCTGGAACAGCTGACTGATGGGGCAGTCAAAGCAGCAGTCCCCAGCCCACTGAAGCAGAAGCTGGGGTTGGGTCAAGCCCTGGCAGCGCTCTTTTTGTGCCCCGCTCCTCAGGGTATTTTTAGTAAAAATCAGGGACAGGTTACTGGCTTCCATGATTTTTTGTTTATTGCCCACAACCTGTCCCTGACTTCTACTAAAAATACTTGTGACAAAATCTTAACCTTAGCTATAGCCCAATAGTTAGAGAACTTATATGGGATGTTCAAATCTCTGCTCTGTGGATTTGAATCCCTGCTCCTCAACTTTTGTGAATCTGGCCCTTTGATTTTACTTTAAAAAGGTTTAAATGCCTGGAAAGTAAATGTTTCATTTTCCAGGTTGAACAAAATATTTAATTTGACCCATAACATTTTTTTTTTACTTTTTGAATTCACTTAATATTCTGAAAAAAATTCAGTTTGACCCAAATCAGAATTTTGATTTTCTGTAACTCTCAGGCAACCAAGGATTCTTATTTGCCCATCTCTTCTCCCAAATCTCTGAAAAGATTTGGTTTAGGTTTGTTTTGAGTTTACACATACATTCAGGACAGTTCTTATTTTATCCGTACTGGTTCTTCTTGCACTGATCCTTAGGTGGAAGAGACAGGAACAAATCCTGAAAAGCCAACCAAGAGAATGGGCTAAAGTTTCCTAGCCTTAATAAATGATTTTGGCTTTTTTTCCTGCATCTCATAATAAATAATTTTTTACACAACATTCACATAGTTGTCTTCCCATGGGTTTGCCTTTCAATCCTGATATGGCTTTATATCACCTTTCTACTCTGTGCAATCTACTATGAAATATGCATTTTAATAAATCAATAACATATTTTAGGTGAGTTTGAAGTCCTTGAATGAGCCAGAATTTCCCAGGCAATGCAAAAGCTGGTGACTTCTTAATATAGTGGATAAAGAATTATAAATGAAATCTGTTTTAAAATTAAATGAAATAGCAGAACTGATGTGCTTCCAGTGCACAAACCCTTCACACTTTATATATATTTACAGTTCCCATAACAAAAAATAAACCCAACACATCAACATTTAGAACCACAAACATTTGGGGTGAAATCAGGCAAGGCAATACTGTTTTTGCTTCATCTTAGTTACCTAGTGAGAATATGAAAAACACAACTGATTAAGACTGGAGACAGAATATAAATCTCCCGCAAGAAAATATCAGTAATTAACAAATTATAAAAAGAAAACTTTACATAACAGTCCCCTTAATGGGCTAAGAATGCTCTAAAGTAATTTGTATGTAGATTGGACAAATGCTATGGGAAATTGATACATGTTTTACTAATGCACTGTGGTTTATGCAAGGATTGGTGAAATGTGTTTGTTACAGTTTTTCAGAATTTAGCTACAATAGCCTCTTTTGGTTTAGCCTGGGCAAAATAAATGATATTAAGATCCTATGCAAGTCCATTTTAAATCTGATCTGGCAGTAGTGAGACATGTTTTCTGTTCAGTCATCCTTATTCAAAAATAAAACAAACTCATTATTTAAAAAACCATAAAAGGTGGCTGATAGGATACAAAACAATTCTGATGGACTTGATCTGCAACTAGTAACTCATGTGAAGTATGTAGAAATCTAAGCACCATATAGCAGCCTCCAATAGCTGTTGGCATATACTAAATACAATTTATTTCTCACCTTTCCTATAACTGAGATGAGCCCATTTTTTATTTAAATTTTGATGTCACTGATGAAATACTTCTTCCTTTCTCCTATAATGGTTGATGATCCTTCCTCACCTTGCACTCAACCGTTTTTTCACTTGATACAGAATCTGTATCACATGCAAAGAAAGGAAAATAAAATGTTTACATTTCAAGTGGGCCTGACACCTTCAAACAGGATTACATTAATGTGAAGTAGAAATATTTTAGTTTGCACCTGCTGCATGCACACAGGGAAGTTACAGCCCAGCACTTCGGTGTGTACTTAGGGTGACCAGGTGCCCAGTTTTGGACTGGAACACTGGGTTGAAAACGAGACCCTGGTGTCTCCGGTCAGCACCTCTGACCATGCCGTTAAAAGTCCGGTTGGCGGTGCTGTGGAATTAAGGCAGGCTAGTCCCTACCTGTCCCGGCTGGTACCATGTTGCGCCCCAGAAGCGGCCAGCAGATCTGGCTCCTAGGCGGGGGGAGGGGGACACAGGGCTCCACGTGCTGCCCCACCCTGACCACCGGCTCCACACTCCCATTGGCCGGGAACCAGCTAATGGGAGCTGTTGGGGACAATGCCTGTGGGTGAGAGTGGCTTGTGGAGCCTTCTGGTCCCCTGCCTAGGACCTGAACCTGCTGGCTGCTTCCAGGGTAGGCGCAGCGAAGCGCAGTGCCAGGACAGGCAGGCAGCCTCCCTTAGCCCGGCTGCACTGCTGCCCGAGGTAAGCCTGCACTCCAACTCTGAGCCCCCGCAAATTCAGAGCCCCCCCCCCGCACCTAAAACACCTGATCCCTGGCCCCACCCCAGAGCCTTCACCCCCAGCCAGAGCCCTCACCCCTCCTGCACCCCAACCCCCTGCCCTAGCCCAGACCCCCCCCGAACCCCTCATCTCCAGCCCCACCCCAGAACCCTCACCCCCTCCTGCACCCCAAGTCCATGCCTCAACCTGCAGCCCCCCCACACTTCAAATCCCTCAACTGCACCCTCAGCCTGAAGCCCCCTCCCACACACCAAGCCCCTCATCTCCAGCCCCACCCCAAAGCCCGCATTCTCAGCAAGAGCCCTCACCCCCTCCCACACCCCAACCCCAGCCCAGTGAAAGTGAGTGAGGGTGGGGGAAAGCAAGCCACCGAGGGAGGGGGAATGTAGTGAGTGGGGGCAGGGGCTCAGGGAAGGGGCGGGGCTAGTGTGTTCAGTTTTGTGAGACTAGAAAGTTGGCAACCGTACGTGCACTGCAATTCACACACCCATAGACCAAACTGTGGAGCTGTGTAGACATAGCCTCATATTGGGGATAGCCCTTCACAATTTTCACTAGCAAAGCACATTGTAGGTAAAGAACTGAGGACGTACACAGACATCACCAAATGCTTTGGTTTGTTCCCTAGGTTCCCTTGAGACAAGCTCTTCCACCACTTCCGTTGCTATGGGAAATCAATAGAAGACAGATTCCTTGCTTGGAGATGGCAGCCTCCAGGGTGGGCCTTTAGGATTATTGTGATAATTGGGCCTACAAATGTATGGAGTGAATGAAAAGTTCATAAGATGACACAATAACCTATGATAACAAATGTTGATTAGAAAAGGTACAGAAGGGAGACAACGGTTGAATTAATCCAAACAAAAAAGCCTACTGATATAACTTAAGGGCTGTGTTACGATCATGCTTGGTAAACGAGAAAAGTGTGGAACCAGAAATCAGTGAACTAAAATTGGTGTGTCAGCAAGTAGGCCTAATTGGTGGACAAAATAATGAGGGGATGGGCTATCCCACCCACCATTCCCTTTGTCAGCCTTTAAGAAAATTACTTTGGGGGGAAAAATTGACTACTGAAGTGAACTTCCCCATCATGGGTGCCACCCACCCATCCCCAATCTCCTGGGACTCCAGGCCTTCATTATTCTGATCCTGAGAGATGTCCTGACCAGACCGGGCCGGGCCAGAGAGAAGGACCCAAATGACACTGCTACCTCTATCCACTCCAGCTGAATCCCAAGACAGCTGGGATGAAATGGGATTGGACTTAAACAACAGCTCCAACCCATCTCAACTAACTTCTTGTCTTTTCCCTACTGTCTCCAGCTGAACTCTGAATACCACCTGGGATGTCAGTCTTTGTTGCTCTCTGATGCCCATGTATTATTTTCCATTCCTACCTTATTTATTCTCTTTTCCATCCCTCTCCTTTCTTCCCTTCTCTCTAATAGTCTGGTTTAGCTGTAAATCTATGACCAGAAAGAGACAGCTAAAAGCTATGCCCTAAACACCTCAATGCTAGTATGAGTTTGCCAGGTCTCAGAGTGACTCTTAAGACTGGGATGGGCCTGTGTTTTTTCCATAGAGAGGCTGCAAATGAGAGTCAAGACCAGAGACAGAAGCTGCATTTTCTCTCCTATTGCGTGTGTTTACCTTATTTTATTTTCTAGGAACAGGATCAGACTTCAACTACAATAGCAATGACAGCTCCAGCCCATCTCAACTAATGTCTTCTAATTTCCCCAAAAGGACAGTTATCTTTAATACCATGTAAGAGACTGTCAAACAGTCTTTTCCTTCTAAAACCCTCTCCAGCTAAAGGGAAAGGGAACAAGGAATGTCAGTAAAGTGAAATCATTATTTAATACTTTGAATTTCAAATGCTCTATTTTTTTCTTCTTTTCTGCATCTCTAATAAAAGGTTAAAATTATTTTTAATAGTGTGCTTTCCAGGGTACAAAGCAGGCTGTGATATCTGTATACCAAGCCCTGGATCTTGTTTAACACTATTTAATGTTGAGCAGTGACCGAGTTATGTCAATCTTTTTAGTGTATATAGTACATCTAAATTAATACAACAGGGCACCAGCTTTTTGTGGAAGAGAATTGCATGTTAGGTTAGGCAGATATGTTTTGTCCTATATATGCACATCTCTCTCTTTTCCCCTCAATTCCCACTGGTTGCATTCTTAGAGCATCTTTAAGTGTGTGAGCTAAGCTCATGGTTTGTTTTCCTTTTGGGGCTGACTTCTGATCTCTGGGCTCAGTTGGGAGCTGCAAAGAGCATTTTGCAACTTCCTCCTTTGGATTTTCTACTGTCCCATTTACACCAGTAGGTGTAGCAAAAGTACTTAGATCTCCTTAGGTTGTGGCCATAAGTATCAGAGTGGGAGCTGCTGGGTGCTATCACTTTTCAAAAGTCACCCCTTATTTATCTGCCTGAAAGGGCACAGAGATCCTTTGAAAATCTGGCCTTTGCTGTGGATGCTGAGCCCTTGAAAACCTGGCCTTTAGGACAGTTTAATGAGCTCTTTGGGCTATCAGACCTGCACAGAGAAGCAGCCTGCCCCTTTCTTTTTATCAGTGGTGAGAGACAGTTCTCTTACCTCAGTTTGTCCTTTATTGCTTGTGTCTGAAGGGCAATAAAGAATTCTCAGTCTCATTTTTTATATCTATGGCAGTGAGTCAGTGTTTACTGAGGTGGGTGGATTGTGATGAGTGCCCCTTTCTGTAATTCATGTTTATGTTTGTGAGCTTTATTTAGAAGCTCAGGGAACGGGAATACCCACTCTGAAAATTGCTACGATTCTGGTCTTTTGTTACTGATGTTTTTAAAGTGCTCAGTCTAGTCTTCAGCCCTGTTTGGTCCAACCATCAGTTAGAAGTTTCAAAGCTTGGGTCATTTCACCTCTATATTAGACTAAAGCTGGTCTACTTCAAAATAAAGGTGGAGACTAATGGATTTTTACAGATGCTCATGGGTGGCAAGTCACATTTGAATTTCCTTTCCATTAGGTGCGTTGATGAGCTCAACAAGGGTTGGTCTCAGTTTTGTCAATTGCTCACCACATCCTCATCATCTCTTGTCCCTGGAGGTCACTCGACATGGCTTATGACCATTGATGTGGTTTCTCTCACAGTATGGCAGCTTGGTGCACAAGTACAAACAACAGTGTTCAGATACCTGGGTGAAAGGTGACCTTAGGGAAACTTAGATAGAAAGATTTAAAAACACATGAAGGAAACTAAATGAGCCTTCTTCAAATAACAAGGCTCCTCTCATGTTGAGTGTTCTCCCAGATTTGAAGCTATAAGATAGTAAGATTACAGAAGAAAGGGCTGAGGGGCCACCTGGAGTCTGATCGCCTCTTATAAGAGGATTTTACTAGAGCTGGTTGGTAATTAGGCACCCAACTGGCATTTGTGTCTTTGAAAATCTCCCCAATAATGACTTTGTTCAAGTCTTTTCACTGGATTCCTATTCACTTACGGGTGAAATTCTAGTTGTTAAAGACTTGAGATACCTGGGAACTTTGTGCCCGGTCATGACAGTAAAGATCCTCTGGGAAACTGGTGCTGTTGTCTCCTTTGTTAAATGTTACATGACTAGCAGAAGCTGAACCGTCACCAATTCCTGCTGGAGTAAATGAAAGGTGCCGTGTTCAGTGCTTTAATAAAAAACAAGCCACTTTAATTTAGATGTCTAAATATGTATTTAGGAGTCTAACTTTAGGCACCCAAATTTGAAAATGTTGCTCTCTATATATTAGAACATAAATTAGCAATAGCTATTTCATATATTACTGAAAGTAACTGTTAAAAGGTTCAGACGTTCTGCAAACATGAAGTGTCATATTGTAGTTAAGTGGTTACAGTCAAATTTCTACTGCAGAAAAGAATAGAGCCAACATATCAAATACTGCCAATGAGTACTTCATGTTCTCATTGCTGTGCATATGCTGTTCCAAACATTTGACACACCAAAAGCAAAAGGAGGTTTGCACCAAACTGCAGGCTGCATGTGTCTAGGCCAGTGTTCTTCAAATGTGGCCACCAGGGGAATTTTCTGCAGCCACAACATCCTCCTGGGCAGAGACGGTGGGGAGGGGAGGGCAAAGCAGCGACGTCTCCCTGCAGCACCTTGCTGTTGCTCCTGGCTGTCTTGGTGTTTGCTGGCACCACGAACAGGCCCCCTGCTGGCCTGCATCATGCAGCCTCCTGGGGGCTCCAGACAGTGTCTCTGCAGACATGTGGGGACAGTGTGTGCGCTCAGCAGGCTTCAGGCTTCCACCCCTGGGCTCCGGCTCTGAGCTTCAGCCAGGGCCGGCTTTAGGCCGATTCCCTGGAATCAGGCCCCGCGCTTAAGAGGGCCCTGTGCCTTAGGCACCTTTTTAATTCTTTTAATTATTTTTACTCACCTGGCGGCGGTCTGCTTCGAGTCTTCGGCAGCACTTCGGCGGCGGGGGATCCACTCTGGGTCTTTGGCGGCATTTCAGCGGCAGGGGGTTGTTACCGGCACAGAGGCCCGAGGACAGCAACAGCTGGGTTCGTTGCCCGGTGTGCTTTGTGCCAATAAACATAATGGGGTGGAGAAACAATCAAAGTTTATTTGAGATCTCAAAGTGATGCAAGGAGACAGGCAAGTCTCAAATCAAGCACACCAGCAAAAACAGTTTCTCTCTTCTTATACATTTTACAACTAAGCCCCCCTCTCTACCACCCCCCTCTACTTCCCCACCCCTCTCTACCGAAGGCATGTTTATACATTTAAGCAATTAAATCATTCTAGGGCTATAAATCTAGCTTGTTAGTAACACTCCTCTCTAAACTGTTACCTGGTCTTATTTACCCTTGGTTTATTACCCCTTCTCCAGCTAGAAACATGCAAACCTCATCATTATCGATTGATGCCTGGTATGAGCAAGGTTGTAATTGCTAACTGGCTGTTTACACATTCCAATTTCTGCCTTTGGCTTTTGAGGCCGATTAGAGTTAAACATGGAAGGACAGAGTTTAAACATGGAAGAATTCTGGCTCAGGCAGGCCTAGTGACCCCAACATGGTCCTTCAGTGCCACAGAAGACCCGGAGCTGAGTGAAAGACCCCCCGCCGCCGAAGTGCCACCGAAGATCTGGACCGCTGCGGGGTATTCGAATCGGCCCCGCAGGTCCTAAAGCCGGCCTTGGCTTCAGCCCTGGGTAGCTGGGCTTGGAAAAATTGGCACAGCGTCCACCAGCAAAGGTCGGTGGCCACACTCTGAGCCCACCCCCCCAAAAAATTGTTCTGAGAACCCCTGGTCTAGGCACTTGTATCAACTTTCTGACACTAGCCTCAGTTGCCTGAATTTAGGATTGTCCTAAGTTATAATTACAGTAACTCCTCACTTAAAGAATATTAACTGGGAGGAGGTTGTTTCATTGTTATGTTGCTGATCAGTTAGGGAACATGCTCATTTAAAGTTGCGTAATACTCCCTTATAAGGCCTTTGGCAGCTGCCTGCTTTGTCCACTGCTTGCAGGATTCCCCGGAAGGGCAGCCCCTCCTCGTGGGGATTAGAACTGGGGGCGGGGTTAGAACAGGTCCCCTAAATTCCCTGTAAGGTATGTGGCTCAGCAGCTCCCAGCAGCAATTCAACTGTCCCTGCCCCCCCGGGCAGGGCTGCTCCTGACCTGCCCCCTGGCGGGGGGGTGGTCCGGGGGGGGGGCGGGGTGGGGGGGGGGGGGGGGGGGGGGTAAGAGGGAGGGGAGAGACGGGTGCTGATATCAGGATGTCCCCCTGCTCCTGCCCCCCCACTCCGTGCCCCCTCTCCACAAAGCAGAGGAGGGGGACAGGGCTCAGGGAGAGAATGGAGAGAGCTTGCTGGAAACCCATGCTTCCTGTCAGAACTGCTTAAAAGGGCAACATACTTGAAGCGGAGCCAGCGTACTTAAAGGGGCAACGCACGTCTCTCTCTTTCATTCATGCATGCATCCCCCACACACATGTGCAGCCGTGCACGTGCAGTCAGGAGGAGGGAGTGGTGCGTTCCAGCTGAATAGCATGGGTTCATAATCTTCAGGTTTTGCAGCGAAGTGTTTGCAGCCACTGCCCTGCATCTATTGTGTTTCATCCCTCAGTCCATGCTGCCTCCTAAAGTGTGAGGCTACATTAACAACAGTGTGTTAACCCTTGAGGGCTCAGCCAACTGCTAGTTCATCATTTAGCAGCAAGGCATTTCCTGGGAAATATTCCACCCTCTTACTCCACCACCACAACCAAGCTTCACAATCATTCACTGCTATGTACAATATTAAACTATTTGTTAAAAATTGTTTTAAAACTTATACTGTATATGTATATAATGTCTTTTGTCTGGCAACCCCCACCCCCCATTTACATTAATTCTTATGGGGAAATTGGAATTTCATCAGTTTTCTGTTCTATACAGTAACTCCTCACTTAATGTTGTAGTTATGTTCCTGAAAAATGTGACTTTATGCAAAACGATGTTAAGCTAATCCATTCTCACCTCAGTAAAGTCTATTGGTAGAACAATAACAAACTTTAAAAACACTGTGTGTGATAGGACTCCCCCATATTTGCCATACTGACTGCTTTGTTGATAACCTGGCTGGAAAAGTAAAAGGCATAAGTAAACAGTTTTATTGCAATACTGTTCCTTGGCAGAATCAAGGGGGAATGAGTTATTCATTTGCATATGAAGACTAAATATATTGCCATTTGCTGTAATCAAATGAAATAATTTAGAGAAAAGCTTATTTCTAGCTGTATCTGTTAGAGCCAGCTGGAAATTTGAGACAATTTTTTAAATCAGAAAATGGCAATTTTTCATAATCAAAATTTTGTACAGAAATCTATCAGTTCTGACAAAACTTTTATCACAAAGGTTTCTCACACCCAGGATGGAATTGCTGGGGGGGAGGGAGAGAGACAGACAGACAGACAACCAATCCCAGAACAGCCAATGGTTAGAACACTCACCTGGGATGTGGAAGAGGCAGGTTCTGGTCACTGCTCCTGAGAAGGATGTAAACCTTGGTCTCCTATATCCCAGGTAAGGACCCTAATCACTGAACTATGGATAGTTATTCTGAGGTGGGGTGGCGTCTCTTCCCCCAAGCCATTTTAATTGGTTCTATTGTCCTAGGTGACATCAGTCCACCTATACATATAAGTGAAAGGTGATAGGAAAAGGATTCAAAGCTTCTGACTTAACAATACCTCTGTCTTTAGTTGTGGCTAAATGGTAGCTTCCCTAGCACAAGTACAATGGGGAAGGGAGGGCACACAGGAACTCCTTTCCCATCCCATTAAGAAGGCCTTAATTTGGCAGTCAGCACTCCTTGAATGGAAAGGAGGTGCTAGTGCTACAGAAAGTATTTATGGACCCAGAAGGGGTGTCTCTTGGTGCAGCTAGGGTGTGATCATGAGCCTGCTTCTCCCTTTTCTTCCTCAACCTGTATGGCTGTTGGAATGTGTTGGGGGCTGTATGGGCATCACACCCATTCTATTATACATTTAGATAGGAAGCGATCACTGAATCGATACACTTTTCTACAGCAACACTCTGAAGCTGCAATCTACATGATGAACCATCACCACAACACAGGGTCACCTCCCCTGCCCAACTCAAATCACTGTTTCTGTTCTCTTGTCAGCGCACTCCTCCAACTCCTCACCCCTAACTTGCTCCCATGCTCTAGCTTTGTTCTTCTATCCCACCCCAGCCCCCTCACACACTTCTTGCTTCTGACCTGCTGTTTCTTTTTATATCTGCCTCCATTTCTCTCCTCCTAAAGGTAATTCAGGATTGAGAAGCATGAGCTCTGCCCTTCTCCACCTCACTCCGGCTCTTTAACATGACACCTCTCAAAAACATTGTAGGTTGCCAGTCTTGTTAATAGTTGTTAGTGGTCTGTCTTCGGCCGGCCCACATGGAGCAATCATTCCTATCAACCACAGAGGAGCACCCTCCCCTTTGCAGTGTCACTGCCTGAATTTTCCACACATTTTGGCTTCACTGTGACAACAAGGCACAAATAAAATACACTTGAGGTCTTCAATCTTTAAAAATAGCAAAGACTACCAATGAGCTAGAGTTACTATTTTTAGAGCCTTGCTTCTGGGACAGATCTCTCTTGCTGGCACAACTGGCGCTGATAAGGATGGCTTTTTTACATTCTCTTTAATCACTCTATGAAAGCTTGCCATGAGACTCTTGCCTCAATCCAGCAAAGTATACAAATCTCCACTTCAGCTGCTATTCAAACAGATGATATTCTACCTACTACAACTGAACATATGGAACAGAAAGTAGTAGCCATTGAATACATTATACATAGTAATACTAACGAAATCATGGCTCTTCAGCCAGTCCAACTGTCTGGACTAGAACACCTCTTAGGCTCTGTCTACACTAGAGCCTATGCTAACATATCTATGCTGGCAGAGCCCCCTAGTGGAGAAATAGCATATGCCGACAGAAGGCGTTCTGCCAGCATATTAATCTCTCTGAACGACATTAGTTATGCCAAGAAAAGCATGCTTCTGTCAGTATAGTTGCCTCTACACTGGGGATTTTGTTGGCTCAGCTATGTCAGCTGGGGATGGGTGATTTTTTCTACACTCCAAGCCATCCATAGCTATGTCAGCAAAACTTTGTCATGTAGACTATCCCTTATTTTCTAAATCCCTACAATTGATGCCAGAAAGACATCTATGCTAAAACATCTTTAAGTCAAGTTAAAGTACTCATTTCCTGAGAGAAAAATAGGAAACAAAATGAGTGAAACACAAAACTCAGCCATCAGAGACAGATGAAAGTTATTTTACAATCTCCACCTCTTTTCCCTTAGTTAGGAAAGGGTTAGTGTTTTCACAGTGTATTAACATTCAGTTAATTAATATTAACATTCAGTTGTCTGTTGGGAAATCCTACACATGCTTAGACCTAAACAATTTATTTAAACTGCAAATAAATGTCCAAACTATGTGTGGCTAATCAATATTTGAAGGACTACAAAGATTCATTCAGTACATAAATTTAAGTTATGGAAGATTTTATCTTTTATCTGTTAAAATGTATCAACTTGTTTTAAAATAAACATTTGTAAGCATGTTTTGAAAAATGAAAATCCTCAGATATGTCAAACCTCTCACCTACTTTCCCTCCCAAAATAATCCACAAATAAATATGAAATATAGCCCTAACGTTTAATTACCCAAGGATGAATACAATATTACAGTATTTCTCTCCAAGTATAAATGATGGTCTAACTCACATAAAGCATACAAATTTGACACATGCAAATACATTGGATTCAGTATTTTCTTTATGAAACTGATACATTTTGATATTTTTCAGTGATTTATTTTTATTATTGGGAACAATTTTGTGGAATTGACTCTGCTGTCAACGCACACTCAAAACTCCCATCAGCATCCATGAAATTACATATCCTTATCAAGCCTTAAGTGTCCTTTGCCGGAATACGTCCCAAGTTATTTTTAAAGTTAAGCAATCTGATTCTAAAATTTACTCATCAAAACAGGAAACAAACATACCATTGGCCTATGTATCCTATCAAAACAGCTTGAACTTTAAATTGTGAGTATAAAATACTTGAAGCAACAATTTAATGAACAATTCATGAGAAATCTATAAGTTGAATTCCGTTCACATAAATCAGCAGTTGAATAAATTTGAAGAGTGGAAACAGTAATCAATTACAGGTAATTTTTCATGAACAGTAGAAAGAGCTACATTTAATGACCAAATTGTGTACTGCAAATAATTCTGCCGGCCCTAATCAAGAGACACACATCTTATTCCCACACTGATTTCAGAATATAGCGTATAGGGCCATGCACCCAGGTACTTCAGTGCCTTGTAAGCAACTTAACTCAGGGCACTTAGTATAAAATAATACACAACTGCCAACTAATTTCAGTGTAGTCACAACTCCAGTTCATTCTGAAAATAAGCTTTTTTCATAGCTACTTCATATTGCACAGCACAAAGGGAGCTGCTGCCTCTACCTAGCGGGAGGCAACAGAGGCAAATCCATTAAACAGAATTCAGCAGAAGCTTTCTGGTACAGTGGCCTTTAGCTCCATTTTTAAAGGTTCACAGTGTATGTTTTGAATCCATGTACTTCTAAGGGAACCAATTTTAGAGTTAGACTTATTGCTTTTTTCCTCCCATCCCACTTGATTTCCTCAGGGGTACCTGTTTAGGGTCCCCCACTCTTCACTCTGCACTCCCATAGTGGAATTCAGTTTTATTGATTGCGACTGTCAGTGATCATTCAGCTCTACAGATCAAATTTGGCTTTCCAAATGCCAGTGTCTATGTTTGCAGATTCAGTTTTTTCCTCACCATTCTCAGTGGGGGTTTCATATGCAAAGATCACAGAGAAACTAATTGCTTGGATATTTTCAAAAGTAGGAATTTCCCCCACCCCCAGCTTTCTGAGTGTTACTTGAATGCATATGAAGAACCCTGCAGCTTACAGGAGGGTCACAGAGACAGAAGTGACCCACTTGACATGCCTGGGCATTCAAATGATTGACAGAACTTCCTCTGTTATTCTCCATTTATTTGCTTGTTGTTAAGTTATTAACCCATGTGCAGAGTGAGTTAAAGGTGAGTACAAAATACTACAACAGCAGTAAGTATAACCTACTGGTGAATGTGTTACAGGTCCTGCTCTGTGCCCTGACCCCTGGGCTATGGGATATTCTGGTGTGGGTCACCCAATCTGTCCCATGGAAGCCATTCCACTTTGCATAAATAATTAAATATTCATTGGGCACAAGGGAGAGTGAGAATGACGATAGTCCAATGGTTGGGGTACTCACCTGAGAGATGGGAAAATCTTGTTCAAACCCATTTTCCTCATCAATTGGGGCAAGGAGGAGAAATGAATCAGGGTCTACCACATCCCATCTGAGAATCACTGGGCTAATGGCTATAAGGGAGTCTGTTCCATCCTCCCTACCACTAGTGTTTAGAGTGGAGTTAGGCATGTGCTGTTGCTCTACTTGCAAGAAATGGCTTAGGCACATGACTCCAGAAGAGGGTTCTCAGCTTTGGCTCACATTCAGAGATAGGTACCTCACTCCAGGCCAGACTTAGGCCTTGGCTACATTTGCAAGTTAGAGCGCATTAAACCAGCCCCGGGCGTCCTAACTCCTGTGGTGTCCACACTGGCGGAGCACCGCGGCTGGAGCACTCCTGGTAATCCACCTCCATGAGAAGCACAAAGCTTGCTGTGCCCCGGCTGGAGCACCGCTGTGCCAGTGTGGACACCCTGGTCTATTAATGTACTCTGATCGGCCTCCGGAAGTGTCCCACAATGCCTATTCTAGCCACTCTGGTCATCACTTTGAACTCTACTGCCCTGCCCTCAGGTGACCAACCATCAGACCCGCCCTTTATATTCACTGGGAATTTTGAAATTCCCCTTCCTGTTTACTCAGCAAGGCGTGGAGTGCTCTCAGCGAATCTTTCCAGATGACCATGCCTTCATGTTCCAAGTGATCCCCAGTATGGAGCAATGGCAAGATGCTGAACCTCATCAGTGTTTGGGGGGAGGAAGCTGTCCAGTCCCAGCTGCACTCCAGCCATAGGAATTACAGATCAAGGGCAGATATCAAGGGCCATGATGGAAAGGAGCCTTGACGCTCTGCAGTGCAGGGTTAAAGTGAAGGAGCTGTGGAATGCCTACCACAAAGCCCGCGAGGCAAACCGCTGCTCCAATGGTGCCCCCACGACCTGCCGTTTCTACAAAGATCTGGCTGCGATACTTGGGGGCGACCCCATCTCCACTCCAATGACCATCATGGACACTTCAGAGGCCGTAGCAGCACAGAGTTCAACAAGTCAGGAGGAAGAAAGCAGAAATGAGGGTGCTGATGGGGGTGGGGGCCCCAGAGCCACAGAATGGCCCAGCATCCCTAGATGCATGCAGCCCAGAGCTGTTTTTAAGGAGGAAGGTAGACAGTCATAGCGGATGGTGCTTGTGGAAGAACAAAGAGCAGAGGAGGTGCCTGGTAAGTGGCTTTTATTTTGGGAAGGTAGTTGTTTGGTGCGGGCAAGGAGGGTTGCAGAAAGAAGGTTTAGGGCTGTGTGAATGCCTAGATGTGGAACAGGGCATTGATGTGCTCTCTCACATTGCGGTAATCAGCCTCAGTGATCTCTTCAAAGGTCTCATGCAGAAGCTGGCCAATCCGCTTGTGCAGGTTCCTTGGCAGAGCTACTGTGCTCCTTGTCCCAGTAAGGCTAACATGTCCGCGCCACTGTGCCATGAGGGGCAGGGGGACCACTGCTGCACACAGGCAAGTGGCATAAGGGCCAGGGTGGAATCCGCATTGTAGTAGAAGATGCTCCCTTGCTTCCCAGGTCACCCTCAGCAGCGAGATACCTTCCAGGATGAACTCATTCTGTGGAAAACGTGGGGACAGCATTCAGTATAGGGAACCCCTGCAGCTGTTGGCTCTCCCCAAGGCACAGAATCCCAGAGGACAATATGGTCCTGAAACAATCAGTCCCCCTTGTCTCTGTGCTTACTCACCATTTTGCGTCTCCTGAGAGTTATGTGCGCTCGCTTTGGGATGGGCACTTTCTGCTATTGTGTACACTGCACTTGTCTTTAAGTATGGTAGAATCATTGCTCTGTCTGGTGTGAGCAATGCTGCCTCTATCAAGGGTTACATTTTGGCTTTACAGATGAAATGAAAGGAGCTCCACCAGCAGAATGTGGATTGCTGGCACCAAAGCACGAAGCGGCTCCTAAGCATTTAATGGAGCGCCAAGCGGACTCGATACAGGTACTCACAGCACTGCAGATGGAGCAGATCCGTTCCCCCCTCCCCCGCAGCCCTTGTCCCAAAACTTTTTCCCCTCATGCCCCCATGTCACCGCCAACTCACTTCTCCCAACATCCGGTTTCTTATTGCCACCAGCCGCCTCCAACACCTGTAGCTTCACCACCCAGCCCTGCTAACTACGACCCTTACCTGTGCACTCAACCCCATCACCATGCATTATAGCCAGCATGAAGTGCAGCACTCATTGCACGGCACTCCAGACAGGAAGGCTGAATATGATAACAGGACATACGCAAATCTATGATTGTCCCGTTCCCCACCCCTCCCCTTTCCCTCCTCCCACACAGCACAGATGTATCATGCCCTTTCTGTTTCCCAAGCAGTTGTGTTTCTTTTCAATAAATGATTTTTTTGGCTTTGAAAACATTCTTTATTACATTAAGTAAAAGATACCGTAGCCCAGGAAAGCAACAGGCACTCCAAGTCAGTGCATCATACGTAGCAAATACAGATGCCTACTAGCATTGGAACCACTGCACTTCACTCCCGGGCAGGGCACCAAACATTACTGGTGGCTTTCAGCAACAAATTGCTCTCTCAAGGCATCCCTAATCCTTACAGCCCTGCGCTGGGCCCCTCTAATAGCCCAGGTCTCTGGCTGTTCAAATTCAGCCTCCAGGTGTTGAACCTCCGTGGTCCATGCCTGAGTGACGCTTTACCCTTCCCTTCACAAATGTTATGGAGGGTGCAGCATGCAGCTATAACTGTGGGGATGCTGTCATCGGCCAGGTCCAGCTTCCCATACAGACAGCGCCAGTGGCCCTTTAAATGGCCAAAAGTACACTCACCAGTCATTCTGCACCGACTCAGACTGTTGTCGAACCGCTCCTTGCTGCTGTCAAGGCTGCCTGTGTAGGGTTTCATAAGTCACAGCATTAAAGGGTAAGCGGGGTCTCCCAAGATCACAATGGGCATTTCAACTTCCCCTATGGTGATTTTCTGATCTGGGAAAAAAGTCCCGGCTTGCAGCTTCCTGAACAGACCTATGTTCCGAAACCTATGTACGGAGACCTATGTGGTCTCCAAGGGCTGGTTTAATTCACAGTGCTCTACATCTGCAAGTGTATCCACGTTGTTACCTAACTCCCTGAGTGGGGGACATGCCCCTCTTGTAGGTATCTTCCATTGGCTAGCTTAAGCAGCTTCTCAACTAGCTTATTGGCATATCTGGATCCCATCATGCACCTTTCCAGACCAGCCTGTGTTAATGTCCATGAAATGCCCACGGTGATCCACAAGCACCTAGAGACCCATAGAGAAATACCCCTTCTGATTTATGTACTCTGAGGCTAGGTGGTTTGGTGCCAGAATTGGAATATGCGTCCCATCTATCGCCCCTCTGCAGTTACAGAAACCCATTGTGCAAAGCCAGCCACAATGTCACGCATGTTGCCCTGAGTCACAGTTCTTCTGAGCAGGATGTGATTAATGGCCCTGCAAACTTGCATCAACACGATTCCAACGGTCAACTTTCCCACTCCAAATTGGTTAGCAACCGATTGGTAGCTGTCTGGAGTTGCCAGCTTCCAGACTGCAATAGCCACCCACTTCTCCACTGGCAGGGCAGCTCTCAATCTCATGTCCTTGCGCCGCAGGGTGGGGGCAAAGTCAGCACACAGTCCCATGAAAGTGGCTTTCCTCATCCTAAAGTTCTGCAGCCACTGCTCGTCATCCCAGACTTGCATGATGATGTGATCCCACCACTCAGTGCTTATTTCCCGAGCCCAAAAGTGGCGTTCCACTGTGGAGAGCATATCCGTGAATGCCACAAGCAATCTCGTGTCGTACGTGTTATACAATTCGACATCATCATCGGACTCCTCACTGTCACTTTGTAGCTTAAGGAGTAACTCGACTGCAATTTGTGATGTGCTGGTGAGACCCATCAGCATATTCCTCACAAGTTCAGGATCCATTCCCGCAGACCGAAAGGGAAGACAGAGCATGCAGTACAAAAAATGTTGAAAGTTGTTGCCAAATGTGGACGGAACAACAGGGATTGCTGGGATATGAAGTGATGCATCACAGGGCATTGGGACAAGACCCAGAATGCCCTGCGCCCCCACCCCCTTCCCACAAGCCACAGTGCCAGAATGGGAAGAGGTGCTCTGTGGGATAGCTACACTGCTCCCAATGCCACTGAAAGTGCTGCAAATGTGGCCACGCCACTGAGCATGCAGCTGACAGTGTGAACACTGCTGTGGTCTCCAAGGGCTGGTTTAATTCACAGTGCTCTACATCTGCAAGTGTATCCATGTTGTTACCTAACTCCCTGAGGGGGGGACATGCCCCTCTTGTAGGTATCTTCCATTGGCTAGCTTAAGCAGCTTCTCAACTAGCTTATTGGCATATCTGGATCCCATTAAGGAAGCTAATCTCCCACCACACATTGTCTAGGGAGCCTAGATGCCAATCCAGATTTTATGGATTTCACAGGATAGTTAGGTTCCTAAACGTTAGGCATTGCAATTTTGAGTGTTGCAGTACCTAAGTCCCTTTGTGACGCTAGGCCATGCAAACTAAGCTTTTTCAAAGGTTTAATATTCATCCAAATTTGGGCAGATTTTTCACAGGATCTTCAAAAGGCACATTCCTGATACAAATGCTATTCCACTTGCCAAATTTCATTGTCTCTGCTCCAAAAACATGGAGGTGCTAGAACTTCTCAAGAAAGGGTTGTATTTTTTTTTGAATGGACAAAACAACATAAGAATGGCCAAACTGGATCAGATCAATATCTTGGTCCATCTAAACTAATATCTTGTCTGCTGACAGGGGCCAGTGCTAGCTGCCTTAGAGGGAATGAACAGAATGGGGCAATCATAGAGAGATCCATCCCCTGTCTTCCAGTACCAGCTTCTTGCAGTAAACAATTTAGGTATATCCAGTGCATGTGGGTTGTGTTCCTGACCATCTGGGCTAATAGCTATTGATAGACCCAGCCTCCATGAATTTATCTATAATATTTTTTAAACACGCTTATATTTTGATCTTAACATCCCCTGGCAATGAGTTCCACAGGTGGACTGTGAGTTATAAGACGTGCTTCCTTGGATTTGTTTTAAACTTGGTGTCTATTGATTTCATTGGGTGGCCCCTAGTTCTTGTGCTATGTGAAGGGGTAAATAACACTTCCTTATTTAATGTCTCCACACCATTCATGATTTTATAAATCTCTGTTATATCCCTCCTTAGTTGTCTCTAATTCTCTATTCTAAGTTGAACAGTCACAGTCTTTTTAGTCTCTCCTCATACAGGAGCTATTCTACACCCCTAATATTTTTTGTTGATCTTTGTAATTTTTCCAATTTTAATATATCTTTTGTGAGATAGGATGACCAGAATTCAAGTATTCAAGGTGTGGGTGTACCATGAAGTTATATAGTGGCAGCATGGTATTTTCTATCTATCCCTTTCCTAATGGTTCCTAACTTTGTTAGTGTTTTTGATTGCCATTGCACACTGAGAAATATCCACGATGACTCCAAAATCTTTCTTGAGCAGTAAGAGCTAATTTAGAACACATCATGTTATATATATAATTAGGAGTATGTTTTCCAGTGTGCATTACTTTGAACGTATCAATATTGAATTTAATCTGCCATTCTGTTGCGCTGTTACCAAGTTTTGAGAGATCCTTTTATAACTCTTTGGAGTCAGCTCTGGACTTACCTATCTTGACTTATTTTGTATCATCTGAAAATTTTGCCACCTTTTTCAGTACAGATCTTTGGGGATCCCACCTCCTTCCAACTATGAAACTCACCATTTATTCATACCCTTTGTTTCCTATCTTTTCCTATCTGATCCATGAGAGCACCTTCCCTCTTATCTAATGACTCCTTACTTTGCTTAAGAGCCTTTGGTGTGGGATCTTGTCAAAGGCTTTAGGAAAGTACAAGTACACTATATCAACTGGATCACCCTTTTCCACATATGTGTTAACCCCTTTAAATAATTCATGCTTCACCAATCTGTTAGATTTCCCTTCCCAAAAGCAATGTTGACTCTTCCCCCAACATATTGTGTTCCTCTATGTGTCTGATATTTCTGTTCTTCATTATAGTTTCAACCAATTTGCCTGGTATTGCAGATAGGCTTACTGGCCCATAATTACCAGGATCACTTCTGGAGCCTTCTTTGAAAATTGGCATTACTTTAGCTATCCACCAGTCATCTGGTACAGATGTTGATTTAAGTATTAGGGTACTAGTTAGTCCACAGTAGTTATTACCCACTTCCAATTTAGATGTGTGACACCAATGTGCAATTCCTTTTTTCCAATAAATAAATAAAAGACCAAAGAAAAAAAGCCAAAGAAAAAGATTTAAAAAAAAAGAAATCAAATTTCAAGAGCCGTTTTCCTTTTCTTCACTTTTCTTTAGAACAATATTTAATTTAGTTAGTTGGGGAAACAGTTTTGTTTCATTTACAGTTCAAGATCATTCAAAACAAATAGTGTCAAACATTTCATTTAAATGTAATAGCACAATTTGAAAAAAAATAAGCTTGAGGTTAAATGAACAATCCAAAATTGAATCATAAAGCAATGCAATTAACCTAGTATTGTATAGGCAATTAGGGATGGTATTTACATAAAGACATTTAACTTATAGAAGTGATTTTTAGTTTACCCCATTGATATTTATGTTCAATTAGCAGATTATTTAAATATAAATTAGTTATTAAAAATAACTGACATTAGGAAAAAAATCTAAGTAAAATCAATGTTAAATATGACATTTGTTTACTAGTTTGTTGTTCCTATGGTTATCTTGTTACACAAACATTTTAGACTAATATTAATCTATGAAAAACAGGACTATTTCAGTATTTACTCAGTACTTCATTTTAAAATTAGTATGTGGGAGCTATTATACATGTTTCCATTCTAGCCCTTATACTTCACACGCTAAGTACAATTCATGAGTTACATGCATCTCTGTGATATATTACAGGTCTGTTTCATCTTAAGCAGGGGTTCCGTTCCGCGGTTAGCGCGTAAAGCGAAAACCGCGTATAACAAAAACCCCATTGAGTTCAATGGTGGGCGAAATCGCCCGCACTATAGATATAGTATTAAAACTGTTGTTTTTCTCTCTCTTTTTTTTTTTTTTTTTGCCGACCGCATAAAGTTGAAATCGCGCATGTTAAATGCGCATAAGATGCGACAGACATGTATGCTGCAGTTTCCATGGTATGAAGCCCCCAAGAGTCCTGGCCAGAGCTCTGGTCATTTAATGAGACCACTCACTGAGGGCAAGCTATTTAGGCCCAGAACATGAACTGTGTCATTTTAAACAAAATGAGCTGCCACTAGGTTAAAAGTTCATCCAGAAAGAACCCAGCATTAAACCCTAGTATGTTAACAGCTCTGGAACTCAAAAGGGTTATCCTATTAGATTCTAATATATTGGCAAACTTAGTATGTTAGATTTCAGCTTTAAAATCTAACTGGTGCCCTGGCAAATTCACCCCCTCTCTGTCTGAGCTCACAAGCTTGTCTCTCTC
The DNA here is from genome assembly GCF_013100865.1 of Trachemys scripta elegans. NCBI lineage: Eukaryota > Metazoa > Chordata > Testudines > Emydidae > Trachemys > Trachemys scripta. The sequence goes on from NC_048299.1 coordinate 103,885,496, forward strand.
ACCAACAGAATTGGTCCAATAAAAGATATTACCTCACCAACCTTGTCTTTGTCATATTTTGGGCTGACACAGCTATTTCCTTGCATATTACCAGTAGATGCATTTAATTTTATTACAAGTTGCTCTATCATCTCAACCCATGCTACCTGCAATACTTGCATATCTTTTTACACAGGGGTACAGCATCTATGGGGACTGTTCCCTCAGACTAAATGCAAATGTAAACCTAGAATGAAACAGTGCATTCTTCTGAATTGAGTGGGATCAAGTGTTTATTACCAGGGACAAAAAAAGTCAGCCTGTTGTTGTTGAAAGATTATATCACACATTTTAGACAAGTACTCCTTAAAATATTAGTGTTAGAAAGCCAGGACATTCTAAGTTGAATGTTTAATCATGCACAGTGATAAGCATTCTCAATGTCTCTTGAAAGTCATGGAAACTTTGTACCTAGTAGGATTGGATCATACAATTCCATAACTACCTCTCTCCCTTGTATTACCACTGACAGACGCTCTCTGTTTCTTGAGAACATTTCTAGAATGCTACCAAACAATTCTTGTGCACTGACAGAATAACCTACGCTCATCCATTCATTGAGAGCATTGAACACAGGGTCCAAGTGGAAGATATGCCTTGCTGAAAGAATTGTTCAAAAAATAAAAAAGCAATGCTTCATTTTAAAACTCATCCCTGATCCACCTTATTTTATAGACTTTTCTATATTATTTTATAGACTTTTCTTGAAGGGCAAACCACTTTCTTGACAGTCCCTCTAACGACATTAAGTAACTGTTGAGAAAGAGTAAATTTTAGGTGGTAACTCAAAGTCTGATTCTGTTTCTTTTTTAAGAAAAGCAGGGCACACACCCATGCACAAAAAGGAGAAGAGAGAAGAAAAATAGAAGTTAGGGAAAAGCATAATTGGAATAAAATACAAACATGGATTTACAAAAGTAGATTGTGAGAGACCAACCTGATCTCCTTCTTTGAGAAGGTAACTGACTTTTGGACAAAGGAAATGCTGAAGATCTAATCTACCTGGATTTCAGGAAGGCATTTGATACAGTTCCTCATGGGAAATTATTAATTAAATTGGAGAAGATTGGAATTAATATGAGAAATGAAAGGAGGATAAGGAACTGGTTAAAGGGGAGACCACAACAGGTCATGCTGAAAGTTGAACTGTGAGGCTGGAGGGAAGTTACCAGTGGAGTCTCTCAGAGATTGGTTTTGAGACCAATGTTATTTAACATTTTTAGTAATGACCTTGGAAAAAAGTGGGAGTTAATACAATTTGCGGATGACACATACAAAGAAGATATGTCTGACCTTGAAAACTGGACTAAACAGAAATGGGATGAAATTTTATAGTGCAAAGTCATGCATTTAGGGAACAACAACAAGAATTTTTACCATAAGCTGGGGACGTATCAGTTGGAAGCAACAGAGAGGAGAATGACCTGGGTGTACTAGTTGATCACAGGATGGTTTAGAGCCATCAATGTGATGTGGCCATGAAAAAGACAAGTGCAGTTCTAGGATGCAGATAAGGTATTTCCAGTAGAGTCAGGGAATTGTTAGCACCATTACACAAGGCAGTGGTGAGACCTCATCTGGATTATTGTGTACAGTTATGGTATCTGGTATAGTTAAGAAAAATGAATTCAAACTGGAACAGGTGCGGAGAACGGTTACTAGGACGATCAGAGGAATGGACAAAGTATCTTATGAGATGAGACTCAAAGAGCTTGGCTTGTTTAGCCTAATCAAACAAAGGCTGAGGGGAGGTTTGATTGCTCTCTTTAAATACATCAGAGGGATAAATACCAGGTTGGAGGAGGAGTTATTTAAGTGAAGCACCAATGGTGACACCAATGGTGACACAAGAACCAATTGATATAAATTGGCCATCAATAAGTTTAGGCTTGAAATTTTTAATCATCAGAAGAGTAGCATTCTGGAACAGCCTTCAAATGGGAGCAGTGGGGGGAGAAACCTAACTGGCTTCAAGACTGTTGATGGAAGGGATTGTACGATGAGACTGCCTAAAATGTCATGTGGCTGATCTGTGACTGCAAAAATCCCCAACAGCTAGAGACAGGGCACAAGATGGGGAGGGCTCCGAGTTACTAAAGAGAATTCTTTCCCAACTGCTGGGTCTTGCCGACATGCTCAAGGTCTAACTGATCACCATATTTGGGGTCAGGAAAGAATTTTCCCATGGGTCAGATTGGCAGAGACCCTGGTGGGGCATTTCACCTTCCTCTGCAGCATGGGGCACAGGTCACTTGCACATTTAAACTAATAAAATGGTGGATATTCTGTAACTTGAAGTTTTTAAATTATGATTTGAGGACTTCGTTAATTCAGCCAGAGGTTATGAGTCTATTACAGGAGTTGGTGGGAGAGGTTCTGTGACCTGCAACATGCAGGAAGTCAGAGTAGATGATCGTGATGGTCCCTTCAAAGTCTATGAGTCTTCTTCCACTGACACTTTAAATTTAATTACTGGAATCTATCCATTCAGACTAAGCAGGGCACATTCATATTAATCCATGCAACTCCATGATGTTGCAAATGTCTACCAGAGTCAGATTGTTAAGGTACCATTTTTAGCATTTCACTGTTTCACAGCAAAGAGTTGCAAGGTTAGATTTGTCCTGGCTGGCTAAGCTGGACACAAATGAGACAGAAGGCAGAAAGAAAAAGATATTGGACAAGAAACAGGGCATAGTAATAGGTACCTTAGGTTCCCATTTCAGGAGCCACTTACTATTCGTATCCACAATTTGAATGTATGTTTGTTAAATTATATTTTAGCTTCTTCTTTTTTTAAAGCCAGGGTCTGGTTTCTTCCCAAATATGAATAAGGAAGTGCTCCATCTCAACATTTATTTAAATTTCTTCAGGATCCACCTATATATCTTTGTGCTGTAGTTATTTTAAGTAGAATATTTATAAATAAAATGCAAAACTCATGCATCACAAAACATTACCTCAACCACTACCACAGAGACTGAACTAATCAAAATATTAACACTACTTATAATTCTATCCAACTATTATCAATTTTCAACTAGCCATTCGCTTACCCCTTGATCTAAAGTCTCAGAGAGGAAAAAATGGAATAGACAACCAGTAAGGTTTCCCAAAAAATGAGACATTTTTCAAGGCCTTTTTTAAAAATCTTGTTTCAGAACTTTTTTTGAAAAATGCAGAAACGCATCTGTCTACATGTTTGTGCTTCTGTCAGTTCTAAATAAAGGATAAATCTTAAACAAAATCATGTTTCTATATTCTACAATTTACAAAATTTTAAATGTTTTTCATTTGTGGTCTATTTTTGCTTATATTTTTTGACTTGAAATCCATACACTTCTGTGCTTTCACATCAATAATTGTGTACCAGAATTTGAAGACTGCCAAAGGATTAATGTTAAGTGAACTTGAAACATTGTGTTATCTGCTGTTCTGAAGAATGATTATTATCATTCAGAAAAGCCAAACAGGAGCAACAATCAGTCTATTTCAGGGGTGAAATCCAGTCCCCACTGAAGTCAATCACAAAACTCCAGTTGGCTCAATTTTTCACTATGTGAAAGAACTAAAGTCTTTAAGCACTCAGGCATGAATTTAACTTAGGTGGTTGTCAGACTGGGTCTTCATCTGAGAAAAGTTACTCACATTCATAAGTGCAGGACTGTGATCTGAGTAAGCAACATATTCAATTAGCATTAGAGACTGATGTCAGTCAATGACCAGTTTAAATGTAAGGCACATGAAAAAAAAATGTCCCACCCCCCACCCATCAGAAAATTCCGTTTCCTCAAAATTGACCTCTTCCTGTAATTGTTCAATATTCTGAACTGACTTTTCCAAACAAACCAAGATATTTATTTTTTTAGTGTTGATTAAAACCAAAACATTTTATTGTAACACTTCAACTAAAAATGTCATTAACTTGAAATGCCAATTCAAAATGAAAATTTGTATTTCAAATTGACCTTTTAAAACTCAACATTTTGATTCTAACTGACATTTTGTTTGAATTGGAAAAGTCAAAATGAAACATTTAGACATATCCAAATGAAAACATTTTGGAACTCATTGTTCTGGAAAAAATGATATTTTTACTTTTCATCCATCATTTCGGATGTAAACAAAGGTTGAAATATAATAATTTCCCATAAAATATAAATTCTATTTTCTACTCAGGTCTATTTAAATCTATTCAGGACAAGTTCTAATTTACAAATGAGAGATGGCCTAACTGAATTATTAACTACAGTTCAAGCTCACATGCAACCACTAATAAATATGTATATTACACACACTCACTATAGCTCAATAAATGCCTCCTCTGTCAACGTAATAATCACACACACATATATCAGAACAACTCAACTGAGTGAAGTGCAGGATCAGGCCCAAAAACTTGATAGTTTATCAGCCACTAATTAGCTAATTATCATATGCTTGTTGCCATACAAGTGTCTAATATATAAAGCACAGCTGTAAACATAAAGATTTCAGGAAAACAGTACAAAAAATCAGACAACAAATCCTCAGCTGAACAACTGATATTACCGTCTGTCATTTCCTCCCCCCATTCATTCAGACCACAACAATTAAGCATTACACTGTAAACCAATATATGCTAACACATATATAATCATATTAATATGTATTATCTGCATTATGTATAAGTATGCATTAAGCAAAATAGAATTAAGCACCAACATTATAGTAGTTAGATAGGCTAAACTGCCCTATAACTTTACTATAATCCTGTTCACTTATGCTAAGTATCCCATAACACCTTGCATTAGCTCAAGTAAGCTTTGGCTTAAGTAGATAGTTGTCAGGACCAGGTCACAGGATTATTTTACCATAGCTAGAAGTATGGCATTCTTACATTCTTACAAACATGCACTGGAATGTCCCCAAGGAAGAGGGCAAAACATCTGAGTGTTCTACACTGGTACAAACCTAAGGAGATGCCTTCCTAACCTTTGGTCCCTGGAATGCATGTGTTCAGAACAGAGATAAAGGATACACATGGTACCAGAAATACAAGGTAGAAAGATGATTGGTTAAATCTTGTTTCAGATGACATATGAAGTACCCTTTACATGTAACCAGGTAGGGTTTAAAAAGATGGCTTGAGGGGAGCACTTGAGGCGCACATCTTTTGCATAAGGTGAATGTAACAAAGCTGCATGAGATGGCTTCCTGGAGACTAGTATCATATGGAACCTTTTTCCTGTACTATATTATTACTACTGGCTTATAGCAATAAACTTGACTGGCATTTCATAATGGTCTCTTGAGTTTATTTCACAGCAAATCAAAGTGTGGTCTAACAATTTACTATACCAGCTAACAACAACATATAAAGAAAAAGTGGATTTAGTCATCAATAATTGCATAGTTTAGCAGGGAAAAACAGAGATATGACCACACTTTACTAAGGCCTGGTCCAACACTAACCCCCCACTTCGAACTAAGGTACGCAAATTCAGCTACGTTAATAATGTAGCTGAATTCGAAGTACCTTAGTTTGAACTTACCGCGGGTCTAGACGCAGCAGGAAGGCTCCCCGTCTATGCCGCGTACTCCTCTCGCCGAGCTGGAGTACAGGCGTCGACAGCGAGCACTTCCGGGATTGATCCGGGATCGATTTATCGCGTCTAGACAAGACGTGATAAATCGATCCCAGAAGATCGATTGCTTACCGCCAGACCCGGAGGTAAGTGTAGACCTACACTAATATTTGTCTTTTTGTCTATGAATGTCCAGCTCCTAGCCCAAGGTGTCTGATCTATGACTGGGGCTCCTGGGTGCTACAATAATACAAATAAATAATAAATTTCTAAATAAAATTAGAAAATATATAAAGGATTAATAAATTATTAGAAGTGATAAGTATATTACAGAAATGAACAGTGTTGTGGATGGTTATAAGCAGAAGAGTAATTATTATTAGCCATTGTTATAAGCATACTATTGACCTGTTGGATCCTAACAATTGATAAACATCATTTATTAACCATGTATAAACTATTTGAAAATGTACCCTTAATGTGATGCTATATAACATGAACTTGGTGCAACAGATATGACAATATCCAGCAATATCCTGAACACGCCTTATTGAATTAAATTAAACATCTTTACATCTTTGGAGTCCATTGTATTAAGTTAATGGTTTATGTATCTTTGTGGGACAGGGACTGTATGTAAATCCATGGGGGAGGGGGACTACAGCCCTCCAGGAACTAAGAACAGCATATGGTGATTGGGCAAATCCACACAGGTTGTAATTCCTCTCAAAAGGCACCATCACCTGGAGAGGCTTACATATACTGGTTTGAACTGGATTCTCCATGTGCCAACATACAAAGAAAGGACTTCTACTTAATTTAAACAGATGCAGGGCCTTCTTTCTAATCCAGCAAAGCACAGAAGGCCCCAATCCTTAGGGAATAATTGGAAGGATTTTTGTCTACAGAGACCCCACAAGCCTAGGTTCTTGTTACATAAGACCAGCCATACTGGGTCAGGCCAAAGGTCCATCTAGCCCAGTATCCTGCCTTCTGACAGTGACCAATGCCAGGTGCCCCAGAGGGAATGAACGAAACAGGTAATCATCAAATGATCCATCCCATCACCCATTCCCAGCTTCTGGCAAACAAAGGCTGGGGACACAATCCCTGCCCATCCTGACTAATAGCCATTGATGGACCAATCCTCCATGAACATATCTAGTTATTTTTTGAACCCTGTTATAGTCTTGGACTTCACAACATCCTCTGGCAAGGAGTTCCACAGGTTGACTGTGTATTGTGTGAAAAAAATATTTCCTTTTGTTTGTTTTAAACCTGCTGCCTATTAATTTAATTTGGTGACACCTAGTTCTTGTGTTATGAGAAGGAGTAAATAATACTTCCTTATTTACTTTCTCCACACCAGTCATGATTTTATAGACCTCTATCATATCCCCCCATAGTCATCTCTTTTCCAAGCTAAGAAGTCCCAGTCTTATTAATCTCTCCTCATATGGCAACCGTTCCATACTCCTAATCACTTGTTGCCTTTTTCTGAACCTTTTCCAGTTAAAATATATCTTTTTTGAGATTATGTGACCATATCTGCATCTGCTCTGGGCAAAAGACTGTTATATTCTTGAAATCACAGGAAAACTCCTGTGTGGGAGTTTTGAAGGACTGCCCACCTGCCAGAGCCATTCCTGGAATTGGGCAGCTTATTACCATGCACACAGGTTCTTTTATTGTTTTTAATATATTTTGTCTGTAATGTTTTTACCTCAAGAATAAACTGTTCTTGCTTAGAAAGAGCCATGTGGTAACTTATACCTATGGCAATTACACTGTGTGCCACTTGTGAAGAAAAGGCAAATGAAGCTTCCTTAGGCAGATTGGCTTTTGCTGGGGATAGCGCAGTACAGTCAGGGGACTGTGTAGTCTAGGAATACCCTGGTCAGAAGAGAGACAGACCTGTATTTCAATCCAAGAAAGACAATGGGTGGGGAGAAGCCTAGAATAGGTAACCTTAAAAATGTTAAAAATTGCATAAAAATTGTAATTTTTTTGTCCAGCTGTATTATTCTATTAACCTGATCCCAGAAAGACTTACACATGTGCACCATAATAGTTCTATTGATTTCTTTGGGACTACTAACAGTGCATAAAATTAAGAATGTGCTTAAGTCTTTGGCAGTTCAAGAACTAGAATTGCTGTGGTCCTTCAGCAAACCCCAGTTGTTTTCATAAACCAGTGGTTTTCTAATTAAACTTATCTAATTCAAATGATCATAAATTGAATCAAGACCCAAGGACTTGTACTGTTGACAAAGCTTTCCAAGTATAAACCCTGATATACTCTTGAAAGGAATCTCAACAGAGAGACGATAATTTTCCAACTGACCTACCAGCAATTAGTGAGGCTTTGGCTAAGGGAGTGTGACAGGGAAGGATAAAGAATTCCTCTTCTCAAAGAATCATAGAGCTGGAAGGGACCTTGAGAGGTCATCTCGTCCAGTCCTATGCACTCGTGGTAGGACTAATTATCTAGACTATCCCTGACAGGTGTTTGTCTAACCTGCTCTTAAAAATCTCCAATGATGGAGATTCCACAACCTCCCTTGGCAATTTATTCGAGTGCTTAATCACCCTGACAATTAGGAAGTTTTTCCTAATGTCCAACCTAAACCTCTCTTGCTGCAATTTAAGCCCATTGCTTCTTGTCCTATCCTCAGAGGTTAAGAAAAACAATTTTTCTTCCTCCTCCTTGTAACAACCTTTTATATACTTGAAAACTGTTATGTTCCCTCTTAGTCTTCTCTTTTCCATTCTAAACAAGCCCATTTTTTCCCAATCTTCCCTCATAGGTCATGTTTTTAACCATTTTTGTTGCTTTTCTCTGGACTCTGTCCAATTTGTCCACATCCTTCCTGAAATGTGGCACCCAGAACTGGACACAATACTCCAGTTGAGTCCTAATAGGAGCAGAAGAATTAATTATTGTGTCTTGCTTACAACACTAGTGCTAATACATCCCAGAAGTATGTTCGCTTTTTTTGCAACAATGTTACACTTTTGACTCATATTTAGCTGCTTGTGCTCCACTATGACCCCCAGATCCCTTTCCCGCAATATTCCTTCCTAAGCAGTCATTTCCCATTTTGTATGTGTGCAACTGATTGTTCCTTCCTAAAAATGGAGTACTTTGCATTTGTCCTTATTGAATTTCATCCTATTTACTTCAGACCATTTCTCCAGTTTGTCCAGATCATTTTGAATTTTAATCCTATCCTCCAAAGCACTTGCAACCCCCTCCCAGCTTGGTAAAATCCACAAACTTTATAAGTGTATTCTGTATGCCATTATCGAAATCATTGATGAAGATATTTAACAGAACCAGACCTAGAACTGATCCCTGCGGGATCCCACTCATTATGCCCTTCCAGCGTGACTGTGAACCACTGATAACTACTCTCTGGGAATGATTTCCCAACCAGTTTTGCATCTACCTTATTGTAGCTCCATCTAGCTTGCATTTCCCTACTTTGTTTATGAAAAGGTCATGCGAGACAGTATCAAAAGTTTTACTAAAGTCAAGATATACCATGTTTACTGCTTCCTCCCATCCACAAGGTTTGTTACCCTATCAAAGAAAGCTATCATGTTGGTTTGACATGATTTATTTTTGACAAATCTATACTGATTGTTACTCATCACCTTTTTATCTTTTAGATGTTTGCAAATTGATTGCTTAATTATTTGCTCCATTATTTTTCTGGCTACAGAAGTTAAGCTTACTGGCCTGTAATTCTCTGGGTTGTCCTTATATCACTTTTTTAGAGATGGGCACTATATCTGCCCTTTTCCAGTTCTCTGGAAACCCTCCCATCTTCCATGGCTTCTCAAAGATAATCACTAATGGCTCAGATATCTCCTCGATCAGCTCCTTGAGTATTCTAGGATGCACTTCACCAGGCCCTGGTGACTTGAAGACATCTAATTTGTTCAAGTAATTTTTAACTTGTTCTGTCCCTATTTTAGCCTCTTCTGATCCTACCTCATTTTTACTGGCATTCACTATGGTAGACGTCCAATCACCACTGAACTTCTTAGTGAAAATCAAAACAAATAAGTCATTAAGCACATCTGCTATTTCCACATTTTCTGTTATTATTTCTCCCCACTCATTGAGTAACCTTCCTACCCTGTCCTTGGTCTTCCTCTTGCTTCTAATGTATTTGTAGAATGTTTCCTTGTTACCCTTTGTCTCTGGCTAGTTTGATCTTGTTTTGGGCCTTGGCCTTTCTAATTTTGTCCCTATATACTTGTGTTATTTATTTATTTTCATCCTTTGTAATTTGACCTAGCTTCCACATTTTTTGGAAGACTCTTCTTTGAATTTTAGATCATTGAAGATATCCTGGTTAAACCAGGGTCACCTCTTGACATACTTCCTATCTTTTCTACGCAGTGGGATAGCTTGCTTTTGTGCCCTTAATAATGTATCTTTGAAAAACTATCATCTTCTATTGTTTTCCCTCTTAAACTTGCTTCCCATGGGATCTTACCTACCAATTCCCTGAGTTTTCTAAAGTCTACTTTCTTGAAATCCACTGTCTTTATTTTGCTGTTCTCCCTCCTACCATACCTTAGAATCATTAACTCTATCATTTCATGATCATTTTCACCCAAGCTGCCTTCCACTTTCAAATTCTCAAGCAGTTCCTCCCTCTTTGTCAAAAATCAAATCAAGAAAAAGCCTCTCCCCGGTAGCTGTCTCCATCTTTTGAAATTAAAAATTGTCTCCAATACCTTCCAAGAACTTATTGGATAATCTGAGCAAATGTGTTTAAAAAACTCCAGTTTTGAGACTACCACAAATGCTGAGAGAGCAAGAAATATAAAACTAAATATCTGAGACTCATTAGACTCAAATGCCATTAAAACAAATGGGTCTCATATATGACATGGAGAGAGACTTACAGAGTGGATAGGAGAATAGCAGACATCACCCTTTTTTCATTATTATTTTTTGGCCATAGTTATTTCTTAAGGAAGCAAGAAGGCACTATTTGCCTACCTGTTGGGAATGGCTTGAAAACCAGCTTGAATCCTGGAGACACTGAGATTTCTGGGAGCCCAGGTGTCTTGTAAAGCCCATTTTTCAGTATAAATGTAAAGCAAGTATAATGTACCATAGAAGGAAAAGATTTGAAGTGGCCAAAATTAAGATGGGGACTCAACAAGCCATAGCATCTAGATGCTTATGAAGATGGAGGATACTTTGGCATTCACTCTGCTTCTTTGTGCCTCCCTGAACCACAGTTTAGTGATGAGATACCTCCTCCCCGACCTTACACTCTACTTTTGACCTGTCTCCCTTTGTCCAATCCTGCATTTCAGCACGTCTCCCTGACATTTCTTGCCAGATGTTTCACCATCAACTTAAACTTATTATGGGAGAAATTGAACTAATCTCTCCTCTGAAATGGTCTCCATTGTCCTCATTCTCTGTCACTGCTGACACCACCACTATCTTTCCTCTTAGTCTAGTAACTTAAGATTCATCTTCAACTCCTTTTTCTCTCCCACCTCACACAGCCATGCTATTTCCAAATCTTGCCTCTTCTCCCTCTAGGACATTTCTAAGATATGATCTTCTCTTCCTGCCCAGCCAACCAGAATTCTCAGGAATGAAGAGGAGGTGATTATGGCCCTAATCACCTCCTCTTCATTATTGCTGCTTCCTTCTCTTCCCCTCCCTAATACTTATATCACACCAGTCTCCTATATTCAAACAGTTAAACTGAGTGGTAGGTTGAGCAAGGGGCTGAAGGGTATTTTGGGAAATCCCACGCCAATACTGTCAATCAAAGTGCTCAAAATTCATGAGTCAAAATCATGTATTTTTTAAAAATCTATTTTGGATTCCCTTTGTTTACTTTTTTAATCCTTTAGGGTACATTGGGGTCATATTTTCATACTTCTCTCTACAACTCTAAGAACTAGAAAATTACTTTAAAAAACCTGTAGGAGATTCTCATGTTTACAGAGGCTGAAGTTTGAAACAAAACAACAACTTTCATGAGACACTTGAGAAAAAAATCACAAGAATTAGCAACACTGCCATACTTTTTTTTTTTTTACAATTATAACGCTAAAAAAAAAAAAATGCAAAAATGTATATTAAAAAATGTGCCAAAATTTTCAAAAGTGACACGTGATTTGGGGTATCTATTTTGAGATACCTTCACAGAGGACTCACTTTCAGAGAGACACAGAGATTCAAAATCACTAGTTACTTGAAAAATCTTGGCCTGTATATATTTGATTATATCCCTTTCTGCTACCCTCCATACATTGCTTGGTAGCTTAATGCCTGCCTCCAAGAATTTTCAATCTATTTGCCTCTATATACAGCACTCAGAATATTAAGGTTGTTGATTGTTACTTTAATATAAATATATAATATTAATAAGTATGGTGAATAGTAGGTCCCCCAAATCCTGTCACATGGTTGAAAATAACCTCTCCACTATCACAGGGCAACACTAGTATCTTAAGTGTGGTGTTCAAAGGCACATTGAGATGCACTGTGCAGAACATCAGGCTCTACGGGAGATGCACAGCGAGAGAAAGAGAGAGACGGACAAGTGCTAGAGAAATTTAATAATCACACAACCCCACCACTTTTCAACAGTGAACCAGATGTCTTACTTAAGCACATTTAACTGTTATGCTGCAAGGGAAAAAAAAAATCACATACTGCATACAATTCAAATCTAGTGGTGATTAATGTACTTGCTTTTTTCCTTTCAATGTGGTAAAGAGAGTGACACATCCAGGTAATATATGCTGCTGCCACCAAGCTGGGTTATAGCCAGAAAACATTAAGCAAGAACATATTTTGTATTTTGCTTTCATTTAGAATTTGCCCTAGTGTTTCCTTGGCAATATGACATTTTAAACAAAATGAATAGCTTCGATTAAGGAAGAAATGGTTTCTGTTTAATTTAGTTTTAAATCTGATTATTCTTTTCTTCTATTACACAAACTTTGCTCAGTCGAAATTTGCAAGAATAATTATTGTATGTTTCCCAACTAAGGTAGTTTTTCTTTCTGCGTGGTTATATTACTGTTAAAAAATGGTGCATGAAGAAAGCATAGACACACAAATATGTATGGTTGGAACTGTAAACAAAAAGCTCCTATTTGGCAGAGTGTATATATCTGATATATTCCAACCTCTACTAATATGATCATATACTGCAGTCTTTACACAGTTACTCTGTGATCATGTGAAATACTGAGCAAAATCCTACAACAGCACTGGAAATTGAGACAACACTATATTCTGTATACTAATATGTATACATATGTGTGCATTTATTTAACTTAGTTGGAAATAGGGATGTACCTGAACCTCAAATTTTTAATCAAGATCCTAGTTAGAACTTTGCCCTAATTTCACTTCCATTTAGATCCAGGGTTCTGAATCAGACTATTACAGGTATAAGTTACAGACAGAAACTTTGAATCCAGACCCAAATGTAAATTCTTTCAAATATGGAAGATGGTATCCATGATAAGCAGGAAAATATCCATGTTACGCTGCATATACTGTATGTAGACTAGTAAACCTATTTTAGAAAACATTAGACAATAGTTCTTCCAAATTGCTGCTGATTATTACCACTTACAAAGTATTCCATCTGAATATTGTTAATTTCACAGAGAGTGGATTTACAATTTTGAAAACAAAGAAAATTATAGTGTATTAGTGGGATGTCTGGTAGCACCTGTTACAGTTAAGGCTGAAACTCAGTTGCCATTATAACACCCTCTTTTTATATGCTAATAACACTCTTAAAAGTTCATCTTTAGGCAGACATTTTCCATGCATGGTCAAAATCCTTTCACAAAGATTTGAGTTAGGGAAGAGTGGAAGAAAATGTACCTTTCCCATCATAAAAAATTCTGAGCAGCCTCTTCTGAACAGAACTCTAGTAACAGTGATTGACATCTGATATTTAAAACTGCACAAAGACAAAACCCTCAGTAAGCATAAGTACTTGTGCTTGATTTTTGGTGGAAGTTTATATATATGTGTGTGTGTGAGAATATGCCATCTCATAAATAATATAAAAGGGAAAACAAGGATAGACTCTAAAGAGAATTTAATACTTACCAACTAAAATACAGGGAGCTATAACAACCCAATGCTGCCAAATTGAAGTGGTTAGTCAGCTGAAAGGCATGCTAAGGGAAAAAAAACTTTCTATAAAAGCACAACTCTGTAGCTCAGGAGAGTTTATAGGAACCAGGTGCTTATGATGAATGGTGTTTTTGTAATATATATATGACTGACAAAAATTGTTTTTGAGCATGCTCAGTGAGTGTTTTTTCTGAGGCATTAGAAGAATCTAGTGAAATTCTTACCTATTTTGTGATGTTACTGCTCATGTTCTCTCTTATCTGATCAGGGACATGGGGCTACTGATCTTAGGCTGCTATTAGGATAATTTACATGAAAGAAGTTTCAAGTGTGTCATTGAAAGACACATAGTAAACTTCTCAAATTGATTTAATATTAGTGACAGAAGGAAAATCCAGTTCAAAGAGGAATCAGACTCATAAATCCTTCTCTTCTAAGGGCTGTCTGCAACTTCTGTTACCATTTTACAATGCTCTGCTAATTCTATAGTTTCATTTGATAATAAAGAACCTAATCATCAGCTGGAGCAAATCAGTGCCACTCCACTGAAGTCAATGGAGCTATGCTGCTTTACATTAATTTAGATCGTGTCCCAAAGCTTCAACCATAGTCTGTTGTGAATACATAGCCAACACAATGCAATGCAGCAGAATCCCCACCCAATTAGCAGCAGGAAAGAAATAAACTTACCCATCCCCATCAAATTCATCTAAATTAGGTGTACATTTCAAAACCAGATCCCTTATTCTTCACATTGATCCACATAGCCTGCTCTTGTGCACACTTGAAGATCCAGTGAAGCTAATGGTGCTCTAGCCAGATGCAGTAATCTGCCCCTTCAGGCTAGCATGAGGCACTAGTGCCCTAATTAGGACTATTTACATGCTAACATTATTATGTACATGCCTTTTTTTTCTTCTTTCCTTACAACAGAAACCAAGGAAAGCAAGTGTAAACAAATGACATGTATGCAACACTAGAATTACACAGCAAAACTCACAAAAAATCAGGAAACTCTAAAGTTTAAGGTTCCTGCTGCAATGTTAGTTCAGTAGCATTGCAAATATCAGGAGCCACTTTACTCATTAAATGTGTAGCTTTATATACCACTATTTAAGCTGTAAAACATATGGTATGAAATATGGAGGATGTCATCATTGCTAGTGCAGCCTTAACGTTTACATTCCTGATTCTTTGAGCCTGATTCTCATTTACCCTAAATGTAAATGAGAACCTGTTCCTTTGCGGTTTTAACTATTTAACTTAAGGATATTTTAATGCAGAGTTGTGGGGGAGGGGAAGTTTTGTGGGAGGGGTTGAGGGGAGAAAGGAATCAGTAGGGTTGGATTTAGTCTACTAATTCAATTATGATCAGATTTCCCATAGAATAATATTGGAAACTTTATTCAGACATGATATTTGGCTGCAGGAAAGAGGAGTTTTAATTATCTCACTGGCATGTACAGTAATAGTGCATAATTTACAAACCTGAGCCACAGACATATTTTTTATTCAGTTATAATATATATATGTCCCCAACACTTGAGTTAGTAGAGTTCAGATAGTAAGGTGTTGCAGGACTCAGGGCTAAATTACCATTTTTGCTTTAGCCCCTCATCATCTGCTGTCATCACACAGTCATCATCAATACTGCTGTCAGAACTGACACCAGAATCGGCAGCAACAGTAGCGGGAGTGTGGGACAGAGCCAACTGTAGAGGAAGGTCTACGTGTTCACCTTTATAAATGTCAGAACTTGCATACTTTTAGTATTAAGACTTGCTTGACAGTTCTGGCATCATCAGAGATGGATCCAGCAATTTTAAAAGCAGGATGAAGCTTACATTCCTAGCTGCCCTTAAAGTTGAACCAGGCTTGATAATGTGTTTCTAGAGTTTACCCATCAAGATGAATATTCCCATATACCCTGTAGTCTACTCTTATCCAAACTAGCTTCTACCAAACAAGACACTCAAAATATTTCTGTTGTTGTGGGCTGGTTACTGGGGACTGACAACCTTAATTCAAAATCTGGCAGCTCTAAATTCCAATATTTAGAAAGAGAAAGAAATGGTGGAGTTAGATGTACAAAAGTGGAGAGTTAGGCTTCAGGAGCTGGGATCCTAATTCCTCCTTCAATTATACATGTATAAATCAGAAGCAACTTCAGCAATAGCAATGGAGTTAGATAAGTGTACAAATGTGTGAGAGGAGAACCAGCCCCAGGATATACTGTATTTTTAATTTTATTATACATATAAGGTGATAATCACCCTAGTACAGAAGGCCTATACAATGTTTTGTGCAAAGCCTTGTTAGTATGTAGGCTTGTTTGTCAGCCTGAAATAGAATTTTGGGTTTGACTTTTTGATACTCTTAGATTTTCTACTAATATGTGTGAACAAAGGACAAAGACACTGTGTGTGTTGTTTCTGCCTGGCCAGATGGGTTTGTTAGTATAATGGGAAGAGATAAGGGATACAGCAGTGAAAGTGTTACGGGGCATGGTGGGAGTATAATATATGAGCATACACTGAAAGGCTGCCTCAACTCCTATCTCAAGGCAAGGTCAAGCAACCAGTCGGGCGGGGCAAAGGGGGGGTGGGGGGAAGGTATAAAACACTAAAAGGCCAAATAAATGCCTTTCCCTGACCATAGCACAACCTCACTCTTCACCCCTCCCATGGGATACAAAAGAGGTGGGACAAAGACCCCAAAATGACCCCCCAAAATGGAACATGACCATACATTGTAAGGGGTGGGACAGTAGGCGTGCATTGCAGGTATATTTGGGCCTGCTAAGAAGGAGGAAGTGGGAATGGGGAATGGAGACACAGGCAAGGCTCTGTGATGTCAGAGCTGGGAAGGGGGACACAGGGTAAACACTCTGCAGTGTCAGAGCTGGGAATGGGACACTGGGAAACAGACTCTGCCGGCATGTAGAGCTATGGATATGCTTGCTTGGAACTAACCCCAGTAAACTTTGCATTGCCTGTACTTTGGACTTCTGATCTTCTACTTTCTGTCTGTGTGACACGAACCAAGGGGAGAGGGTGAAGGGAAAGCTCTTTAACAAGCCTCGCTTAGTCCTTTAACACAGAAGTACTTAGGACCATATTTTGTCCCTCTGCATTTGGGTGAATTTCACTTATACCCTTCATATTTTGAGTATTACCAGAGTTGAGCATTAGAAGTGGACTGACAGAGTAATGTTTGGCTCTGCATTAGGTTTGAGCTAGGTTTTCAAGATATCAAATCACATTAGGTCTTGTGTGTTAGAGTTCAGATATGATGGCTCAAGTTTTTATGAGCTGGTTTTTGTGACATTTTGGCCATATTAAAGCCAGCACTAATTTTAATTTTTTTATAAAATTCTGCAGATATACCTCTCAAATCTGGACATAACTCAGAAACAGAACAACAGGCGAGGGTTCATATGCATGAATTCAAATCTGAATCGCAAAGTGATACCCATTTATGTTCCAACTTTGGACCTATTATAGCAGGAGATTTCCCAGCTGACATTTCTCTTTAAGTACTCTACTTGACAATGCCCCCATCACCACAGTCTCGGAGCTGGGAAGATTCTGTTTGGGCCAACAGGAGAAAGAAGGCCCTGGGGGTTCCTTTAAGGATTGCCCCCTTCCCCTGTCTCCTCCTCATGGGAGCCCAGCTTCCTCATAATCTTGAGGAGGGTATTTGGGGTAAGGGGGTGCCTGCCTGAGTGGCTGAATTGATGGGTGCAACAAAAGCCCACTGGACCCTGCACACTCAAGGGGGTGAGTTAAAAACCCTCTCTCCTGCCTCAGGAGCCATTCTGTGCCCAGAAATATCAGTGCATGCCTTGCCTCTCTCTCTTTCTCTCCCCTCCCGTCCCAGTTCATTTTAGGATTAGAATAGGACTGGGTTTCTGGGCCTTGCTGAGGACATTATGCTCATCACTTTCTGGGGCTCGGAAGGAATTTCTCTGTCACCATCAGATTGGCTTTGGCAGGGTGGATTGTTTCATTTCCCTTCAGCAACTCGGGGACCCAAGTTGTATAATTTATTTAGTCACAATTTGGCAGGTGCCCAGTGCAGGTATTCAATGAATAAAGGGTCTGGTTCACTGATAAACTGGAACTGGAAGTAGGATTAGGGAAGAGCATCCACTAAAGAAGGAGAGGAATGGGCTTGGAGCTCCTAACGTCTGGTACAGCAAGGGACTATGTTAACAGAGTGTGTGTATTTGGGGGTAGGGGGAGGTGGTTGAGGAATGGGGTTAACGGGAGCCCTCTTTCCTAGGTGGTATGGATTACAGAAAGAAAGTTGTCTTGCACTGGGCAAGTTATTGGTGAGAAGTTCCTCCATTCATATTGAGGATAAATGGATAAATTATCCATTTAATATTATTTGCATGCTGAATGATAAGGATTCACAGAACTTTACAAAAGAATAAGCACATAGCCCCTACCCAGAAGAGCTTATAGTTTCTGCATGTATATTGAATTATCTCTAGAATATATCTATGACAGTCACTCTGGTCAGCATCAGCATTTTCTAGCAGAGCATACACACTTTTTTCTCCAATCCTGTAAATACTAACATGCGTGATTAATTTTACATACATGAATAATAACATTGAGTTTAATGCAACTATTTATGTACATAAGGTTCTAGAACAGAGGTTCTCAAACTGTGGTCCGTGAGCTCCATTCAGATGATCCTCAGATAGTTCCCTCTAAAGTGCGTGCCTGGACAGCTGCACATGAGAGAATGAAGGACCACCCACCTAATTAGTGGAGCTGCACAGGCATGGCTCCACTAATTAGGTGCCTGGACCTTGGAGAAGATGCACATGTAAGGTGAGGTGGTGGCTTTGGGGGGAATAAGGGGTAGGTGGGAGGGGGCAGTGGGGTAAGAAGAGGGGGTGGTGGGAATTTGGGATATGCAGGGCTACGGTGGCCAGAGAAAGAGGCAACTTTCCCCAGCTCCAGAGCTGTGGCTGCTGGGGAGAAATGGCCCTCCTTCCCAGCCCCATCCTGGGGGCTGCCACGGCAGGGGAGAGAGGGCATATCCACTGCATTAGAAAGGTAAGACTACTGATATTAAAATATGAGTTGTGTGCTTTTATTTGTAGAACAAAAAAAGTTTATTATTATTATTTTTTTAAATATATATAGCGCTTTTATCTAACGTGCTTTACAATAGTTAGCTAATGGTGCAAACAACATTTGCAAAGATCATTAAGTGGTTCACCGAGACCCTCAGCAATATTCAAGTGGCCCACAAAAAAAAAAAGTTTGAGAACCACTGCTCTAGAACTAAGTGGTTTTGTAATATATCTGAGAGTGTGCGGAGTCGGTCGATGCTATGCCCGGCTCATAAGACAGCTCATGGTGTCCAGCACCATCAGGTGGTCCAGAGACATTTATACAGAACACATCACAGGACACCATCAATACCACATTGAGAGCTGGTCCACACTAACCCCCCACTTCGAACTAAGATACGCAACTTCAGCTATGTGAATAACATAGCTGAAGTCGAAGTATCTTAGTTCGAACTTACTGCGGTCCACACGCGGCAGGCAGGCTCCCCCGTCGACTCTGCGTACTCCTCTCCCGGAGCAGGAGTACCGGTGTCAACGGTGAGCACTTCCGGGATCGATCCGGGATCAATTTATTGCGTCTACACAAGACGCAATAAATTGATCCCAGAAGATCAATTGCTTACGGCCGGACCTGGAGGTAAGTATAGACGTACCCTGAGTAATTGAGACCACCGACCAGGGAAATAACCCACTTCCTTCCCTGACGAACGAAGGGATGCACCCCACCCATGTATCATTTGCTACACTGATACTGACTTG
>NC_048299.1:103909956-104022545 GCF_013100865.1 Trachemys scripta elegans
TTTTATGGAAAATATAGGAGATTGCAAACAAATTCTTCAATGAAAAATGTTCAGCCAGGCCTAGATGTGATTTTTATATTACTCTCAAATCTTGTAAACAATATGAAATATGGTTAGTTAGAAATACCTCCTAAAAGAGTGGGATATTTTAATTCTCTTTAACCATTGTTTCTTCCACAGACATTGGGGTGGCCTTATTTTATTTGGTCTAGTTTTGTTTTGTCTGCTCTTGCCTTGTTCTGTTTTGCATTGCTTAGATTATTCTGGAATATCTTAATTAAATCTGAATGGAGTTATACCTACATCATAAATTTTCTCTTTTCCTATCTATGAATATGGAGAATAGGCCAAGACTGAATATCTGTGCTGTGGGAAGTTCAAACCTATGATGTGGTAGGAGTAATATCTACAATCTGAAGTGGGGGGTGGGAATGTATATTAGACAAATATAAGTTCTTTTGCCCTTTGACTAATGTAAATTTTTCCAGATCATGTATAATTAACATTTTATTGTTTGTTACTCTTATATGGAAAATTCGATAAAAACTTAATTAAAAATAAAGAATGCAGTGCCGTAAAACTAGATTTGAAACAAATATGTAATCTCAGGGACACATTCTGTAAACTTGTATTCAAATGACTTATAATTAAGGCAAGACTAGAAATATTAAAATTGGGACTTTTTTCTTTTGCTTATCCTATGTAATATTAAGTTAAGAGATACTTTATTAGTTCAACAACTGGAAATGGTAAAATTGATGAGTAAGTGATATTCTAAAAGATTGTGAAAGATTAAAAAATGAATCTACCTAAGGAGAAAAAAATTAGTTAAAAAGAACAATATGGTATTCCAATATCATCCCTATAAAAGCTATCAGAGCTGAATCAGTAATATGCACATTTTATGAAGCAGGCACTGAGGGAACGATACTATAAATTGAACAGAAGGAGTCAAATCACTTGCCAAGTTATTAAATGATTGCAATTTATTATAGTTTTAATGTAATATTTTCCTGGGTATGAAAAAGTTTTACAACATGTAATATAGCAATTTTACTGCTAGAAATCGATACTGACTTAACTATAATAACCTGTTCTAAGATTTATTATCTTATTTTGCATTGCATTTATAGTTTAAGCGAGTTTAAAAAAAATCTTGACTCTACTTATTGTAAGAAATTCCAACAAGAAACTAGTGTTGTCCCATTGGTAGATAATATTTTGTATGTTCTTTCAATGTGGTCCACATAATGGGGTCTGCTGTTGTTTCCAGTGAAGTCAATGGAAATTTTCTATTGACTTTAATGCCAGCAGGATTCAGCCCATAAATAATATTATTTGAATGTTTATCTCAGTGCATATTCTTTATTTAATCTTTATACTTTTAATATTATAAATATATTATCATTTAAGCTAAGCACGTTCCTCCAAGTTTGACTCTGGATCGAAAAATTGTGAGTTCGTATCTGGGGTTTTGGTTCAAATTCATCTCTATCACTGACTTTGTTTTGCAGTGTATAAGATAAGGTTCAGTCCTGCAATATTCTGAGCACCTCCTGCAAAGTACTAGCCATCCTTAATTATCATCGGTCAATGCAAATTGAAGGTGCTGAACATCTCATAAGATCAGGCTGTAATATAGGGCATGATTCTGCTACCTTTACTCATGGTGATTAGTATCTTCCTCTCATTGATTGAAATCAGTAGTTGGCACTATCTGGCTCAGTATAATCAATACTAGAAAATAAATGCTCAAAGGGATGGCTGGTAGGACAAGATTGTTGCACGATGCTTAGTTCCTTCCTTTAACAGCAATACCAAGCTTTAAATTCTATGTTTTTAGTGAAAAATCTGGCTACCGGTTATACTGAATTAAACTCACACATAACTTGGGCAACATTGTTGTTTCTAATAAAAAGTAATGCTGTGTGATAATGTTGATTTTTACTTCATTCCATTTTTTCAAGGTAAAGTAAAAGACCTCTTTAAAGATGATTTTACCTTATAGTCTTTTATTTATTTATTTTTAGTGATCTCTCTTTATTCTTGCTAATGCACTTATGACCAAAGTATCTGAGCACCAATACAATTTACGTAATGCAAACAATTAATGCCACAGCTGACCATGTGGCCCCTCCATAGTCAGATCTCCCTCTTTTTCTCTAACACAGTGGCACAATTGCCAGGATGATACCATCACCCTCTTCCCAGGATCCTGCAGTAATATCTCCAAAGAATTTTTGACTTGCATATGGGCTGCAGGTGGTAAAGGGCAGGATACGGTGGTGTTGAGGGAAATACATCTTATCTTCCTACCAACCCAACAGATGCCCAGAAGCAAATATACCATTAGACTGTGTTAACTTCATAGGCAATTCTCTTCTATGCTGTGAAGTCAGACCATTTTACAGAATTTCCAGGGGCAGCGGCCAGCCCTGTCAGTACAGTTCCACCAGGCACCTCATATCATTTATTTTGGGAGTACTTCTGTTTTTTTTAAATATTAGATTTTTGGCAATTAACAGAGCTCTCAAAACCCATTGTGCTTGGTTATCCATTACACTCTTCCTTGGAGTCAGAAATCCTGGAATATATAACGCTAGATATTCAGTAGTTCTGTATTCTTAGTATTAGATACTGCTTTTCTTGGACTCCCCGTACCACCTCAAGAAAAGAAAAGAAAAAAGAAAATTTGTTTTCACCTTCCCAAATTTTATGTAAATGTGTACCTTTCTCATGAAATCTCCAGCTGTCATGGTATACACACACACCTTTTGTTGCCATATGGGGCAGAGTCAAAAATCAGCTGTAGACTTTTAGATTTTAGCCATAAATTCTCCTCCTTGGTTATGTGGTATGTAAGCATTAAGAACCAGTTCCATAATTTTGATAGGCATGTGTGGTTACAGATTATTTCAGAATGTAGATATTCCAAGAACCTCAACTCATGATATATTGTTTAACTTTAGAGATAGGCCTGCAGCAAAACCATGGATCCAAACATCCACTAATTTTGGAAAAGTTTGGTTACCAGATTTCTGTTTGGCTCACAGAAATAGGGCCATCTGGGGCACAGGAAGATGAATGCGTGGAAATGGGACTCACTTTTTGCTGGCTAAAAGTCATGGCTTGTTTTGTATGTGTGTGTCCTGATTAACTGTATATTATCTTTACCTCCCTGCACATATCACTGAGCTAAAATTACGTAGGGAAAGGATATTGTAATGTTATTAATGTGCATAGCATTTTTCCTCTACTTTTCAAATAGGGTTGTCATTTTTTGTTTTTTTACAAAGGTGCATTGCTATCTCCCTTTACAGAATGGTAACAAATTATGTGACTTGCTCAAGGTCATACACTCCGCGAGTTATAAACATCGAAACTCAAGCTCCCTCTAAGAAATGTACTCTTCACAGCTGTCCATCTTTTAATGGCTTCCTTTCCTTTTAATATTACCTAATGAGAGTCTCAGCTATTTCTGGAAAGAAGTAATGCAGTTCCTGTTATAGTAAGAAGAGGAGAAATATATCAAGACATGAGAGAATCTGAAACCTCCCTTCTGGTTAATTACATTTTGAGTAAGGATAATTTTGGAAATATTGATTAATCATATGTAGTTATTAATATCTGGGGAGATTTTAATTGAGATGATTTTATTTGTTCCCAATAAGGATCTGAACATAATATCAAGTCTGCCATATTGAGAGATGGGAGTAAATTACAGCACCAGTTCTGAAACCCTCCCACAACATTTTAAGAACATTCATAGCCAAATCTGAATTTCATAACTCAAATCTACCTCTGTCTGTAACAGATAATGCCTGTTCTAAGCCTCATCCTCCTTCCGACACACAAGCATGCCTTGGGTTATTGTCTAAAGCTTCCCCTTACCCTCTTCTTGGGTTTTTCTTCTCTTAACAAATAACAAACTTACATAAACCTTACCTGAAGTTTCCTTTTGAGATGGTGGTTAATTCCAGTCTGACTCCTTACCTTTCCTTTGCCTTATGAGACTTAGTTACTGCTAAAGAGATCCAGTAGGTCTGGTTTCCAGGACAAGTCAGCAGAACAGCTTAGCACCTCCCTTAATGTATTAAACTAGAACCTGACATTGTCACAATTTCTGAAGTAAAACGTTGAGTTGAAACATCCCCCTGAACTTTGGATGCAGCTCTGTCCCAGTTCTGAACTCTGAGCTCAACTCTAGTAATATGTAATCTGATGTGTCTGTTTATGGCTATAGGTTAAATTTAATGAGATCTTTTAATTTTGTAGCTATTAGAAGGCCTAAGTACTACAGTCTTTGGGAAGATAATTTAAAAATCAATTTAGTAAAATGGAATTGAAAAAAGTTGTATTTATGACTTTTGCTTGTTTATTTTGTACCCTGATATGATGTCATATTTCTCAATGCAGTTAAATTGAGTTTGGATAGTTATGAATATAGAATGTCATTAGCAAATATCAGCTCCTCATGTATTTTATTCTCTACTTGCATTATATTAATCAGCTTATCTAATCTCGTTTTGGCTCCTAAGAGCTACATAGGCAGACTGAGCAAATCATATGAAAAATATTTCTTAACATATACAAATATTATTATATTTGCAATTTTTTCTTGTTTACTTCCCATGACCATTTGAGAATTTGAGCTTCACTGGCACTAATACTTGTAAAAAGTGAAATTTGAACAATACTGCTTGAATATTCCCCAAATGCCAATGATGACTTGCATATTTCATTTTGAAATTTGAAATTTGTTATTCACAATTTCCACTATGTTTGCTTAGCTACATTAGTCCTGTGATATTGTTTCTGTTTCCTTGTTAGATGACTTGTGTAACTAAACAGCTAATGTTGAGTAGCTGGCTAATTGTATATTAATTTGTAAAATTCAGTTTGCATTGTGTTAGCTACATAATTCATCCAGTCAGGGAACAAAATCAATACCAAATGTGTTATGTACTGTAAACAAGCCATGTCTGTGAATAGTCATAATTCTTGTTGTAGTTTCAAAGAACTATTGTTAGAAACATTCACAAAAATCTTCAAATAAAGTATACCACTTGAGAATTTCATGATCTGTTCATTGA
This sequence comes from Trachemys scripta elegans, assembly GCF_013100865.1. Classification (NCBI taxonomy): domain Eukaryota; kingdom Metazoa; phylum Chordata; order Testudines; family Emydidae; genus Trachemys; species Trachemys scripta. The sequence goes on from NC_048299.1 coordinate 103,915,050, forward strand.
CAACTAGCAAACAGGGGGAAAAAAGACCAAATTAATGATTTATTGACAGAGAATTAATATTGCAACTGTTCTACATAGCAATATCAAGGAGAAGGAATGAAAGAGGACAGCCATGTACTGTTCTGCTTATTATAAGTAAAGATTTGATCATTCTAGTTATTAGGTCTTTTCAAGATCTTTCCTATACCTGTAAACTTTCCAATATTGTAAGTACCATGTCTCATCTTGATCATTCGTTCTGTAACTGATGGTACATACATGAGTTACAATGGAACAGATCACCTCTAGCCCAAAGAAACCCATGGTAAAGGTCAAAGGTCAGTTTCCATAGAACATTCCAGTGTGTTTGAATGGATTTAGGTATGTATTGAATGGGGGAGCCGTTGCTCAGTCCCATGGATCTGTGGGAAAGTGCATCTCTATACCCTCAAAGAAAGGAACCATCCTGTGTGGGTGCCTGTCCTGTGTGGAGCACTGTTGGCCCCTCCTGATATGGCAGTACACCTCCAGCTTGTAGTTCCATGGGCTGAGCAGGGGAGGGTGCTGTGAAGAGAGGAGACTCCAAGCCCCCTGAGTTGTCTCTATGCAGAGCCCCTGTAGAGGGGATCCTAAAAGGTCCAGGAGCTTCGAGGATATAGCTAAAAATGCAAAACTTCTTCCTTACATACCCTGAAGGGTATGTTGTAGCTGAATAGAGTTCCCTCCGAACAAACAAGCATGGAGTAAACCAAGCCATTGTTAATAGTTAATATCAGCTTAAGGATCAATGGATGTTTCTGGTGGAGATGGGAGTGAAAGTCACTGGATATATCTTAAATTTTCCTTGCAATATTTATTTTACAAAAGATTACTGATTTTAAGTTTTCAGATTCTCATCTCAGTTACATTTAGAGCTGGCTAGAAAATGGGAATTTTTCCCCTGGGTATATTCATAGGAAACTAATTTTTTGAAAAAAAAAATCCCATTGGAAAATAATGGTTTTTCTGTGGGAAAATTTGAAGAAAAAAAATAGAAAATTGTGGAGAAACCGATTTCCCCCCACTTTCTTAGTTTTTTAATATGTTGCCAGTTAATGAAAACAGTAACAAAGTGTTAAAAGTGCATTTTTCAAACTTTGCAACTGTTTTCTAAAAAGAAAAGTCAAAATATTACTTTGTGTGACCTTCTCTCACTTAAATCTAACAAAAAAGAAATCTAAAAATTGAAAGTGTTTCTTTTCCAATTAAATATTTTACTTAATTTTTCCCTCAACATTTTTCATTTAAAATATTTGTTTAAAATCAAATCATTTTGAAAACAAGGGGAATTTTGTGGGGAAAATATTTCAATAAAACCCTATATTCTGATTAATTTTTTTTTGATTGACCAAAACAAACAATCAAAAATTCTGACCAGGTCTAATTCCACTGATGTATATCATGATAGTGTAAATCTGTAGTATTTCTATTGACTTTACTGAAGTGACTTTGAATTTACACTGGTGTGACTGAGATCTAGACCTGGGCGAATAATTAATTTGTCGGTTTGGTGGTAGTTCTGAAAATTAAAACAAAAAAAATGGTTTGGGTCAAAACTAATCGGATTTTTTCTTTTAATTTTGTGGGAAGCAATAAAGTCCATTTTGGGTTTGTTTCAGAATGGGGATTTGAATCTCAGGCTACCATACCCTAGGTAAGTGACCTAACCCCAGGGTTAAAGGTTATAACAGAGGGGAAGAAGAGCAGCATCTCCTCCTTGTGTTCCTCTGACCATTTTGTGAATGATAGGAGTTATTCATGTCAAATTAGCAAACACTTTCAGGTTCACAGAAACTGCATTTTTCCTAGAATAGATTGTTCATCAAAAAAAAATAATCAATCAATCACCTCTACTGAAATTAGAATCAGATCCAGAGTTTGCTATATTAATTGTGTCCTCTTTGTGTATGTGTATACTTTAATCAGAGGTATATAGATTACCTACCCCAGAGGTGGTAGCTAGGTCGACTGAAGAATTCTTCTATCAATGTAGTGCTGTCTACACTGGGGGTGATACTATTGTTCTATATAAGCCCTCTGATCATGAGGACCAGACCTCATGTGCCAGAGGATTTGAATTGTGACACTACACTACAAACCCTAACTTTTGTTACTGAAAAATGTATCACAAAGCAGCACCCTTGTGATCCAGGGATTTTGCTATACAGATTGGGGTATTGCAATTTTATATTTATAGGCCTCTCCCAGAATACCGTCCATAAATTATAACTCATTTAAAATGCAGTTGGTTAAGTACTTACTCCGACAAAAAAAAATGCCCATATTTTTTCATCTTAGCTGCATTGAATTGGCTTTCTGTTTGACATCATATTGATTTTTAGTTCTTATTAACTGTCTATTATTGTTTATTAGCTAATGCTCCATCTTATCTGTCTGGGCTGATAAAGATCTGCACTCCTGCTTGTTCATTATGATCCACTTCTGACTCTCAGCTGCTGGCAATAGAGTTTTAGCATTTAATGGATTAAAATGCTAAAATTGCAGATCACAGAGCAATTCTCACTTATACCAGTTTTAAAAAACAGACAGAAAAGCCCACTTTATAGTCAGGTGCTAAATATTATTATATATTTAAAAATGCAGAGCTTCTTACTCCTGTTCTAATAAAATCTAGAACTTTAGAAGACTTTGAGAATTCATTTTTCTTGACAAGCATTTCTATCTCCTATTAAATGTTAACTGATATTATCTGATACCTCTGTTGCAAGAATATAGATTATATGTTTGTTAATGATTAGTATTACAGTGTTTTTGATCTGATATCCTACTGCTACATACAATGTAATAGGGTATTAACCTTTGACTTAAAGGAATATTCAGCAACTACTTTAGAGTCTGCTGCAGCTCCCAGTCTAACCTGTGGCAAAACTACAGCTAAGGCCTGGTCTAAACTGAAAATTAAGTTGGCTTAGCTACATCACTTAGGGACATGAAAAATCCACCCACCCCCCGCACAGTTAAACTGATATGACCCCAGTGCAAACATAACAAAGCTGATGAAAGAATTCTTCAGTCAACCCTCTTGAGGGAGATAGATTACCTACACTGATGGGAGAACCCTCTAGTAGTGTTTACGCTGCAGCGGTGCAGCTGTGCAATTGTAGCATTTCAAGAGTAGACAGTCCCTAAGTTTAGGTGTTTTATTGCCAGGCAGAAGGGGGCCAGCTGTGTAGAACCTTAACTCTGATCTCAGACATCCTTGTGAGGAAATGGCACATCAAACAACACACAATTCATTAATGCAAGGATGTCTAAGAGACATGCATGTTAAAATTCCTGAAGCTGGGGCTAAGGTTTTGCATAACACTATGAAGCTGAAAAATGCACTATGAGTATCGTGTTATTGTACATGCTGTAAATGTATTGGATTTATTTATCAAGGAACTGAGTGTCATTGAAAGTGGTGTATGTTGTGTATGGAGGTGAAGGCATGCTAAAGAAGGATACCTTATGTCAGGATCATGAAAGGGACATGGGTAGTCAGGCCTGAAGGTCGGAGTCATGGAGGTGACCAGCCTGGATGTTAGAGCAGAATGGAGCCAGAGTCAAGATTCAAGGCCATGGGACACCCAAGGGGCATGACTGAGAGCAAAATTGTGGGTCAGAGCCAGGAATGAGAAGCCTAAAGTGAGAGCCAATGGATAAAATGGAGACATCGTCAAGAAGCAAAGCTGGGAGTTGGCATCATGGTCAGGAAGCAGATCCAAGGGTCAGAGTCAAGGGTGTCAAGGATGGAGAAAGGCGGGAACTGTAGTGGGCACAAAAGCAGATGGGGTAGGGGCTCGATGGGAGCAAGAGCAGACACAGGAAGAAGGATCATGTACAACTGTGTTGTGCTACACATTAAGCAGCCAGTGAGCTTCTGATGTTGCTGGGGTCAAGTAATAGTTTAGCTCTGCCCCTACATTGATCAGGAAGTTCAGCAACACCTGTTAGGATCAGCTAAGCCCAGTGTATTGCTAGGAGACTGACCCTGCTGCAGCAGACTCCCTGACACCTTAGCTGGACAGGGTTTGTATGGCCCCATTAATCAATCTCAGCTATTTTTTTAGGTTTATCTTTTTGGCAATTAAATATGTTACTTACTATTTTAAAAGACTGAAAAGTTGGGAAGTGTTGACCTTAATTGTAAAAGATATGAGGTGAGGCAGTTTGGCTTTATAATATTTTGCATTTATGCAGCACCTTTCATCTCAGGATTTCAAAGTGATTTGAAAAATTAGGTAGTATCTATATTTTACAATTGAGAAAACAGAGACACCAGCTGAGGATCAGATCTTCAGTTGATGTTTATCCACATAGCTCCATTGATGTTACTGAGAGCTAATTTACACTGTTTGGGGATGTGGCCTAGAGAAATTAAGTGATTTCCCCAAGATCTCACTGAGAATCACTGACAGAGTCAAGGGCTGAGCTCAGGTTTATTGATTTCTATTGCCTAGCTTTAAGCACCAGACCACATTGTTTCCTTGATCTTTTAGAGCTTTATCTTCACTCCAGAGTTAACTCTACTTATAACTTTTGTGTTGCACCTAACTTGAATCTTATCCACACACACACACACACCTTTAACTTGAGTTTGGTAGTGCTTTTAAGTCAAGATGGCTAGCCCGATAGGGGGTATAGGCTAGAGCTCAAGTATAACTCCCAACATTCCCAGTGGCTAAACTGGAATGGGTCTTGGGTGGTCAGTTGCTATTCCTGGGGGAAGAAAGTCCTAGATGTGAGGGAGTTGCAGAGCGAGCCTGCCTTGAACTCACCCTGCAGGGCTGGCTGGACTCAGCTCCAGTGTTCTGAGTATGCACCAGGTTCAGGGAGGGGAGGAGCCAGGAAAGGCCCAAGTCGGGGGCGGGAGGCTGCAGATGAGGAGAAAGTGGAGAGCAGGAAAGAGAAGGCTTCCAAAAGAGGAGGAGGGGTAGGTGGAGCAGATTGCAATGCCTGGAGCAGGAAGCCAAGCTCAGCCAACCCCGCATAACAGGAGCCGTTGCAGCCAGGTCAGGGGTTTTGTAGGTCAAAGCAGGACAGTTGCACAAAACCTGGGACTGTTGGGAGGTCTGCTCAAGTGAGCACAACTCATCATTTGCTAACTTAATCACTGTATAGTGTGGGTGCTGGTTAGTTCCACTCAAATTCTCCATTGCCTTCCCACAATTCCGCTCATGTGTCCGGAAAGGACAGACTGATTATCCCATAACTCATTGGGAAAAAATCATGGAGCAGCTCAGCTTACTGCTGCACAGAAAACTTTGGGATATGTTCTAAGAAGTCTTACTGTCATGTATGGATGAGTGCAGGTCAATCTGAACACTGTAAGGGATATATAACACAGATATGCCTGAATAATTAGTAACTAATACTTCCTTTTGTTTCTCAGTAATTAGAAAAGGAATCCATCTCTCTTTATCCCAAAATAGAATCCACCTACAAAGTAAAGACAATAAGTCTTTCATATCATGTGACACATTTTGTCTAAAGACCCACAAATGAGCCAAAGTCAAGAGTTCCTCTCCCTAAGAGTAGAAACTAAAATGACTAAATGAAAGTACTGTATGCAGTGTTGTTTTCGCTATGCCTGTCCAAGGATATTAGAGGCACAACATGTGTGAGGCAATATCTTTTATTGGACCAACTTTTGTTTGTGTGTGAGTGACAAGTTTTTGAGCTTACATGGAGCTCTTCTTGGGTCTGGGAAATGTTCTCAGAGTGTGATAGCTAAATAGAAAATGGAACACATTGTTTAGCATAAGTAGGTAACACATATTTCAAGGGACCATTCAAGCTGAAGTGGCCAGTTAACACCTCTACAGTGATGGAGGAAAAGGAGAAGAAAAAAACAGAACAAAACAACCATTAGGATGGGTAGGGAGCGGGTTTAGTGGGTTATAGATTGTTGTAATAAGCCATAAATACAGTGTATTTATTCAGTCCATGATTTTCAGTGTCTAGCAAAGTTAAGAATTTAAGCTCCCAGCCTCATCTTTTTGAGGTTGGTGTGCAGGTTTCCTTTGAGAATGAGGATTAAGAGGTCAGATGTAGAGTGATCACTTTGTGAAAAGTGTTCATCCATAGATAATAAGGTATTTTCAGCTTTTATCATTTTTCTATGTGAGTTCATTCCAGAGCATAGTAACTGTCTACTTTCATCCATAGTTGTTGTTGGGGCATTTAGTGCACTGGATGAGGTACACCACATGATGTGATAGGCATGTTTAGGACTCATGGATCTTGAAAGGTGTGTTATGGGGGGTTTTTGATTTATCTGACCCCTCAAGTATCTGACCTCTCGGTCCTCATCCTCAAAAGAAACCTGCACAACACCTTCAAAAAATGAGCTTGTGAGCTTAAATCATAACTTTGCTAGACACTAAAAATCATGGACTGAATAGAGACACTGGCTTTATGGCTTCTTACAACAATCTACAACACATTAAATCTCCCCATCCCCGCTGTGTGTGTGTGTGTGCGCACTCGTTAACTACTTATGCCAAACAATCAGCTCCACTTTGTATTTAGCTTGACACTCTGTGTACATTTCCCAGAGTTGAAGAACAGTTCTGTGTAATTTTGAAAGCTTGTCTCTTTCACCAACAGAAGTTAGTCCAATAAAAGAAGTTATCTCACCCACCTTGTCTCTCTGAAGGAGAGTATTGTTAATCACCTAGGAAATAACCTGTTATAATTTGCAGAGGAATAAAACCTCTTGTCATAACTATAAAGGGAAGGGTAACAGCTGTCCTGTGTACAGTACTATAAAATCCCTCCTGGCCAGAGACTCCAAAATCCTTTTCCCTGTAAAGGGTTAAGAAGCTCAGGTAACCTGGCTGGCATCTGACCTAAAGGACCAATAAGGGGACAAGATACTTTCAAATCTGGGGGGGGGAAGGCTTTTGTTTGTGTTCTTTGTTTGAGAGTGTGTTCATTCTCGGGACTGAGAGGGACTAGACATCAATCCAGGTTCTCCACATCTTTCTAAACAAGTCTCTCCTATTTCAAACTTGTAAGTAAATAGCCAGGCAAGGCGTGTTAGTTTTCCTTTGTTTTCTCAACTTGTAAATGTACCTTTTACTAGAGTGTTTATCTTTGTTTGTTGTACTTTGAACCTAAGACTAGTGGGGAGTCCTCTGAGCTCTTTAAGTTTGATTACCCTGTAAGGTTAATTTCCATACTGATTTTACAGAAATAATTTTTACCTTTTTCTTTAATTAAAAGCCTTCTTTTTAAGAACCTAATTGATTTTTCCTTGTTTTAGATCCAAGGGGGTTGGATCTGTATTCACCAGGAGTTGGTGGGAGGAAGGAGGGGGGATGGTTAATTTCTCCTTGTTTTAAGATCCAAGGGGTTTGGATCTATATTCACCAGGGAATTGGTGAAGGTCTCTCAAGGCTATCCAGGGAAGGAAATTAGCCTTGGGATGGTGGCAGCGGAACCAGGGCTAAGCTGGTAGTTAAGCTTAGAAGTTTTCATGCAGGCCCCTACATTTGTACCCTAAAGTTCAAAGTGGGGATCCAGCCTTGACACCTCTTCACCCTCCAACTTAGCTAAAAATAACTCTTGATGAACAAGCTGTGGCCACATCCTGCTTTCCTATGAAAAAGCGCCCATTGCAAATGGACAGGTTTCAGAGTAGCAGCCATGTTAGTCTGTATCAGCAAAAAGAACAAGGAGTACTTGTGGTACCTTAGAGACTAACAAATTTATTTGGGCATAAGCTTTCGTGGGCTAAAACCCACTTCATTGGATGCATGCAATAGAAAATACAGTAGAAGATATATATACACAGAGAACATGAAAAAATGGCTGTTGCCATACCAGCTATAATGCGGCTAATCAATTAAGGTGGGCTATTATCAGCAGGAGAAAAAAAAAAAACCTTTTGTAGTGATAATCAGGATGGCCCATTTCCAACAGCTGACAAGAAGGTGTGAGTAACAGTAGGGGAAAAAATAGCATTGGGAAATAGTTTTACTTTGTGTAATGACCCATCCACGCCCAGTCTTTATTCAAGCCTAAATTAATGGTGTCCAGTTTGCAAATTAATTCCAATTCAGCAGTTTCTTGTTGGAGTCTGTTTTTGAAGTTTTTTTGTTGGAGTATTGTGACTTTTAGGTCTGTAATTGAATAACCAGGGAGGTTGAAGTGTTCTCCAATTTGGTTTTGTTCTCCAAAAACAAAACTAGAAATGTGGCTGTAGGATTGAAGGTAAAATTGGGCAAACTATTACCCCAAGAAACATATGTTTTCACACCAAATTATAAACTATACATTGTTACCTTGAATACCATCAATAATCTATCTTTCTCCCCAAATTGGAATCTTACAGATCTACAGCCTTCTATATGTGGAAAGTGTCTCTTATTCTACTGTATATCCTAGATAATGTGAAACAAAATTCCTTATAATCTTCTAAATTTGGAGGAATTGTGTTGGTTTTCATTTTAAATAATTGTTTCACTTTGGAAGTAATAGGAATTGTCTGGCAAAAGGAAGAAAAAATGTTGAAAGACAAACTAGGGTATAATTTTGGAATATTAAGAGAATTTGCTTAAAACAGGGAACTCAGTGGATAGTAGGGACTAATAATGAAACACAATCCTTGAAATGAATCAAACTTTAAAAAAAGCCTCTGATAATAAGAGGATTGAAGAAATTTGTTATATGCCAATACTGTCTATTGGATACATATGGAAGTAACAGAGAAAGAGAGAGTTGAAATATGAGCACTCATTTGACACATGTCCAATAAAAATCACAGGGTACCCACCTCCAACATGCCCCAATAGTAGGGTGTATATAAAACTGAGATCACCATGTGTTTAGAAGAGTTGACTGAACACAACAAGAAGCTGCAGAAACTTTAGTGCAAACAAAGCTTGGACCAGCCTCGTGGAAAGGACCCCCCCCCCCCACATCCCAAAATTAAGAGGATAAGAAATAATGAGATTCCATTTCAGAAATTGTATTTTTCCCTTCTATTTCTCTAATATTAGATTATCTTGCTAAGTCTACTTTCTCTAGTGAGACCTCATGTAGCTATATTTTATATGTTAACAGCTTTATAAGACCAAGACAATTAGCCTAAGAGAGACTGAAAACAATAACTTTAAGCAATTGCTTTTAATATTCTAAATGTTATCCCTTTTGGACCAATCCATTCAAACTGTTCTAACCACACTGTTCAAAGTGCCATAAAGACAAGTGCATCCTTGGAAGTGTGATACATACATTAGGTACTAAAGAATTGTGAACTGAAGTTCATAAGTAAATATAATAAGAAATCTTGGTAATTTGCATTGTTCCTTGATAACTGCTGAATCTCAACTCTTGTCTGTGATAATTGTCTGCATGACTGTATTGTGTGTGTAGTACACATCTAGAACATTGGTTGAATCTTCATTGGAATGGTTTACTGTTGATTATATAGGATTGTGATTCTGTGTGAATTAATAAAGTATTTGTTCTGATTTGAGAAATACAATTCAAGTTAAAAGTGGACCTGGAAAGAACCCAGCATTAAAACGAGTAAGCTAACACTCCCGGGACTCAATAAAAAGAGGTTATCCTATTGGATTCTACTATAACACTTATCCAATTGGCAAACCTAGTTTGTTAGATTCAGCTTTAAAATCTAACTAGCTCTCTGGCAAATTGACAAAAAAATTGATCCCCTTTCATGCTTACAACACAGCAGATCAAGTATTATTTTGCAGTGCAGCCACTCTCACTTCAGCTAGACTACCTGGAGGGGAACAACTCAAGTGTTGATAACTTGAGTTATTCTTCAGTGAAGAAATACCCTAGGTTGGATTGGTTGTGCCCAACTAGACTACCTTAGCCATATTCATAGGGGTGCCTAGAACTTTGTGACCTTTTGTCTAGAGCTGAGTGAATAATTTATAATATTGTATCAACTAATACAAGTCTTGTCAACATAATGTGTAGATATTTATTTTTACTGACTTAATTATATCGAATACAGCACTGTTATTCTGCAGACTGAAATAACTAGAGGTGTGAATTATAACCAGTTTAGTTATTTCAGTTCCAGTTACCACATAGACAAGACCATAGACCTTATTTCTGCTTGCAAAAGAGCTGATTTTCTCAAATGTATTTGATGTTTAAATGTAACTGATGAATATCCTTTTGAGCATTATTCTGTATGGACTGGTGATGAGCATGCACAATATTTGAGATGTTTTGCTTAGTTGTGATTAGTCATATAAGTCCTGTAATATTATTTCTGTTCCCTGACTATATGAACCTATGAGCACTTTCAGCATGAATTCTTGCATACATTAATTTAAAATTTGGTTACTATGAACATTTGTACCCCTAAAATTCCATTAGCTGAACATTTTAATAAACTACACACAAAAGGAGGTGGGTGCATCTGAATAGTAAATTCATTAGAAACTAGAACAAAATGTATTCACCCAACTCTGTATTTGTCTTATTCAAGGAAAAACAGAAGATATTCATTTTCCATATCTGATTTACACTGATTTTAAATCTGCTTTATTATATCTTGGGAGATATTCCATGAGACTTAAAAAATAAGCAAGGACATATTTCAAATCTGTACAGTCGGAGCACGTAAGCGTATTATCATATTATGGCTCAGGAGGGACAGTCCCACTTACCGAATGTTGTACCGAAAAAACCCGGGAAGAAATTCAAGATATATAATGCAATGCAATGCAATATAGCACAGTAAGCACACATTAGACAGAATTAATACCTGTTCATTGAAAGATGATTCCTAGGGACTACGCTCTACAAATTAAATCCTTCCCCCCCACAAAAAAAAGAAAAAAGGAATTGAGACATTGAGAATTGAGAGGCATTAGATGTAATGACTTAATTCTTTTGAATTGTAACAATACCTTTTAAAGCTTTAGATGGATGACACACTTCATAACTTGACTGCCGCACAATAATAGCCCCTTACCTTCCTCACTATGGCATTTTTTTTCTGCTTTGAAACTGTTGCTTTATACCTACGTGTAATAAGTGAATTAATTTAAAATACTGAAATCGCGTCTGATTATAATATACTATAGTAGAAAATGGAGCCTCTCTTTTGCAGCTTTTACATGATATATCATTGCATTGACCAGGGGCAGCTCTATGTATTTGGCCACCCCAAGCATGGCAGTCAGGCGGCTTTCGGCGGCATGCCTGTGGGCGATCCGCTGATAACGCGGATTCGGGGGCATGCCTGCGGGAGGTCCGCCGGTCCCGCGCCTTTGGTGTACCTGCTGCCAAATTGCCGCCGAAGCCGTGGGACCGATGGACCTCCTGCAGGCAAGCCACCAAAGGCTCCCTGACTGCCGCCTCCATAGCGACCAGCAGGCCACTCCCTCGGTTTGCCGCCGCAGGCACACGCTTGGTGTGCTGATGCCTGGAGCCGCCCCTGGCATTGACATGCTATTGCTGTGTCCGTGCAACTGATTGTTCTAGCTTGTTTTTTTATGATGAGAAAAATATATTTACAATGATTAAAACTATCCATGGATCTGAACTAAAACCCTGATACCATACATCCCCAGATTTGCCCTTGTGGAAAAGTCCTCTAAAATTAATGGGGATAAAACCAGTAAGGTTCTATAGAAATTTAATAGGGCCCTATGGAAACTACTCTTATAACCTACAGAACTGAATTAAAATGTTCAGTTTCTTTGGTATTTTTAACCACCCATGAGATTCCATAGGAACGATAGAAAAATTCTGTAAGATGGATCAAAACCGCTACAGAAAGACTATATTTTAAATTCTAGAAGATATAAGATTGAGGAGGATTCTGAATTCTGATCCTAAATGTACAGTTGAAACCTAACTTGATCATGGATCAGACTAAAGCCTTGCATTCAAACCCTGCTGAACTCTTGAGGATTTGAGGTGCAGCACTTTATGTGGTAGCACCAGTCCAGGTCTAACTAGAAATGTTTTGAAAAGTGAAATCTTCACACTTTAAAACATTTTTTCCTCAGCTTTTAACTTCTTCTTGGCAGAGGTCTATGTCTTCCATCTTATATTTTTATTTAAATAAAGCTTCTTTCACACTCCAGGTATATATTCCAATGATACTCCTTGATCAGCTACTGAACAACGAGACACTCCTCCACGAGGACAGAGTGGGGCACCATGTGGTGCTGCCATTGACCTTGAAAGTTAGCTTCATTGTGCTAGGGTACACTTATTTGCTCCTATAGTATAGTGACTGCTTCAACTACAATCCCTTTTTTGCTGTATTCTAGTTACAGTACACAGCAGGTTGATCTGGGAAGAGTGATAATATCACCTCTTAAAATTCTTATCAGCAGATTTAGATCAGGTTATTCTCACTTATACATTTTAAAAGGAATGGGTTGCTGTGTTATCTTCCCAATAAGGATAACTACTAATCCGCTTAAAACATGGGATTTAAAAAGTTGCAAAAGTGTGTGTGTGTGTGTGTGTCTATTATGTAATAACAGTAGTTTGGCTTTAGTGGGAGAATGTATAAAGTTAAGCACATTCATAAGTCTTTTTTGGACCGGGACCTTATTTTTCATTATAAGTTTGTTGATGTTATTTTTTTTTCTGAGGAGGGGGCAATTCAGCCCTGTAAACACTTTTTTTTTTGGGGGGGGGGTGCTTTTATTTTCCAATCAGTACTTTACAGAAAATATTTCTGGTTCTGTAGTAAAAAAAATGTGAAATAATAAAGATGGTAACATTCACTTTTGCATTATTTAATTAAAAGCCCATTACAATAAATTCCTTATTTTTGTGTGTGTATCATCTCTGATATTTGAGAATACTGCTCTAGCTGACAGGTGTCACAACATTTCTGAGGAACTACCATTTTGATTTTAAATTGATATTAGGAGTGAGGTTTGGGGTCTCTAAATAAAATGGTAAAATTGAATCCAATTTAACTTTTCTATTTTATCAAGTTTTCACCAAATCCCATTACTTGCAGTACCTGAAACAAAATGATAGAATTAAATACAGGCATTTTAAAAATGTAAAATATCACTTTCTCTTTGATATAAGTGACTCCTGCTGACATTTCAAAGTCTTAAAAGCCAGAAACCACCACAGAGAAATCTGCAGCCTCTCTGCCTTTGAAGTACACAGGGGACCTATCTCTACAGAACCTTCTGAGGTTTGCCCGTCCGTGCGCATTATTTACTGTTGTTTATATAGGTAAATTCTCACTTGCATATTCAATTGAAGTATTAACTTTAGGTGCCCTGGAAGCTAAGGACGGGTTAAGTAATGCTGTGACCTGAGGAAGGAGCTATGTACTCAAGAAGGAGAATGAAAGGGCTGTGAACAACATTTCGTTGAAATCAGTCACACTTGTCTTATATGCAGTGTATAGAACTATGTTTAAAGTAGGGTTGAGTGAATAATTGACAGTGAATAATTTATTTGACAAATTTAGCCCCTTTTTCTACTTGTGGTATGTCCGTGAGCAGCTCTCAATTTCCTCTGATTTATTCATTATGTAAATGTATTCAGTGAGTAACTTTTACAATATTTTACTCCATGTATTGATCTCAAGCATTCCGAATTACAGCCAGGTCACTTTGTTATGGTTGGTGAGATAAGTCACATGGTATTACTTTTAGTCCCTGATTGAATTAATATGCCAGCGCTTCCAGCATGAATACTGACATTCCCCTTGAAATTCTTTAAATCCATTAAACTGGCTCACTGGAATATTTATGGAGAGTAAACAAAATAGAAGGTGTACTTATGATTCAAATGAATTAATTTAAAAACTCAAAGCAATATTTGCAGGCAATATTTTTCATTATTAATCTAACTGTAGTTAAAATAGCTATTTAAGACCTACAGACCACTGTATATACTCGATTATAAGCCCGTTCATTTATAAGCCAATCCCCCCAAGATGGATTAGTAAAAATGGAAAATTTGTATAGCCTGTTCATATATAACAGAAATTTTTTATAGCCTGTTCATATATAAAGTTTGCTGACCCCCTATAATTCAGGGGTCAGCAAACTTTGGCTCCCGGGCCATCAGGATAAGCTGCTGGTGGGCTGAGATGGTTTGTTCACCTCGAGAGTCCGCAGGGACGGAGGTAAACCTAAGTAAACAAAGTGTCCCGGCTTACCCTGCTTACCCTGATGGGCCAGGACAGCAACTGGTACGGGGGGGGGGGAGAAGCTGGAAGTCAGAGAGTAACCCCTGTGACCACCCCCCACGTGACCCCACCCCTAGCCTGGGACCCCCCACACTCTCCCTATCCCATCCCTTCCCACCTTATCTGGGGAGGGCTAGGGGAGGATGTCTCTGACCTGACTGGAGCTGCTCTGGCAGACCGGGCAGCGTGGTTGCAGCATGTTCCAGTGGGCTGGGTCAGGCAGCATGGCCGCAGCATGCTCTGGGGGGTGGGGCCGAGTGGCAGGGCTGCAGCCTGCCAGCCCCGGAGCTGCAGCTGCATCGGAGGCTGGGGGGAGAGCAGCATGGCCAGAAGTGGAGAGACTCTGGCCCCGCCTCTTCCCTTCTGGCTCTGCTGGCTGTGCTGCCTCTCCTTGCTCCCTCTGTTGGGGGGAGGGGCTGTGTCCCACCTCTCCCTCTCTATACCCATTCATAAGTCGACCCCCTTCTCTGGTGCTTCCCTTTTTTACTAAAGAAAATTTGGCTTATGAGCGAGTATATACGGTAATTTTTTCAACCTTTGCTTTTGAGAATGAAATCACCTTAGTTTAGTCCCCTGATGTTCCCAAGGTGAATAAATAAGTTGTCATTTCTCTACAAAAGGACTTTATTGGGAGTTTGCCTTTAGGATCAGACTCTCCATTTTTAAGGCCTGATTAAAAGGAAGCATATTTCTTTGGACTTTGGATATTTGTCTGAATTTTATTCCTGTATCATTGGTTGTTTATTGTTCCAAGGCCGACCGCTGCACTTGAATTTCTCTGTTGAACAATGGCATAAATGTTTTATACAGAAATATAGTAATTGCCAGAGTAAATTAGACTAGTTATCCATCTAAGCAGGTCAGATATGTTGACCTTGTTCATAAATAGTACACCAAATGGGGAACTGACATCACTGAAGGAAATAGATGTTCAACATTAAAATCAACATTCATGAACACTGCTTTTGATGGGGGAAAAATGGCATTATGCCATTACACCTACAGAAATTCTTCAGTGTGGTTACTAATCAGTTTCGAAGTACCCCTTTAAACTGTTGTGGCTTTATGGAATAACATTAGCCATGGCATATGGTTGGGGTGAGATCCCATAGTGTTTATTTGGGTAATCTAGTCAATGGGACAAATCTTATCATGTTTTCAAAGGGACTTTTGCCTAAGGACTTGGGGAAAGTCAAGGGTACAGTTAGAAGAGGATAGGCTCCATTTTAATTACAGCTGCCAAAGGAAAAGGAATAAAGTAGGGAGGGCCAATTTTTGGATACAATTAGTAAAGAGAAAGGGACAGGGTCTTAAAGAAGAATCAAATTAGTCAATTCCTAATAAACTTTGAAAAGTAGTGTTTTCATTACACACATTTTTACGTTCCCTGCAGTATGTCAGATTGGATATTTCCTATCAAAATTAACAGCAGGCAAGTTTGGCATAAAATCAAAAATAGAACTTTAAAAAAAATCCCAAATGTGTTGTCACATTGCACTGAGGCATAGTAAAGTCATGACTCTTGACATATGGCCAAGCACTCTATCACCTGAGCAGTTCCAGTGTAATACAACACAGTATACTGAAAACATTTCAGTTTTTTTTCTTGAAAAAGGATGCTAAATTAACTGTTGAATACAAATAAACTTTTATCAGTAGTTAGCAGATGAAGTTGCTAGTGAAAAGTGGCAACACATTGTTGTGATTTTTTTTCTCGTATTACCGATGGATGGATTTGGACAGCAGGCATTCAAGCCCCAGTGCATCTCTGCTCTTGGTTAAATGAAGCATTTTATAGGAAACTCTTATAAAAGTCCTCAAGCTTAGTCATCCCTTTGCAAAATAAAAGTTCACAAAGGGAAAAGATGCTTAAAATATTACTCCAAAGCCGGGAAGTGTAAACTGTATTCTATCGCTTACATACACACACTCATCACCTCCATTTATATTCAGAATGTGAGCAGCAAGCTAAAGATATGATTTAAGTAAGGGTGGGTGCCCATATGAAGCCCCATTGAACTCTCATTGAAGCTAGTGGAGGCTCCCATTGATTTAGGGTATGTCCATATTGCAGCACAGGATGTGATTGCAGTTTGAGTAGACATACCCAAGCTAGTTTTAATCACGCTAGCTTGGATACAAGACCTAGTGATGCTATAGCAGCACATTCCTCAGTGAGGGCTGTTAAAGCCCACCCAGCACCCTGGGTAATTACTTGCCGAGCTAGCCTATGACGAAGCACATGCGGCCACGACTTCACTATTCCAGTAACCAAGATCGCTAGATTAAAGCTAGTTTAGGTATGTCTACTCAGCCTATAATCACACAGACATATCCCTCATTGGAAGCAAGCAAGCCAGCAAGAAGGAACCAGGCCAATGAGATGGCCTAAGCTAACCCAATAATCCTTATTGAGAGAACTGGAGGTAGATATTGGAAGAGGAACAGGATTTTTAGATTACACCTCTACCCCGATATAATGTGACCTGATATAACACCAATTCGGATAGAACGCGGTAAAGCAGTGCTCTGGGGGGGCAGGGCTGCGCACTCCGGCAGATCAAAGCAAGTTCAATATAACACGGTTCCATCTATAACACGGTGAGATTTTTTGGCTCCCGAGGACAGCATTATATGGGGTAGAGGTGTATTTAATTTTAAAGATTTCAATCCTGGTAGGATTAGAAACAGAACTGATCATGTGCGTAAATCTTTTCTAGTTCTTGACCTATCGGGATTTTATGTCTGGGGGTATCACTGGAAACCCTCTGTGTTTCATATGATGGATGCAAGACCCTGGTTTACCAGGAGCAATTTGGAGGAAGCGCTCTTGTTATTTTCATATCTGTCTTGTTCATTTTGTAACCAGAGGGCTTGAGGAAATCTTGTATAACCTGAAAAACAATTGGTTCTAATATATGTGGTTTAGTGAGACCTATAAGGATTTTCTTCTTTGATATCCTATCTATCTATATTTATGGTTTGTTTCAGGAGGTTATTGTGTATCCTGTCAACCGGTATTCAGTTGCTAAGGCAAGTAGTCAGGGACAATGGGCACTCTTGTCATTCCCCTGTTCAGCTTTAAGCCTTTCGCTTGAACTGAGGAAGAAGGGATTGATCATATGCCTCTGATCTATGACATAAATTCAAATCTGACTCCCATGTGGTGTAATTCTGTAAACAGGTCTGACCATTTTATTCTTATTCTAATGGATTCATAAAGACCTTGCCTGATATTGAATGAGTTTGATCACTCTGGCTTTAAGCAGGAAACACTGGATGCAAGTGGGAAGGTCAAAGAGGTCTCTTGCTGTTCAATGTGGAGCATTTCATAGCAACTTGCAAAGGCCAAAGTAATTTTGTTGGCTATTTTGTTTTGAGCTGTTTGAAAAATGTCAGTCATTACTCTGGAGGATTACTTCTTCCTTTTCTACACGGAGCTGAGAGCCACCTGGGCATTCATTATGGCTTTGGTCAGAATGAAATGCCATATTTTTGAGTTATTTAAGTTTCCATCACCAATATAGAAAGTAGAAAACAAAATCCTACCTATGTCCTCTTGTTCATTCCTCTTCTGCGGTTCTCCTTTTCCTTGTTTTCATTGTCTCAGCTTTAATCCTGAGGATAATACTTTATAAAACCTTTCTCCTCCCCTCTAATTTCCACATATGGTAAGTGAAAGACACCTGCTTGTTTCCTTATCCTTGTCATTAATTTCAAGAAACAATTTCCTGTAGCCTGAATGTCTTTAACTCTATTACACCTATCTAGCTATCGATCTATCTATCCATCATTTGGAATAAACCTTCAGCAAGTAAAAGACTCCACCTCACATAATCCCTGCATCAGTATAAAGCACTATGAAAACACCATCAGCTATTTCCCACACTGTTTAAACAATCCTATTCTTAAGATCAGGCATAATCAACCATACTATATCTAACTGAGGGAACTCATTACTAGAGCTCACCAGAAAAATAGCATCAATATTTTAGGGTTTTCCTAAATATTGACCCAAGCAGTAAAATCCACTGTTTGAGCACACAATATAATTGTCAGTAACCAACAAATCTTTATTTTCCTTTTATCAGGTTTATATCATCTACTAAGTAAAGAGGACAAGGAGTACTTGTGGCACCTTAGAGACTAACAAATTTATTTGAGCATAAGCTTTCGTGGGCTAAAGCCCAGTTCATCGGATGCATGCAGTGGAAAATATAGTAGAAAGATATATATACACAGAGGACATGAAAAAATGGCTGTTGCCAAACTGACTATAACGAGAGTAATCGGATAAGGTAGGCTATTATCAGCAGGAGAAACAAAACTTTTGTAGTGATAATCAGGATGACCCATTTCCAACAGTTGACAAGAAGGTGTGAGTAACATTAGGGGAAACAAATTAACATGGGGAAATAGGTTTTACTTTGTGTAATGATCCATCTACTCCCCGTCTTTATTCAAGCCTAATTTAATGGTGTCCAATTTGCAAATTAATTCCAATTTTGAAGTTTCTTGTTGGAGTATTGCAACTTTTAGGTCTGTAATCGAGTGACCAGGGAGGCTGAAGTGTTCTCCGACTTGTTTTTGAATGTTATAATTCCTGACATCTGATTTGTGTCCATTTATTCTTTTGCATAGAGACTGTCCGGTTTGGCCAATGTACATGAAAGAGGGGCATTGCTGGCACATGATGGCATATATCACATTGGTAGATGTGTAGGTAAACGAGCCTCTGATAGTGTGGTTGATGTGATTAGGTCCTATGATGGTGTCTCCTGAATAGTTATGTGGACAGAGTTGGCAATGGGCTTTGTTGCAAGGATAGGTTCCTGGGTTAGTGTTTTTGTTGTGTGGTGTGTGGTTGCTTCAGGTTGGGGGGCTGTCTGTAAGCTAGGACTTGCCTGTCTGCCAAGATCTGTGAGAGTGAGGTATCGTCCTTCAGGATAGGCTGTGGATCCTTGATGATGCGTTGGAGAGGTTTTAGTTGGGGGCTGAAGGTGACAACTAGTGGCGTCCTGTTACTTTCTTTGTTGAGCCTGTCCTGTAGTAGGTGACTTCTGGCTACTCTTCTGGCTCTGTCAATCTGTTTCTTCACTTCAGCAGGTGGGTATTGTTGTTGTAAGAATGCTTGATAGAGATCTTGTAGGTGTTTGTCTCTGTCTGAGGGGTTGGAGCAAATGATGTTGTATCTTAGAGCTTGGCTGTAGACAATGGATTGTGTGATGTGGTCTGGATGAAAGCTGGAGTCATGTAGGTAAGTATAGCGGTCAGTAGGTTTCAGGTATAGGGTAGTGTTTATGTGACCATCGCTTATTAGCATTGTAGTGTCCAGGAAGTGGATCTCTTATGTAGACTGGTCCAGGCTGAGGTTGATGGTGGGATGGAAATTGTTGAAATCATGGTGGAATTCCTCAAGGACTTCTTTTCCATGTGTCCAGATGAGAGTAAGTAGAGTACGGGCGTTAGGGGATGAGAGCTGAGGAAGCGTTGTTCTAAGTCAGCCATAAAAATGTTGGCATTTTTTCATGTCCTCTGTGTATATATATCTTCCTACTGTATTTTCCACTGCATGCATCTGATGAAGTGGGTTTTAGCCCATGAAAACTTATGCTCAAATAAATGTGTTAGTCTCTAAGGTGCCACAAGCACTCCTTGTTCTTTTTGCTGATACAGACTAACACGGCTATCCCTCTGTAACTAAAGAGGGGAGATCTGGAATCTAGCCAATTTAGGATTTTTTTTAGGAAAACTCACACAATTGAAGATTACATCTAACTTTTTGATTGTAATAGGAAATTAGGGAATGAGCATTTCTGCTTCATTTATAGATATAACTTCAAGAAAGCATTACTCCTTTTGCTAAGAGTAATTGTCTGTGGACAGCTTCACTTGGGGTGATGATTAGTGATCATCTCATTACATAGATTCAGGATACATGTAGCTGCTAACCAAAAGCATTGCCAGCGTATAAATTGAAGGATTGACTCTTGAGGAAACAAGGACATACTTCTGCTAGGGTTTGTTCACAGTATAAGGAATTACAGATGTTTCAAGCACGTTGCTCAGGTTAAATTGCTATTTTGGATAAGTGTCTCTACATAGCAACAAATCAGTTGCAACCTAAGTCTGTACATAACAGTTTTTAACAACATGGTTGTTAGAATGCTTAGGAACAATTCTGCCATTAGATTCACATCATGGATCTCAAGTAGTAGGCTGATACTCACTGTGAGTGTAATAGCAGCAGGCTCTGCAAAATAGACTTTCCACACTTCGTTATGCTGAAGTCCATGTAGATTCTCATTTCTGCAGCCCCCTGAACTTTAGGCTCTAACACCTACAACAGGGTGTGATTTAGTGAGACAGGGGAAACTTAGGGGGAAAATAAGTCACTCTGCATTTTATCCCCTCCTTCACACACAAAAATAGTGCTCAAGGAAAGACAATTAATATTGAACTAGGGACGATTAACTTTAACTTGAAAGGAAGAATTTTCTCTTCTGATGGATCACCAATTACAGAGCTCTATATTCCCAAGCATATCTTCTAAAACTCAAGCTCCCAGAGCAAATGATTATGTAGATTGGAGACTGTGGCTTTTATTGATAAGGTTTTAGCTTGCAAAGTCTTTTTTTTTTAATGCTTCCCACAACAAACTGTCGCACTGGGGAAATATACCTTGCTTTCACACATATATTATGCTATGCACAGGAAAATCCTACCCATTTTCTCAGACCATTACTTTGCTTTTCAAAATATGACCTCTCAACTTGAAAAAAAAATCATAATTNCAGACCATTACTTTGCTTTTCAAAATATGACCTCTCAACTTGAAAAAAAAATCATAATTACAGTAGAATCCTGTTGCAAGAATAATTTGGGCAACACACATTTTTAAATATTATCCACAGGATCACTATATTCAGATCCGTATAGCACTGAAAGTTTTTAAAATAAGATAAGTGCACAGATGCATAACCTCTATCTTGCCAGGACAAAACAAACACTGCCGGGCATTTTAGTGGCAGGTCAGGCTGGTTATGATTGAATTGTATTGCCACTCTTTCAGGCTGCAATACTTTTGCCTGCAGATCAGAGGGAGGCATTTGAAAAGGCCTGAAATTCTCTCTAACCTATGGAAACAGCAGAGAAAATCAAAGCAATACAAATATCCTGTGATCACTGCAAATGATGTAAAAGCAGCAAAGAGCCCTGTGGCATCTTATAGACTAACAGACGTATTGGAGCATGAGCTTTCGTGGGTGAATCCCACGAAAGCTCATGCTCCAATACGTCTGTTAGTCTATAAGGTGCCACAGGACTCTTTGCTGGTTTTACAGATCCAGACTAGCACGGCTACCCCTCTGATACCTGTAAATCATGGGCAAACACACTGGAACTGTAGGAAATGTTTTTTCGAGCAATTAGGATTTTCCATATAGCCAAATGATCACTATAAATAGTAATCACTGACCATGAACCCTATTCTGTGTCTGAAAGAGCATTTGGCATTTTCCTCATAAATGTCAGATTTCATTAAATAAAGCAGGGATTGGCTACCTTTGACATGTGGCTTGCCAGGGTAAGCACCCTGGCAGACCAGGCTGGTTTGTTTACCTGCCGCGTTCACAGGTTCGGTTGATCGCGGCTCCCACTGGCTGCAGTTCACTGCTCCAGACCAATGGGGGTGGCGGGAAGTGGCGGCCAGCACATCCCTTGGCCCGCGCCGCTTCTCGCAACCCCCATTGGCCTGTGACGGTGAACCGTGGCCACTGGGAGCCGCGATTGGCCGAACCTGTGGACGTGGCAGGTAAACAAACTGGCCCAGCCACCAGGTGCTTACCCAGGTGGGCCACATGCCAAAGGTTGCCGATCCCTAAAAAGGAAATGCCAAATTTTGGAGATGAGCAGTATTCATTTCATTCACTCATTTCTCATCTCCATATGTTATATCCCAAAATAGAATATTAATAACAAGAGGGAATAGGGAAATAATAGTTGAAGAATAAGAAGTCAGCAGGGCCTGACAAAATTCACACTATTTTAGGGTACTTAATGGACTAGCTGAAGCAATCTCAGAATGATTATTTTTTTATTATTATTTGAGAATCCATAGAGGATGGTTGAGGTCCCAGAGGACAGGAGAAAGGCAAAGAGAACCCAGGGACTTATATTCCTGTCAGCCTAAATTTGATCCTGGAAAGACAGTACAACAAATTATAAACCATTAATTTGTAAGCACCTGGAAGATAATAGGGTTATAAGAAATAGCCAGCATGGATTTGTCAAAAAACAAATCATGCCAAACCAACCTAATTTCCTTCTTTGATTGGATTGCTGGCCTAATGGATGGGGGAAGCAGTAGATGTGATATATCTTGATATCAGTAAAACTTTTGATACTGTCCCACATGACAGTGTCATAATTAATTAGGGAAATGTGTTCTAGATGACATTATTATAAGATGGGTGCACAACTAATTGAAAAACCACACTCAAATCTGTCCTGGATCCCATACTTGTAAATATTTTCATTAACAACTTGGATAATGGAGTGGAGAGTATGCTTATAACATTTGTGGATCACACCAAGCTGGGAGGGATTGCAAGCACTTTGGAGGACATGATCAGAATTCAAAATGACCTTGATAAACTGGAAATTGGTCTGAAATAAAAAAGATGAAATCCAATAAGGACAAATGTAAAGTACTACACTTAGAAAGGGAAAAATCAAATGCACAAATACAAAAGGGGCAATAACTGGCTAGGCAGCAGTACTGCTTAAAGGATGTGGAGGTTGTAGTGGATAACAAATTAAATATGAGCCAACAATATGATACAGCTGAAAAAGCATAATATTCTGAGATGTGCTAACAGGAGTGCCATATGTAAGACATGGGAAGTAATTGTCCCGCTTTACTGAAAAGGCCTCAGCTGGTGCCATGTATCCAGTTTTGGGCATCACACTTTAAGAAAGATGTAGACATTTAAGAGAGTTCAAAGGAGAGCAACAAAAGAGCGGAAAGATTTAGAAACCTGACCTATGAGGAAAGGTTGAAAAAAAACAAAAACCTGGGCATGCTTAGTCTTGAAACAAGATGACTGATGGGGGGACGGGATAACAGTCTTCAAATATCTTAAGGCCTGTTATAAAGAGGATGGTAATCAATTAGGGTCACTGAAAGTAGAACAAAAAGTAAAGAGCTTACTCTGCAGCAAGGGAGATTTAGGTTAGATATCAGGAAAATAATTTCTAATGACAAGGATAGTTAAGTATTGTAATAGGTTACCACAGGTTGTGGAATCCCCATCAGGTTTTTAAAAATAGGTTGGACAAACACCTGTCAGAGATGGTCTAGGTTTACTTGGTCCTGCCTCAGCACAGGGGGCTGGACTAGATGACCACTAGTGGTCCCTTCCAGACTTACATTTGTATTATTCTGTGATACTCACAACATGATCAAATATTGCTGCACATCCCCTTTCTTTGCTTTCAAATCAAGGTCCTTGGTGACTGTAAAGTGAGGGTCCAGCATAGTTTTTGTTTCATTTGTGATATTTGACTGCTTTTGAAAGTACCGGGATAATTTCTTGTGGAACAATATCCAGGTTTCCATTGTAATTATGACCAAGGTGCAAATAGCCAAGCAAGTTATTTAAACTATGTAATGCTTGTGCTGTATTTTCTATTAAATATACAGTCTCATCTAACACTCAAGAGTCTGGGCTATATTTACTTGTTGCTTTAATTATTAAATGTTATGATGGTCCTATTCCTATGTGTCAACTACACTAGAGGGGAAGTTGTATAAAAAATTTTTTGCTATAGCTCTAGGTAATAATACACAATGGTTTAGATGTATTAGTCCCATTCCCATTTAACTCAACTTGTAGTTTTAGACTGTTGTGGGAGGGGGGAGACATACATTTTTACAAACTAAATATTAATAAAATTTTATCAGTGTTAGGTTAAATTGGTTGTATTTGTTGTAAAAAGTACACCAAACTTCACAATTTAAAACCTACCAACATTAAAAAATATATTACATTTAAATAACAAAACCCCTGAAAATGTTTAAATTTAAAATTTAAAAACATAAAGCCTAGTGTTTCTCTGTCCACATTGCAAACTATGTATTTTAGGTCTATTTCCTGGGTTTTAATATTCAGAGATATGTCGTCATCCTTGAAGCTCAAGGACAGAAGTAGTTCCTGCTTCAGGGACATTCCTGCACTTGACAAAGATGTTATTCTGGGCTGCATTGCTTCCTTAAAAGCATCTCTGACCAGGGTTTGGATCATTCCAACCACAAATTGAATTGTATGTTATTTAAATAGGATTATTCAAGTTCTTGGACTCCGAATCCTTTTTTAAAGGGCTATGAGTTCTTTCTGGGAGTTTATCCATATCTCTAGTTTCCTAACTTTGTAGCTAAAGCAAAAATCTGACTGTGACAGACAGGCCAGCAGTAACATCCAGGTTAGCTAAAATCAATACAAGTCATCGGGTTGGTCCATAGAGATAATCATGAATAAGGCTATGATTTAGTCACAGAGATCACAGAAGTCACAGAATCCTGACTTTCAGCGATCTCCGTGACTTCAACCTGCAGCAGTTGGGTGCCGCAGATGTAGGGGGTGCCCCGGAGCTTCTGGCTGCCATGTGTGGCAGGGAAACCTGCAGATCCTGTCTGCTGTGGGTGGTGGGGGAAACCCTGAGCTCCTGGCCACAGTGGGCAGTGGGGGCCCCCACAGCTGCAGATGACGGGGGAACCCCACAGCTCCTGGCTGCCATGGGAGGTGGGGGTACCCCGAAGTAGTGGGTAACCCAGCAGCTCCCAGCCACTGCAGGTGGCAGGGACCCCCAGAACTGCAGGCAGCAGGGGCACCCCACAGCTCCCAGCTGCTATGGACAGTGGGGGAACCCAGCTGCTCCCAGCCACTGCAGGCAGTGGGGGAACCCCTGGTTCCCAGCCACCACAGGTCCCCAGAACTGTGGACAGCAGGAGTATCCCACTGGCTGCTGCAGAAGGCGCCCCACCCTACACACAGCTCCCACTTGTGGGTGGCAGGGGAGCCTGTACCTCTGGCACCAAACCCACAGTGGGGGCCCCTGCAGATCCTAGCCACCACACAGCTAGCCCTGGTGTGGGGACCTGCAGATCCCCATTTTGTCACAGATAGTTTTAGTAAAAGTCACAGACAGGTCAGGGCTTCCAGGAATTTTTCTTTATTGCCCATGACCTGTGCGTGACTTTTATTAAAAATATCTATGACAAAATCTTAGCCTTAATTATGAAACTTGTCTGAACTGCCCATTTTGATGGTCTGAAATTGTAACTTTGGTACTTAATAGTTCATTTCACACTTGATAACTCAGCATTGACATATACTTAAAAAGGAGTATCTTGCTTCTGTTATAATGCATCATTAAGCCCTTTATGATTTGCATCTGTGTTCAGAATAGATGGCAATTTCCAGCTAGCTAAAGCCAAAATAAGGAAAGCTGTCAACTTCATTGTTATGAGGATGAAAGCAGTTTGGAATTCAGCAGTCCATTTCTCACTGATATCTGTATTGATGCTACCTTGATATCAAACGTTTCAAACTCAACTATACTTTTCCAAAAGATCACTCAGGGACTTCATATTGTTCAACTGCTCTTCCACAAAACATTGAGAGTATCCAAGAAAATAGGATAGATTTTCTGTAAGTTGAATGGCCTTTGTTACCCTTTGAGTGGTAAGGTCATTTCTAGATCTGGTATAATTACCTGTTTGGAGTTCATGTGTCCAAAGGATGGTATAAATTTGAGGGAAGGAGGGAATTCATACTTTGAAACAGAGAGAATGAATCCACAATCAGCTAAATGGTGCAACAATCACAGAGCTATTTCACTAAATCTGACAACTTTTTGAAACCAGAAACTTTCACAAAAACTTTTAGATTTTTCCCAATTTTACATTTTTCAAAAGGTTCAACTTTTTTTGCTTTTCCCCCCGTATCATTTTCATTTTTCATTGATGGTTTTAATTGGTCAGCCCTAATCATATGCTGGGATCTTTCAAAGTCAGAACATTTCAATTTTCAAAACCTGGTGATTTTGAAAAACAATATTTTTGTAAACAAATTTGATAGGGTAGTTTTGAAAAATGAGGTTACTTACTTTGTACAGTAATTGGAGTTCGTTGATATGTGAGGCCCCTAACTTATTCCACTGGGGAGCACATGGGGTCCATGCACCTGAGACCAGAAAATTTTTGAAGCTGTGTCCATTGGTCTGTGCCTGCACCCTTCTCCTCCCTATGCTCTGAACTGGTGTCCTAAGGTGCAGTGTGGACCAAACACCTCGTCAGTTCCTTCTCAATCACAAATCATGTGTAAAGGATCCAGGGCAGAAGGGAAGGAAGGCAGGTAGTGGAATACAGATAGGAACCACACATATGAAGGAACTCCAGTTACTGTCCAAGGAAAGTAAGCCCTCTCTCTCTCCTTCACATGATGGTCCCTATATGTGTATTCCACTCTATGTGGCTGGCAAGCAGTGGCTCAGTGATGACCACCTAACAAGCCTCCACTGCTTTGGGAAAGCTCATGTCCTCTTGAAGTGCAGTATTTGCCTATCCTTCCATACTAGAACCTGTCAAGCCCATGAGTACTGGCTGTGAAGATTTCCATCTACTAAACCATCTTAGAACCTGCCAAAGTGGTCTGGTATACCCAAGCCACATGTGCCCCCACTCCAAAAAAGAACAGAAAAGATACTTTGTGCCAAACAAGGAAGCAGAATTTGTATTCACTCAGCCTGCCTCAAACTCCTTAGTAGTCAAAGTAGTCACTGAAAGAAGCAGGCAACATCAATCAAGTTCCACCCTCATCCAATAAGAAAGTAAAGCATTTGGACTTATTCAGGAGGAAGGTTCACTTCAACTAACCTGCAGTTCTACATAGCACATTGTTAGGCATTAGTGTCTAAATATGATTTTGTTAATTATTCCAAGTGTGACACAGGGGCTCATTGGTGGTTCACTACCCTGTGTCAGCAACTCCTTTCAGGCCTGACAACTTGTCACACTTAGCATATGGCTGTCATAGTATTTATCTTGAAAGAATGTCATGTGAAGTATCAAATAAAAGCTGGTGACAAACTGGCCATTGATATCATTGTGCAGTTTTTGTATTCATGCTATATGAAGAATTATTTATACCTATTGATACTATGCTTTAAAATCTGCAACTAAACAGGGGGGGGGATAAACAGGCTCCTTTCGGGCAGGTGGGAAGGTAGTTTTCTCTCTGTCAAGTATAAATTAAGCATGGTAAAGCTGACACAAATGAAGCACAATTTATATATTAAGTCAACAGGAAAAACAGGTTGACAGGGGAATGTGATCTCCGCTTGGCACTAGCAGACCAGAGAACAAGCAATGGGGGAGAAGAGTCTTATCTTGGTGTGCACTTCAAAAGGGGACATTTCAAAGGTTGACTGGATTATAAAAGGAAGGAAGCACCCTTTCTGAAGGGCCATAATCCATTTAACGTGGATGTAAAATCTTAACTACAGTTTCTGTTAAGAACTTTTCATATAGCTCCAGATGAGGGCTAGCTAACAAAGAACAATACATGGCTAAGAGAAAGCTGGGGTAAACAGACAACCTTGTGTGCTTCAAGTCAATGAGCGAAGACAGCATGACTCCAGATGGTGAGTTATAACTGGGTGTCCTTATCGCAAGTTATAGACACATGAAGCGCTGAAAAGGGCCTCCAAGGTAACTCCCTGGTACAGATGCCAGAACAAAGTTCAAGGAGACGCCTAACATCATTGCCGTGAGTAACGACGCCCTCCCCTCATCGATGTATGCCAATCCCAGTTCACAAAAATGCAAGGGCAAAACTATAAACAATTGTTATTGTTAGATACTAATTACTGCTTTTTTGCTTTAAATCTCCAGGAATGTACCTGTTGGCCAACCGGGAGAGCTGCTACCTCATTCCCCTGGACCCCAAAATTAGGATTTAACCTATATACTTTAATAGAAATAGTTTAAGGGTAATTACCTATGTGTTAGCAATATGTTAATTTGAACATGGGTGGAGTTATTATGTAATCTTTTAGACCATTGGCTTATTGTGCTTGTCTTGTCTTGCTGCTAGAACCTATCCAGGGGCTTGGGAAATCCCATCCCAATCGCTTCTCTCTGCCCAATGAGCACCCTATATAATCTATTGTAATCAATTGTTCAGCGGTGTCTTTGAGCCTGATAAGCAAAGTGACACTCCGCCAGCACTGTGCATAATAAACTCCTGTGCTTGACTCTACATGGTGTCCATTTCTGTTTCTTCACTTTTGTTATCAAATTCATTGAAGAACCCCTTTTGCAGAAGGGGTGATTTGTGAAGAAATTGGTCTTGGATTGATTAAAAACCAGCAAGCTCTGCAGAAGGACATTAAGGATGAGAAACTACTTTAAACTAGGGTTGTAACCTCTTAAGATTTAGTCTTTAGAAAGCATGCTGTACTTTTGTTTTATTCATAACCATTTCTGTTTCCATTATTCTTACTCAATACTTACTTGAATCTGTGAATCTCTGTTCTTTGTTAATCAATTTATATTTGTTGTCACCAGAGATTACAGTGTTGTGTTGTCATAAAGGACTTAATCCTGAGTGGTAACCTTCAAGTTATGTGTACACTGTCTTTGTGGGAAGAGCTTACATAGTAACTGCTCTCAGTGTCTAGTGACAGGGATTGTATATTACAGGTGAATGAGTCCAGGGAGTTTGGGGACTGGAGTACACCAAGAATGAACCTGCAAAGCAAATTAAGGACTGACAGAGTTCTGAGGAAATTGTTTTGGTGCTATCTGACTGAGAGTGCCAGGGAACTGACACACCGTTTACCACTAGGAAATCTCTCCCTGAGGTAGAGGGGTAACACAGTGACCTATAACTCTGAACACCTTAAGAAAGTATCACGCCAAGTTTGCAGAATTCACTGACAAACTTCTGCAGAAGGATAGCATACAGTTCCAAGTGCTCATTGAGGAAGGTAAATTAACCGCCAGATTGTCCCTTCAAGTCTTACGCAATGCAGCAGACACAGCTTCCTGATTGATGCCAATGGCCATTGTCATGAGTGCCATGGCTTCAGTCTTCCAGATGCCCCATGGAAGTCTAATCTGTAGTGCAGGGTTTCCCCTTTTGAAGGGTGTGACAGGATCCCCAGGGTGCAGCCTGGAACTGTGGTACCACTGTGTCTCCTTAACTCTCCAGCCTGGGCTGTCTCTCACAATGCTTTGCTAGTGACAAGCAGCAAGCCCCTCCAGGTGCTGTTATCACTCAGCAAAACCGCAGGTGGAGCCCCACACCCAGCTAGATTACATGAATGCTCCCAGAGCCACTCATGAATCACAAAGAGAAAGGCACTAGCCAAATTCGCCCAGCTCCCAGTTTTGTACCTCAGGAATATATCATCTTCCACTGCTCAAGACAAGCAATGCAAATTTATTAATTGGTTCACCACTTCATCGATGGAAAGTGGATATACACCAGCCTTTGTAAACCTGAGCAAACACACTTATCAAACACTTCAGGCAAACTCAGTAGTAAAGATAAACAGTAAAACAAGTGTATTGACTGCAAAGGGTAGATTGTAAGTGATTATAAGTGATAGGCAAAAAGTCAGAGTGGTTACCATAAGAAAATAAAATATAATCACATAGTCTAAACTCTCAAACCTATTAGAATGGGCAACATCTCGATTAAGCAGTTTTTCTCACCCCACTGGAACCTGCGGTTCATATTATACAGGTTTCACCCTTGAAACCTGGGCCAGTCCCTTCTGTTGGAGTCTTCAGTCTTTTGAATGTCCTTGTTGCTTGAAGCACAGGTGTGGGAAGGAGAAAGACCAAACATTGGGCCCCTGTGTTCTGTTTTATACCCTTAGTTCATGTGCTTAGAGAACACAAGTCCAGGCATGTCTAGTGGGCATTGCTGAGTCACCAGGTGAAGGAATATCTCCTCGCCAGAGGATGTTGTGAAGGCCAAGACTATAACAGTTTAAAAAAAGAACTAAATAAGTTCATGGAAGATAGATCCATCAATTGCTAATAGCCAGGATGGACATGGATGGTGTCCCTAGCCTCTGTTTGCCAGAAGCTGGGAATGGGTGACAGGGGATGGATCACTTGATGATTACCTGTTCTGTTCATTCCCTCTTGGGCACCTGGCATTGGGCACCTGGCATTGGCCACTGTTGGGAGACAGGACATTGGGCTAGATGGACCTTTGATCTGACCCAGTATGATTGTTCTTATGTTCTTATGTGTCTCCTGTGAGTGAGTCATTGAATTGTAACTCCTCTGCTGGACAATGGCTGCTGATGTCTGTTCAGCACCCACTGAGGAGTTGGTTACCTCTTCCCTTGTCATTGTCTCTGGAGAGCTAGTATCTGGGAACTTCCCAGCATATTTTAATGCAAACCATACAACACAATTCTTATAATTTCATATGTATTGATGATATATATATATAGTTAGATAGAACAATGACTTTCAGCAGATCATAACCTTTCCCCGGATACCTTACATGCCATGCTTTATATGCAAGATCACAATTATATATAAATGAGGAATAAAGGGGTTACAGGGCGCTCCCTCAAGGTATAGGATGTCACAAAGGGAAGAACTCTTTCAGTGACAAGGTGAATGATCTGTTACATTCATGGAAGAACTGAAGGGCAAGCCTTCATTCATTAGGCATCTACACTCCAGAGCCAAAGAGAAAATTCCATAGGCCATAATTGTATAAGCAATGACTGGCATCTCAACCCTTTTATCATCGGGGGTGGGGGTGGTTATGAACCACCACAGAAATGACAGAGGGTGCAGAGCAAGCACATACTCCCCCTCACCTCCTCCTCCTTCAAAACTCCAACCTCCCACTAAAAAATCCCTTTTGATGAGACCTCTGTGAGTTGTGAAACAACCCATTTGCTATGTCCATCTACCCAAGATTCTGATTCCCAATTTGGTGGCTGTTTAGCTCATTTCTCTCAAGTCTGGCAGATGAGAATGACAGACAAATGAGTCAGCTCCATCATTCACACCAGCTACACCACAGAATTCCTCTCTCCCTACCGTCCAGCCCCTCCACTTCTCAGGGACGACTTTCATGAGAAAATTCTCATTCAAGAAGTAGACACCCTCCTTCATCAGGTAGCCATAGAACCAATACTTCCCCAACACTGGGGAAAGTATTTTTATTGGAACTATTTTCTCATTTCCAAAAAGAAGGGAGGATGAAGACTAATCTTAGATTTCAGCCAGCTCAATGTCTTTTGTGGAGATTAATGGAAGGAGGAGGCACACATCAGGGCCCTATTGGGGATCTAGGTGATTGCTACTTCCCACCACCCAACACAGATATAATGAGGTTGAGTAGTGTCCGCAAAAGAGAAACTAAACAACTAATTATTCCTCAAGAAAGGTTTCTAATGACTTACAACTATAAAGGCAACACAGACAGAATAAGAAATACAGAATTAAAGACCAGCACTGAGTGAGGATTAATACAAATGACAAGTTATACTGGAGACAAGCACAGTACAAGTAATATTATGCATTAACTACCTATTCCTATAAGTGCACATATAAAAGGCAAATAATAGTCACAAGCACATGCAACGCTACTATAACTGATTGCCTAGCAACTTCACATAATATAATATAAGGTGATATACCTATTTCATAGAACTGAAAGGGACCCTGAAAAGTCATCAAGTCCAGCCCCCTGCCTTCACTAGCAGGACTAAGTACTGATTTTGCCCCAGATCCCTAAGTGGCCCCCTCAAGGATTGAACTCACAACCCTGGGTTTAGCAGGGATAGCTCAAACCACTGAGCTATCCCTCCCCCCTCATGTACTGTAACCATTCCCAACAAACACAATTTCATATGCAATACTAATACATTGATTAACTATACTCTACTAACTTTAACTTACCTATAACCTTATATGATGACTTATAAACTTCTACTGACTTTTATGATAAACTTAATGGTAAATTATACTGAAGACAGGCATAGCGACATGCAAAGCTATGATTGTTTACAAACTACTAGCTTCACCAGCGCTGTACCCGTTCCCAGCAAGGCACAAAAACATATACAGTTATTATATATTGATTAACTATTGACTACTACTATCTCTAAGTAACTTAAACAATTTATTAATATAATTAAACTATAGTATTAATACAGACTTAAATTGAACCAGCTTGAACACAACCAGACCTCTTCACTACTCCGAAACCTTACCCTGCATTTTTCCAAAGATACGTTACCTTCAGTCGACCACTTTCCACACTTGCCAAGTACAGATAGTCGGTGAAGCGCAAGTCCCTTTGGTTCAGGGGGGGTATGTGAGCCTGACAAAGAGTGATCTCTTTTAGGTCAACACACACAAACACTTGCGTCTTTGCACTTCATTTATACAGTATTTGTTGGCTGTGTTTCAAAACAGGTCAACCGATTAAGGTGGCCAAATGTTCTAGTGTAGTATTTGCTTGATCTTGATTTTATGAACTGTGCACCTGTGCTCAGCTCATCTTTTTTTTTATGTGGCCTGTTGTCCTAATTTTGGTCAATTTGCTAGACTCAAAAATGCTCGAGTCAGCTTAAAGAAGTATCTGATTGCAGAGCACAGTAACCGCAAGTCCGTATCTATCTTTACAGAGTTTCCGTTTTAGTCTATAAAGCTTCCTAGCTAGATTATGCTTATGCTTGCAGGATTCAACTGTGCTCGTTTCTTACAACTTCCGGAAGGTTGAGGCCTAACACTGCTTAGCCTGACGCTATTTGACAAGACTTATGCACATTAATCATATCTTTATCCACAGTTTGAGATTCAGGATAGTTTCCCTGGCATCAATTATTTCCTTACTGAACAAAGGCAACTGGTTCACAGCTCTCATTATGAAGGATGCCTATTTCTAGAGCCCTGCACAAATCCAAATTATAACTGCGGATGTGGATATCTGCGGATATAAACCGGTATGCACAGAGGTGCAGGGCTCTACCGGGAACCACAGAGGCAAAAGAAGCAGCATGTGGGGTTGCCGCTTCCAGGAGCCAGTGCCCAACGCCAGCTGATCCTCTGGTGTGGCTGTATCACCCCCATCCCCGCTCACTGGGGCAGGCATCAGGCACACCAACAGCTGTCCCTGGTCATGCTCGTGTGTTCAAGAAGCTTGTACACCCCCAGAAAGGAGATGCAGACAGCTGCGTGGAAGAGAATCCTATCTGGGGGCGTATGAGCTGCTTGAACACATGAGTGTGACCAGGGACAGCTGCTGGTGAACTTTGTGCCCACCCTGGGGGGCAGGGTTGGAGTTGGTACAGCCACACCAGAGGAGCTGCTGGCATGGGGCACTGGATCCTAGAAACAGTGGCCCAATGTACTGCTTCTTTCACCGATGCAGTTCCCGGTAGAGCCCTGCACCTCTGCACATACCAGTTTATATCTGTGGCTATAAATTTGTATCTATGCAGGGCTCTACCTATTTCCACATAGACATCCACCTCATGCACAGAAGATTCCTGAGATTCCCGAACCAGTATCAATACAGAATGCTCCCCTTCGGCCTTGCAACAGCACCAACGGTATTTACAAAGGTGCTATCAGTTGTGGCAGCCCACTTCCACTGCCATGGATTTTCATTTTCCCCTTCCTGTATGACTGGCTACTGAGGGGGAGTTCTTGCCAGGAGGTTTTGATATTAACCTAGTCTCTATTCAGTCTTCTACAGAAGCTGGAACTCTGCATCAACACAGAAAAGTCCATTTGACTTTTCATGCAACTATAGAGCTTATTGGGACAACAGTGGACTCTATCAGTCCAAAGCATACTTTCCTCAGGACAGATTCCAGTCCTTAAAGGGACTTGTCACTCAGCTCCAAATGATCCACATATGTCAGCCTCATCCTTCTACGTTACATGGCTTCCTTCACCTATGTGACATCCTTCATGAGACTTTATCTTCATTGCCTACAGACTTGGCTTCGGACCATATATGTCCCAAGCAAACACAGTACGGAAAAACTAGTCTTGCTCCCCCACAGAGTATGAGCTTTTCTAATGTGGGGGATAAACAGGAAGCAAGTGTTTGTGGGAGGGTCCCCTCCATTTCTCCCCTACCAGAAAATATTGATCACAAATGCCTCCTTGTTACATTAAGTCACCCATCTAGGTGAGGAACCAGCACAAGGGACATGGACTTCCCGAGTCCTGGATGCACATAAATCTCAAAAATTGCATGAAGTCTGCAAGGTGTACAGGAGATTTCCACCATTCATATGAACACTGCTTGTTCAAGTGGTGTCAGACAACATGATAAGTGTTCTACGTGAACTAACAAAGGGGATCAAGATCCATCCCTCTATGTATAAAAACTGCCAATGTTGGCAGTGTACCTCCCAGGATACACAATATACTGGCAGACAGACCCAGCAGACACTTCTCTAAAGACCATGAATAGAAGCTACATGATTCCATGATACAGAACATATTTCGTCAATGGGGGGCTTCCTCTTGGGATCCCTTTGAACCTCATGGGAACTGAAAATGCACAACCTACTGTTGCAGGGGCTTGACAAGATCAGGAGTCCAGTGGAGATGCCATGTGTAGGTCCTTGGTAGGGACAGCTAATGTACAGTTTCCCACCCATTCTACTCTTTTCTCGGGTACTGAGGAAGATCAAGTATGACGGAGTAGCGGTCATCCCAATTGTTCCCAGATCTTATGCATACTAATCACCTTATGTGGAGTGTGGATAAAACAGATGGTGGAATCACAAGCCCTAAACTTATTCTATCTAAATTAGTAAAAAAAAAAAGGCTATTTGCAATTCTTTACAGGTAAACTATTGAAGAAGGTAGAAAGGAACTGGAGAAGGGGTTAGTCCACACTAACCCTTATGCCCTCAGTTTGGAACATGAGGAGGAGAAGAGTACAGGCACAGACAAATGGACACTGCTTGCAAAAATCTTCCAGTCTCAGGCGCATGGAGCCCACGCTCCCCCACAGTGGAGTACACATAGGAGACACACTCGAAGAAGAACTGGTCTTTTTCTAAAACCGACAGTACAGTATTTGAAATTTTCACAAAAAATTCTATTCTAAAGATTAACTTTTCTAAATATGTGACTTCCCTACAGTGTACCTGTGCCAAAAGTGAAGAAATGTATTAAACCATGAGACATCATTTTAAATTGCCAGTTGGTGTCATGAATGAAGCATTGTGCCTGAGTGATTTCTCCATTTCTACCTAATAAAAATACACAATTTTCAGATCTAAGGGTGAGAACCACTTAGAAATAGATAAAAGACCTAAGTTTTCTTCTGTTCCCAGTAAAGAATTGGCATTTCTGCAGGTTAAATTATTAAACTTCTCATAATCTGTTAATACACTTAAGGATATACTGGAATTACTTACTAATGGCCTTTCTATTTCACCATTAATTCTGGTTAGCAGCATAGGGACTGCCTAGTTCTTCTGTTATTTTCTAGGTAGGATCTCTAGAACATACAGACAAAGATCTTGAAGGTCAGTAAAGCTCTTCCATCTGGTACTTCCTTGAAAGATTCTTTGTCAGTCAAATCATTTGAGTGACTGTGGTGATTAGGTCAAAAAACAAACCCAACAGTGGAAATGCTCCTCCCACTTTGACAGAAAACTTCTTTTCTGTTCGTCCTATAACTTTTTATTCAACGTGCATTCTCAAAGTCTAACTTTGGCGGCTAATATGAGATGGTATTCTTTTTTAATCACACAAAAGTATCACAGAACTCATGAAGAGTCCATATCTCTCTATCAGACTTCTCACACAGCTGACATATTTTGTCAGTATATTTAAAAATACATTTTGAAAATAACTACTGTGATGACTTGGAGAATCTGTCTATACAACTTGTGAAATCTAGTAGATGCTATGAAGTTATAAAA
Source organism: Trachemys scripta elegans (assembly GCF_013100865.1). Taxonomy (NCBI): domain Eukaryota; kingdom Metazoa; phylum Chordata; order Testudines; family Emydidae; genus Trachemys; species Trachemys scripta. The sequence continues at coordinate 103,951,252 of NC_048299.1, forward strand.
AAAATGTTGTATTAGGGAATGCCTCTGTGTGGATGTGGAATCCACAACTTGCTGAAATGGACTGCAGCACATACCTACAAGACCAGGGAGAGTTGTTAACCTTAATGATTGTGCTCTGGATCAAACAATAGACAAGATAAGGGAGTGGCCTGAATGGGGAAACCAATTGGATTAAGTTTCTCTGCAAGAGATTGGTGAAGTGGAAAGTTCCCAAACAGAACAAAGAGATAGAGATGAGAAAGCAGGAGTTTAAAAAGGATTCATAGGGGAACAGGGGGAAAAGGCTTTATTGAAGGGACAGGAAGTTCTAAGCAGGAGAGAGGAAGAGATGGGCAGTCTTTTTTTAACAAGGGGAGCCTGACTTAACTGAGAACCAACCAAGGTTAGAGAAGGCTAGCTAAACTAGAGAATGCTTCATGATTCTTTCAAGAAGTCATGAGCTGCTGGAGAAGGAACTTCGATCCCAGAGGTCTCTGCCCAACCACCAAAGAACTCTCCACAATGATGAGCAAACTGAGTCAGAAGCATGTGTATAGCTATATTTATTATTTTGTTTAGACCTGTGCATTTCTCATGCTACTAAGTAAAGTGCAATGGTGTTTAGAATCCTGTGTAAGGTTTGTGTGTCTGTTAGCTTTCACTATTGCATACCACTGAAGAGGTAAAGTGTAAATCAGAAGGCTCACAACTTAAGTGGAATTCTGGGGAACATGAAAGAGGTGGTAGTGAGCCTTAGGGCAGAAGGCACTAGTTTCAGGGCCTAGGCAGTTGTGGCCATGGGGTCCCCACTGCCAAGAGAGATGTCAAAACCTGAGGGCTGCACCTGGAGTGCATGCCTCAGGGCCTGAAACCAGGAAGGGTGGCTAATCTCTTCCACTTCCAGCAAGCACAGAACACGTAGCATTCAGCATTTGGATCCTTGCAGTCTGGTGAGTGTCCAACAGGAGAAACTCAACCAGATCCGTGACACTAATTGATTTAGTCAGTCAGGTCCCTCTATGCTATTACTTTGACATACTGAGTTTATTACCCCCAAAGGATCTCTGTTACTATAGGAAGAGAAATAATCAAATTCCTTTTGTAATACATTGACTTGTTTTAACAAGAGTACACAATTTATTTCTCATACTTTGCCAGGAAATTTGCTAACTCAATTATAGTAGACTGCCTCTTTTTTGTAATCACGGCAATTTTACTATTGCTGTATGCAGTGTGTGCTTCATCCCTAAAGACTGAATTATGAGGCAGAAGCACTGGAATTCATTACAAACAGCTTAACTCCAAGGACCTTACAATGGAAGGAAGCCGGGCAGTTTAAGAAGTCACAAGATGAGAAAAGATGCTGGAGGGGGTGAATCAAAGGTTGGTGAGCTGGCTAAAGCAAGAGAGGGAACAAGATGAGATTGGCATTGAGTGGTACCTGTAATTGCATTTCACCAGCTCTGCCTAGAGTGAGGTAAGGATAAGGAAACAGTGAACTCAGAAGGCTTACAGGGTCAGGAATCCAAGCGGAACCACCCCTTTATTTTCTGGAGTGTCACCATTGTCCAATGATACGGATAGAGTTCTGGCATACTTGTAGTCCATTACCAACCCCGCTAATGACTCATTGCATGAGATACAAAAGTCACTTTACATATTTGTGCCTCGCTTTCTCCATCTGTATAATGAGCATAATATAGTTTATGGCCCTTGATTAAGCCCTTTGGGATCCTACAATGAAAGACTCCATACAAATGCAAAGCCTTATTAGTCAAGGCCATTAATGAAATTATTTAATAGTACAGAATCTCACTTGACACTAGATGGAAGCTTGAACCAAAATTTAGATCAGGGCAGTAAACTAGCTGTACTTGTTTTATTACCCCATTTTGATGATGTGCTACAATTCAGTGTGTCTCAATCTTTTTGGTAACAGGGTCCAGCCTGCTGCCTTCCTAAACCGTTTCAGGGAGATCTCAGGGACCAGCGCTGGTTCACGGACCAGTCACCGAGAAACACTGTACTAGATCATTAGATTATGAACTGATCAAAATATGTCCATCAATGTTTTCTCAATAAAAAAGGCTTTTCTATTAAAATAAAAAATGACTGCTTTTGTCCAAAAAATTGGAGTTTCTGAAAACCAAAAGTCTTTCAGTTTTTGTTTTTTCAATAAAACTTCCAAAAATCCAGGTTTCATTGATATTTTCCATGGGGGTGGGGGAGATATTTCCCAACCAGCTTTAAAGATTACTCTTTGTGGTACATTCACAGTTTCGATATCCATGCATCCATGTTTTTTTTTTTTACCTGGATGGTGTCTATCAAATTTTTAAATTAGTTTAGCAGTTGAATTTTTGTCCCAGAGTTTTCTAAAATCTGTGTATGTTCAGAAAAAAAAATAATCAAAGGTACTATGTAGAACTCAAGGAGAGGAAATTAACCAGTACTATATTTTTATATGTTCTAAATTTACTTAAATGAGAAATTAAATTGAATAACCTTTATGTTGGCAGATGTAGCAGATGATTCTGATTCAGTAACTAAAAGTTTTCCACTAACATACTTAGATGAAGTGGCTATGCAATGATATTTAGGAAAATTCAGGTCTGGTTAATATCTTGAGACAGATGCAATAAGGATTGTTATTGTAAGATAAAGTCTATATGTGTTTCTATAAAATTTTATAATCAGCCTGTAAAGCAGTTTTTTTTTTTCCCGAACGTTGGCATCACTCAAACACTGCCTTGTTTCAAGTTTTTGCCCATTGTGGTTCTGAACAGCTTTGACATTGTTTCAGGGCTGCTGTTTTATGCTGGCAGAAATTCTTGAAACCAAATTGTTTTTCAATGCACTTCTAAAAGATGTTCATTTATGGCAAACAATGGCTTGGATCATTTCCCCTGTTGACTGATTGACAATAATGCTGAAGAAAGGATTTGCTTCTGAGCTTGCTGTTTTACAGTCAAAAAGCTTGCCAAGTCCAATAAATCTGCATTTGCACTTAACTGCTCCTTGCATCTTCAGTTTCTGTGTTACAGAATAAATTTAAGAAAGCAAACTTCAGCAAAAAGCTCCATCAAAACAGTACACAAATCATTATTGCTAAAGTCAGCTTGTTAGACTGTAGATTTAAAGTAATTTGCACACCATTGACCATGACACCTTGTTCAAGAGTTCTGCTTTCCAAGACTGTTATTTTACATTCTGCATGACCTGAACACTTATGGGATTTTGGAATAATTGGTATGATTCAAACACTGTAATAGTGGGCATTATTTCTGGCCCAGTGTCACAATGTCTCACCCTGGCCAACATTCTGTCCTTTTGTACAATTGTGCTGTGCGGGAACCCTGCAAGGATGCTTTTTTAGGATATGTCTACACTGGAATAAGAGACTGATGGCGCAGCTGGGGCTGCCCAAGTCAGGTAACTCAGGCTCACAGGGCTCTGGCTGTGGGGCTAAAAATTTCTGTGTAGACATTTGGGCTCAGGCTGGAGCCCGGGCTATGGGACCACCCCAGCATGAGCTCGAATGTCTACACAGCAATTTTACAGCCAGGCAGTATGACACCCATGAGCCTGAATCAACTGACACGGGCCAGTTGCAGGTGCTTAAATGCTGTTTAGATGTTCCATTAGGGTCTGATTCAAATTCATTAAAGCTAATTAGAATCTAGCTATTGACCTGGACAGGCTTTGGATCTAGGGTGACCAGATGAGAGGAAGAAAATATCGGGACACCGGGGGAGAGGCGGGGGAAGGGTCTGCTGGCGGAGCAAAAAAACAACAACTACTGCCGGCTGAGTGAAATATCGGGACAAATTACATCCCGACTACAGACCGGTCGGGACATGGGACAAACACGTAAAAATCGGGACGGTCCCGATTTTATCGGGACGTCTGGTCACTGTATTTGGATCAGGCCCAAGTGATCATTAATGTGGCTAGCAACACTCCATAGCCCTAATGGAGTATGCTCAAATCTTGGGTTCTAACTGGAGTCCACAAAGCTACTAAAGGAGAAGCAGTCAAAAGCATTGCAGGACATGTTTTCCCCAACCCACTGTAAGCCTTTTTGCCATGAGCTGTTTGGATTTAAGCCAACATTTGCTGAAGTATGGTTTCATTTTAAAACTAACGTTTCACCTTAAATATGCCTCCAACCATGGCCTTGATTGTGCAAGGGGCCAAATATCTCCTTCTGTGAGGAAGCGGTCTTGCTGTGATAACAGTCAGTCAGTCACATTCTGTTGTCGTTACTAATATTGTAGGACCTAAGGAAACCCATGGTACTGCCCTAGGCACTGTACAAGCACATAGTAAGAGATAGTCCTGATCTGAAGAGCTTACAATCTAAATAGACAAAGGGGAAACAAGCACAGAGAATGAAAATGACTTGCTCAAGGTCACATAGCAGGTCAGTGTCAGGGCCAGTAATAGAATTCCAGTCTCCTGTTTAGAGCTGGGGAAAAGTTTTCCACCAACATGCTTTTTGGTGAAAAATGCAGTCACCGACACCAAAGCATTCGTCAAATTAATGTTGTTTTTGACCGATTGTTCATATAAAAAGAATAAAAAATTCCCAAAGTATAAATGTTTCATTTCAACATTTCTAAATAAAATGTTTCAATGTTTCTATTTGAAAGGACTTCATTTTGAAAACGTCCTTCCATTTTATTTAAAGTTAAGAAAAGGCTCAACACCTAAATGAAACATTTCCTTTCAAATGAAATGTTTCATTTGACCTAAAGTTACATTTTCCTTTTATGTTTTAGTTTGCCAAAAAGTTCAACATTTTTTTTGTTTTGTACTGACTCAAAAAGCATTATTTTTCAATTTTTTGGAATGGCAATAGAATTTCAAAATCAATTATTTACACAGTTCTACTCCTGACTCTTCACTGGACCACAAAGTCCATTCAAAAGTTGTATGAATATAATTGTTCCTCTAAAAACTTTGATTTCTGAATTACAGCTATGAGCTATCAGACAACTTGGGCTGCAAGTACATGTTTGTTTTTTTCCCCTGACTGTTCTGATCTGATTGAATCTGGCACATGAGATTATCTGAAGCAGGATTTTTTGGATGTCTTTTTGGGACCAAAGTTCATAACCTTGATACATGTCCTTGTTTTTTTGTGAATTCCTCACATTTGCAGTTGAATGCTATTTGTACTTTTGTCTCTAGAGTGCTTTATCAGAAGACAAAAGTGGGAAATATATCCCAAAATAGAATTACAATTAAGTGATTTTCACCACAGTAAAATCACTATATTAAAACTGAGCGCTTATTACATTCATATTCTTTAACATGCCCTGTCTGCATTCAAATACTGCAACATCTCATTGGATATTTGCAAAAAAAGTTTATGGCGACCAAAAGTAATGACCTATAATGCAGTTCTTTAAAGAATTTCGCCAGCACCTCATTCTTACATCCAAGCAGTGCTAACAACTGTGCTTTGTGTTAACTGTGCAAACTCTTTATAACAGATAATTCACTGGCAGGTTTGATCATTAATAAATGTCAAGGCACAATGGGGAAATCCCAGCTGCAGAAGATCCATAATGTGTGGTAGACATAGAAATGGACAAACATTATAAGTCTCAATGGACCAAATTCATAAGTATATGGTGGGATAAGATATATGTTGGTAAACTGGTGTAAGAGAATCTAAGTTAGTTTAGTATAGAGACAAAGGACCAGAAAGAAGTGAGAATGTATCAAGATCTAAATTCATAGATTTTAAGGCCTCTAGGGACCACTATGATCATCTTGTTAGAACTCCCACATAACACAACTTATGCATTGAGCCCAATAACCTAGGGGAGTTGAAGCATGTTGTGCTGCTGTTTTACTGTACACTTTCTTACACCTACATTTAAATTCTTTTTCCTACTTATTCCCTGGAACTCTTTCAGGACCTTGACATGTAAATGACACCTTACATGTTCCCTTACATCCACTTGGTGCTCTGTGTTTGATGTTATGCAGTCTTAGTGGGACTCTGCCAGAATGCCATCAGGAAAGCCACAGAGCCTCAATGTGATTGTGCTTGCCTTCAATGGAACAGGAGATTCCTGGGTTCCAAGGACTGAATCCACTGAATCCATCTTTGTTTAATCCTGAGCTGATGGTGTCAAATTTGCAAATGAACTGAAGCTCAGCAATTTCTCTTTGAAGTCTGGTCCTGGCTCCATCCTGCAGCAAAAAAACTTCAGGACCAGACTTCAAAGAGAAACTGCTGAGCTTCAGTTCATTTGCAAATTTGACACCATCAGCTCAGGATTAAACAAAGACTGTGAATGGCTAGCCAACTACAAAAGCAGTTTTTCCTCCCTCGGTGTTCACACCTCAACTCCTAGAAGAGGGCCTCATCCTCCCTGATTGAACTAACGTTGTTATCTCTAGACTGATTCTTGCCTGCATATTTATACCTGCCTCTGGAAATTTCCACTACATGCATCTGACGAAGTGAGTATTCATCCACGAAAGCTTATGCTCCAATACATCTGTTAGTCTATAAGGTGCCACAGGACTTTTTGTCGCTTTTTACAGATACAGACTAACACGGCTATCCCTCTGATATTGGAAACTCTGTGAGGCTCAAATCCTGCAAAGATGTACACATTTTCTTAACTTTACATAGGGTGAACAGTCTCCAATAAAGTCAAGTAGTTATTTAAGCCTTTGAAAGATCGGGGCCTGAGTTTCATGGAGTTTCAATTCTCCCGCATAAATGACCCTATGGTCCTTAATATTATCCTGGCTAATTCTTTATGAAACATTAGTGCCTCGGGAGCAGAGGTAGGGAACTTTAACTGATTCATTGAACAGTACAGCTGATTTCTGGAGTAGAGTTTCAAGAAGTACATGTGATGCCAGGTAGGAAAGCACATTGAACCCCAGTCCTGGACCAGCATCCCTCGAGGTGCTGTGCAAACGAAAAGATGGGCCTTGCCTCAAAGAGTTTACAATTGGAATATTATCATCACAGTTTAGGTACACAATTTTTTACAAACTAGTCCATACGCTATTCAATCTTCCTGGCCTTGGAAAAAAGTATAATGTGTCTCATTGTCCAGTCGAATGAGATTGGATTCAGTAGGTTTATCCCCCAGTCTATTACATCTAAGAGGAAAGTCTAGAAGTTGTTATATGAACATAAATCTCATTAACCATGGCTAAAATAGAATTAACCATATGCTGTCAATCCTAATCAAGTGTGGCAGATTTAGGAAAGATTCAGTTAATTCATATATTTTTAAAAATTATGCAGTGCCGTCTGCCATATGCAACAAATTGCAGAATTGGGGCCTTCATATTTAAGGCTAGGCATGTCAAAGGGCCTAAGGTTGTTAGTTATCTAACTCACACAGAATTTCAACAGGCCTTGGGTATCTAGGCCCAGATCTTCAAAGGTATTTAGGTGCCTAATTTCCATCAACTCACGCAATGCTTGAATTTGTGCATTAAAAGTTCCCTATGTTTTTGCCTCTGAGCATGTGCACTGCGGCCCCATGCCAGGTATCTGGAAGCTTAACTCCCAGAGCGATGCATGAACCAGGGGAATCCAGGCATTCCTCTATGTACCTCACCTGTGGGTCCTGATCCAGTAACGTGCGCGGAGCATGCCTACTGGATGAGGCCCCTATAGACGAGCTTACACAAAATCATCAGGGGGGAGGAGGAGGTGGAACAGCAGCTCGCTCATAACTTTTAGCCTGGGGTTGAGGTACTCACCAGAGAAGAGAAAAAACTTCACTTTGAGTCCTCTCCTTGCTTGAGAGGGAGAAGGGACTTGAACAAATGTCTTCCACACCTTAGGAGAGTGCCCTAACCACACGGCTATAAGGTATTCTGAAGTAGGGCTCCCTCAGTCCCTCCTGATTAAGCTGTTCCATTGTGGATAAATAATTTTAAAAAGTCACTGGCCTAAAAGTTATGTGTGAGGTCCTCCTCCTCTTCACAAAAATGGCACAGTACCTCACTCCAAGAGAGGGTTTGCAGCTTAGAATCCCAAGTGGAGGGATGTGCCGCCCTATAGCCAGGATTTCAGCATATCTGTCTGAGATTGGGGCAAGATTTAGCACACACCTCTCAGCTTGGCATCTCTCATTAACTAGTTTAGGTGCGGAGCCTCCTAGTATGCTGTTATTTTGTGAATCCCATCTGAGATGCCATTCACTGGATAGGGAACCTAGGCATCAAACTCAGGCTTTGTGAATCCCAATGATTTTCTAGACACATAAAAGTTAGACTTGGGGTACGTCCAGACTACCCGCCGTATCAGCAGGTAGCGATTGATTTATCGGGGATCGATATATCGTGTCTCGTTAAGACGCGATATATCGATCCCCGAACTCACTCCCTGTTGACTCCAGAACTCCACTGGAGCGAGCGGCGGTAGCGGAGTCGACAGGGGAGCCGCGGCCATTGATCCCACACCGTGTGGACCACAGTTAATCGATCTAAGATACTTCGACTTCAGCTACGCTATTCATGTAGCTGAAGTTGTTTATCTTAGATCGATCCCCCCTTGTGTAGACCAGCCCTTGGTGATGCTGAATGTCTCCATGCCTAAATTCCTTTGTTAATCTATCCCCTGGTCCCTAATTACCTTAAACTCTCTTGAAAATCCCAGCCTAGAGCAGATTATTGATGTTGTTTCTTATTTAACAAATAATTGCCAGGAAAAAGATCCAACTGTTTTTACCCACAACCAGCGGCAGCTCCAGGCACCAGCGCTCCAAGTACGTGCCTGGGGTGGCAAGCCGCAGGGGGCGGTCTGCTGGTCCCTGCGAGGGCGGCAGTCAGGCTGCCTTTGGCGGCTTGCCTGCGGGAGGTCCGCCGGTCCCGCAGATTCAGCAGCAATTTGGCGGTGGGTATGCCAAAGCCTCGGGACCGGCGGACCTCCCACAGGCATGCTGCCGAATCCACGGGACCGGGGACCTCCCGCAGGCACACTGCCGAAGGCAGCCTGCCTGCCGTACTTGGAGCAGCAAAAAAGCTAGAGCCGCCCATGCCCACAACCACAATTGGGGGCTTGGGAAGTTTTCTATCTTCAAACAGTCAATTATGTCTTTGCTGTGTATTCTATAGCTTAGTTGTGTTGTATAGAGCCCTTCTCTCCCTGTCTCCCTCAGAGTCAATTTTGACTATAATTCAGAGAATGTTTTTCTTTGAGAGTAGAAGCACTCTAGTTGGGTTTAACAAAGTCTGCTATATTTTTACACCACAGATTGCAGACACATGATTGAAGGACGAGGATAGAATCCGTTAAAAGCATTATTGCTAGCAAAGACTCTGCTTTCTGCAAAGAAAAGTTTACTTTAATTTAAACAATTTGCATTGTATTTCTCTACCAAACAAGCAGTTGAGAACCTGACAGACAAGTTGGTTTGATGGAGGTAGATGAACTGAATTGTGCTGGTTTCCCCTATTTCTGCATTTTTAATGCCTGTTATATTCTGACGGGTTTTCTTTTTATTTTCAAATGCATTTCTGTGGTTTCTGGCATCCCATTTTAACCTGGCTGTTTTCCTGCACATACTTCACCTGACAGCTGACTTTCTATTTGTATCAGGTAGGGAGGCAGATAATGCTGACCATCAAAAGTTTGATAATTGGGTTCATCTTCACCCCAACTTCATAACTGGTGGACTCAATAACAAATCTGGGTGGGAACTGTTTTTTCCATCCAAGGAAAATATAGAAAATTTTGAAAATGTTTCCTATCAAAATCTGAAAAAAAAATTCACAAACCAATTGTCTGAAAAAATTTACAATTCAGGTCAATTGAAACATTTTGTTTTGGTAATTTTGAAATGTTTCATTTCTATTTTGACCTTTGTAATTATTTCTATATGTTTCACTGTAATTTTCTTTTTAAACAAAAAGTCATTTCAAATCAAATGTTTTGTTTTGAAAATGTTGAAACTTGATCTTTCAAAACTTTTTTATTCAACATTTTTTCAAAAGAGGTAATTTGTCAAAATTAATCTTTTCTTCCAAAAAGTTTCAGTTTCAACAAATAGACATTTTTCAATGGAAAAATGTTCTTTTGAAATTCCCAACCAGCTCAACTTGATAGTTTGTTTTTGTTCACTTACTTCTTTAAAGTGGGTGCTGAGAGTTCTCTCTGCTAATCTAAATCTAGATTACTCCTTCACTTCTGTGGTGTTCTAGAGACAAGGTGGTAAGGCAATATCTTTTACTGGACCAATTTCTGTTGGTGAGAGTCAAGCTTTTGAGCTTACACAGAGCTCTTCTTCATATCTATGTAGCTGACAAGCTATAAAAGCTTCTCTCTCTCATCAAAAGAAGTTGGTTCGATAAAAGATATTACCTCACCCTCCTTTGTCTTGCTAATATCCTTGGACCAACAATACTACACACAATGTGGTATTACAGAGGAATCCTGATAGACAAGCTTTCTGAAGTGGAGAGGGTCATAATTCTTATATTAATTATGTAAGAATTAGTTCATTGAATAGATAATATAGCACATCCTTATAAACCTTACCTTGCATTTTGTTTGTTTGTTTTCTTACCTACAACTGCCTTATCCTGGGCCTGATCTTGACCAATGCTAGTGCCCCAAACTCTAGCTGTTCCAGTGAGAGTTTGAGGTGTTCAGCACCTCTCAGAGCAGGCAGACTAGAAAAATGTTCACAATCTCAGGCATTAATAGATGAATTTTATGATTGCTGTACATTCCACTCCCACTCTCAGCCCTCAAATTAACTCTTAGGTGTGGCATCTTCAGAAGTGCCTAACTGGTTCAGGAACATAAAGTCTATTGACTTTCATTGGGACCTGGAGACCTAAGTCACTCAGGCATCTTTGAAAATTCCACCCAAGATGCTTAGTTGGATGCATCTCTCTTTTTGCATTAGAAGTTTGCCAAACAGTGAGAGAAAATTAGTATGTTCCACAGTCTCTAAAAGAGTAATAAACTACTGTTTCCCTCAATGTTCAGGTAACTTTCAATGACTCATTGGGGGTGGAATCAGTGATGTACATAAAGCATGCTTGTCACAAACAGAACATGGGCAGTCCAGCCAAGCAGGAGTCAGGCTTAGTGGCTAGGGCTGGATGGAGGAGTCAGAGCTTGGAGTCAGGCCAAGGGGTCAGAGCCAGGGAACAGAGTCAGAGCCCGAAGCAGGAAATAAGAGTAGGATCCATTGTAGCAACAGGACACCTATTGCTGGGCTGCATAGACAGTCTCCTGGAACTCCCATCATGCTTAAATAGTGAGCCTGGACCAATCAGTGGTCATGGAGAGCTGCCAATTGGGTCTTCCTGTGGTGCTTAGTTTATAGTGCATAGATCATACCTCTATCCTGGTGATATGGACATGGTCGTCACCTGCAGCCCTATAAAATCTGGGTTCTAGTTCTCTGGATAGTTAAAATGACTCCTCAAAGTGAGAACCTGATTTTTTTCTAATCCCATAGGTAAACTTTGTCAGTTGAAATAGTTTGCAAGAGGCATCAGTGTTTCTTTAATGGTGTTTTAAAAGGAACACATTTTATTTTACAGTATTTTTTCTTCGAAGCAACAGAATCTAGCCTCCTTCCTTCAATCACGTGACCATGTGGGTCAGATAAGAACTTCATCTACGACAAAGCAATGGTTCACTTGAATGGTTCATGTCTGCGAAATCGCCATTGATTTTTATTTTTTCCCAAAAACATCCATGAACTTTTTCAAGGTGCCTTTCAAGATATAAGCATATTTAGGTTTGGTTCATTGTGGTATTTTGGCTAAGTTGAATAGTATTTCTCCTGGGTCCATGATTGGCCATTTCATCAAGATAGTCAGCACAGCTCAGCAAATGTCATTTTCTCTTGGTTTCTGGGTGAGAGATGCTAAGTCATTTTTGTATTTGTAAGCTAGCATGAAGAGTCTGAAAAAAGAAAACATTTTCCCCTAGCTGATGGCAGGCAGAATCTTGTTACAAGGTCATTTCGTCATTCCTCCATTTCTAAGAACTATTTCATTGCTGTTTTATACTTTTCTTCAAGTAGGGCCATAGGATTCTGTCTGGTTATTCAGTGATTGGGGGGTTGAAAGGAGGCTTTCTCTCTTTCATGGTCTGTGTGGCAAATATGAAAGTGTCTTTTGGTGATTATTAATACTGTATCTAAGTTGGTCACTACAATGGTGTGCCTCTACCATAAATGGGGGGGGTGGCTGTTTCACTCCCACAGTCTGACTGGGCAGCAGAGCCTACCCATTTAGGGAAAGAGGGAAGAGGTCCCGTCTAATAGTTTCCTAACAGCTTACACTGGGTCTTTAAGAGACAGTGCCAGAGAGTAGCCTTAATGGTCCTAGACAGCTTGCATAGGGAGCACTCAAACCAGTTTGAACAAGAGGAAATGACCCACAGGCATTCAGCGGTACCTGCGATTGCTAGAAGAATATTAGGGCATGTCTATATGGTGCAGCAATGCATGATAAAGGAATGTGATATCTAAAGTGTACCAATGTGTTGCACACTAGCTGGCCATTGTAGACCTTGCTGGCACAAACTAAAAGGAACTAGGGAACAGCAGGGTCTACATGGACCAGCTAGTGTGCAACATGTTGGTGCACTTTAGAAATCACACCTTCTAACGAGCATTGCTGCACTGTGTAGACAAACAGTAGGTTGGTTCAGTTCTGTTCCTGTAACTTATGGGGAAAGCCTATCTTATTTAGCCTGTGGTGAAGCTTCGATTTAAATTAGACTAAATATTATAGCTGATCAGGAATTTTTTTTTTTTTTGGTCAGAAAATTATTTGCCAAACCAAAAACTTTTTTCATGGAAATGTTATCAGTGTCAAGGAAATTTTCTCAAGATACAGAGAGAAGGGGACTTCTCAATAACCTGGTGTTTAGGGAAGTGATGTGGGAGACCTAGGTTCATGTCCCTGCTCTGCCTAATTTGGGTGTTGAAGGTTAGTCTCCTACATCCCAGGCGAATGCACTAACACTAGTGGCTATTCTAGGGAAAGTTTTTCTCCATTTTTTTTTAAATCTTGTTTTCATTATACATCAGAACAAATCAAATGATAAAACCTTATTTTTTTTTTCAAAATGGAAATCTCATTTGGAGCTAGCTTTACTCAATATATATGCACACTGTTTATTGATTTAATAACCTTTTCTCTCTAAAGCCTTGTTGCAACTGCTAAATAAAAATATCATGCTTTAAGAAAGCTGTTATTCAGTGGTCACAGGTCCCTGACAGGAGGAAATGTAGGTGCCTGAAACACAGTCAGAGCTGCTGGATGATAAGCATTTGGTACACATAGGGTAGGATATTTAGATTTCAGTCAGAATGGAAACATTGTGAGATCCACCTTGAAACAGATATTGACAAGAGGCTGAACATCTGAGAGACTAGAAAGCAGGCAGAGGTGCAGTTAGACTAAGTTGTAACCATAGCAGTATGCATAAGAGCCAGACAGAATTATAGCTTCTGTGCACTGATGATCACTGGAGTCACTTTCTCTCCATTCCCCTCTGAGTGCCTGGCACCTGGCTTTGTCCTGCACCTATGCCCTGTCCAGTGATGCTTGCCAGTCACATGGTTGAGAGTAAGCTCCACCTAACAATGGGTGCATGCTTTGGACCTCTGAGGATTGGGGACTTCAACAGCAGAGTCCAGGGAAGGGGTAGGGACGGTTTTATGGCCTGCAGCATGCAGGGGGTCAGACCAGATGATCATATTGGTCCCTTCTGACCTTAAAGTCTATGAGTCTATGAGTCTATGAGGACATTCTGCCTCCCTGGGGCCCCACGTCGGGAAACCAGGTGAACACATGCTTATGCTTTAAGCATGAGTACTATTTAAATAAACAGCAGATAATGTGCTTAAAGCTATAAGTATGTGTTTATGTGCTTTGCTCAACTTGGGCCTGAGGAAAAATACGTACCAATGCTCCTCAAGGGGTAGAGTGGCTGTCCATCACCTCTGCTCACAATCTGTGCCTTACAAGTGCAATGTAGCTCCTACTAATTATAGAACAGTTTTGTTCTACTTCCATTTCTGGTGAAAAGGCAAACCAATGAAATCTGCTCATGAACTTTTGAGCCAAAATGTGGCCTACTGGTTTACAATGAGATTCAAGCAGAAGAGGGAAAAAAATTGTTTGGACACAAACGTTCAAACTTTTGCACCTACAAATTGTGTCTCACACAAAATCATCTGAACCTATTTTCAACGATATTTGGAGGGTTTAGTACATCCCTACTAATGATCTCTTGCATATTTTCCTCCTGAAGCCATAACTTGCTTCCGGGTCTAACCTGGTAAAAAGATGTTCTCCCATAGCTGAACTAAACCTAGGAGAGCTAACTTCACACACCAGGGATACATGTGCTGGAGACACAAGGAGGAAGGTAATGGGTAAACTATATGAAATTTTCTATGTAAAACATAACGAAACACAAAACCTTCTATAATCATTTCTAATGAAGAGGCAACACCACTTGGTGAACACATTAATACTCTAATACATTCCTGGACATGTTAATATTTTGTTTCTGAAAAATACACATAATATAGCACAGTATTCCACTTTTATAATCTGAAGCGTGGGCATAAACAGGAGGCAATGCAAGTATCATTTATTAGGAATTATTTTCAAAATGTCATACACTTCCAACACCTAGTCTACTCTAAAATTAAAATTCTGCTCTTCAGAAGGATTTTATGAACCTCAAAGATCAGCTATCACTGGCTGGGAAGATTTAGCAGTATCTAAAGAGGGATGGACTCCAACAGAGTTAGGGAGCTCAACTGGTTCTCTCTTTAGTTTGATAATAAATTTTTAAAAATGGGTTCCCAGTAAAACTATTTTTCATGGAAGGTAGTGGAAAGAATATATTTTATTCTGAACTGTTTCATGGCTCAAAATAGCCTTTCTATTTGAGATATATATTCAAAATGGTGTTTTGCTCAAAAATTTCAAATGTCACATTTTATACAAAGATTGATCCATGTCAGAATGAAACTTCAAATTATCATATAGTTTGAGGATTACTCTTGAAAACAGGGCTACTTTTCAGAAGAAAAAAAAATCATTTTCACTTTAAATTGGCCCTACAATTTTACTTTTTTCCCAAAATTGATTCAGTTTTGCAGAATTAAACTCAAAGGTGAACCTCAAATTTTCAGTTTTTCAAATTCCATTGGAAACATTTTTGCATGATGTGCTCGTTAGACTTTAACTTCTTGATCATCTTGCTGTTCAGCTCATTTTACAAAACCCTCCCCACATTTTTTTTTCATCCAACAAAGTTTTCATTAATCAGGCAAGCTGAGATACACAGTAATTGCAGAACAAAAGAAACAAGTCATGCACCCATATAGCATTTTGATACAAACCATTACAGCGATAGTTTGAGTAAGCTATTCTCTGTATTAACAAATACAAGAGTCCAGTAAGCCTTTCAAAGCATACAAAACAATGAAAGTTTACTTTTCCTAGTGAACAATAACTACTACCTTTGCAAATTTTTAACATGATATGTAATTAGGGTGTTAGCATTATTTTTAAAGATTTGTTAAAGCAGGGGTTCTCAAACTGGGGGTTGGGACCCCTCAGGGGATCGCGAGGTTATTACATGGGGGGGGGTCGCGAGCTGTTAGCCTGCACCCCAAACCCCATTTTGCATCCCGCATTTATAATGGTGTTAAATATATAAAAAAGTATTTTTAATTTATAAGGGGAGTTGCACTGAGAGGCTTGCTATTTGACAGGGGTCGCCAGGACAAAAGTTTGAGAACCACTGTGTTAAAGTGTAAACAAATGTCCTTTAGAAAAAGCTTAACATAACTTTACAAGATTAAAAGCAAATATTTGGTGTTTCCTTAAACGGGCTACCAAGGTTGGCATATGGTATCAGGTTTTTTTCTCTGACATTCACAATCTCATACCTTGCTTTTTAAAATCAGAATTACTTCCTGTTCAAAAGCAGCAGTTTTGTAGCCTATCACATCAAACACATGCAATTCTTACAAAGACAGAGAAGTTCAGGAAGCGGGAGGGAACAGGGAGAATATATTTTGGATTAAGGGTTATTTCATTTTGCAGGTTTTTCCAGCAACGGGGAAGTGGGGTGGAATCAGAAGAAAATTAGAAGCTTACTTTGCCAGAAGCAAATTTGACAATTAAATTTTCTTTTCTTTTTTAAAGTTGACATTTGTTCAACTTCACTAACAAGCACTTCTTCCAGGTCAAATAGGAATTCAGAACATTCAGCTTTAACATAGAACTCTGGCGCTTAATGTGATAGAAACTTATGTTAGATTAGCCTGTCTTTATCTCCCACTGGACCACAAACAAATGGAAAGGAATATTATCATTTAAATATAATAATATTAGAAAGAGAGAAAAAATGACATAATTAAAAGTCACTCCACCCCAAATAATAAATTAGCATGGCAGAGCAATAACATACCATATGTTGGTTATAATGGAACAAATGAAAATAATATCTCCCTTTACTATCTGTGGGTTTCATTCTTTAATTTACATCAGTATAAATCAAGAATATCTCACCTGACATCTAAGAAGTTACAATAGTGTAACACTAGAGTCAGAGAACAAGTGGGGCCTGTGCCTTCTTCCTTTAGTAAAGTGCTTAAAATAAAGTGAAATTTGCTCTTAATTAATCTCTACTCTGACAGTGGTCTGGTTATTGGTATTTTGCAAATGCCATCATAATGTCAAAATATGTGTTCTTGTGTGAAATTGATTTTTCACAGGATCTCAAATTGAATGCTATTAAAGTAACAAGTAAAACTTTATTTATGTAAATAGAGCCTAAACCAAAATATACTGCCCATCTCTGTTTTAACCATTTATCTACCTCTTTAGTCTGCAGATTTCCTGGGAAAGCAGAAGTATTCAAATATTTTTAACTACATATGGCTGATTGACAAGAATCTGTCAGCAATCCATACCTGACTTAGAATAGAATAAGGTTATGGGAATTATAAGAATATGTGAACCTGTCTCATTCAAAGTAGAGAATGAGCTGAATTCTGATTGAATTCTCTCCAGCTAGGACATTTGAAAGCTTGATTATTATGATAGAACGAAGAGCAGAGCGCTTGTGGAGTGGGGGGAGGCTTAGTTTGAAATAAGACCAGAAGTTGGACTGGTGGACAATACATGCATGAGTGTTTGTACACCTTGAAAAGTGGTTGAAAGAAAACAGGTGCGTGAAAACAGGAAGCAAAACTATTTGTCCAAAACCAGCTAATCCAAACCTTAACGGCTTTGAGAAACAAACAAGCAACTTTTCATAAAAGATTGATACATCGTCTTCGGGGAGTATATTTGAGACAATATCTTTCTGGGGAACTCAAAGTAGGGGCAGATCAAAACAACCTGAGAAGACTAGAGGAGACAAAGTGGGGGTCGGGGAGGAGATAGCAAAATATGATATCAGTAGTTTAACCAGTATCAGACTGCCTGGCTAAACAATCAGGGGACACAGGGCCAGTCCTAGAACTATTGGTGCCCCAGGCAAGAAGCATCTTTGGCGCCCACCCCTCTCCATTTGTTAAACTTTTGAATACTTTATTTTTATTCCATTTGCAGCCCATTTCACAACTTCAATGCACAATTTGCAAGAATGATTTATCCCTGTCATATAAGATGATAAATGTGCATGCTAGGATCTGTAAATCTGTATTTATGTCATATACAAGCAAATTAAAAAAGATTGTTTCATCTAGGCTTATAGAAACTTTTTAATTTTAAGAATAACTGAAAAGTACTAAGATCAAGAAATTGAACTGTGCACCAACATTGGGAGGATAGTAGGTGACAGCCTAAGAATGTTAACCCTTCAGGTTCTATGAAAAGACAATGAAGGACTCTTATCTGGAACTAACGTACTTAGGATTCTTGGCACAGATTAAAGGAGTTATTTCCTACACGGCATGTAGACTTTAGAGCTGTGGTTGGTCCTCTGCATGCACATAAAATGCTTAATGAACAGAGAGAAGAAGAAAGTTTAAGAGGCTTATCAGCCCTTTTTTTGTGCCCCGGCCTTGCTTATTATTTTATGTGATTTTTTATTTTCAACTGTCGTCTTTATTCTCAACTATAGTTTGTATTGTATATTTAATCTCATTAACTGGAATTAATTTTTCTATCTATTGCCATTTAATATGTTTATCGTGTTTCCCTCTCTTTTGTCTAGCACTACCAGTAGCGTTAGTATCCACATATTCTCCATAATCTCATCCAGCCCGGTTGGTCTGACACAGTGGGACAGGGAATATAAACTGCACCTTATAGAAGGATGGCAGAGGTCATGCATTAGCATATGTCAGCAATGCACTGACTTGCTTTGTGCCCTTGGGCAAGTCATTTAATCTTTCTCTGCCTCTGTTTCCTCTCCCATTCTTTGTCCATCTTCTCTATTTACACTGCAAGGTCTTTAGGGCTGGGACTGTCTTTCATCATGTTTATTGAGTCATAGACTCATAGGAATGTAAGGCTAGAAAGGACCTCAAGAAGTCATCAAGTCCAGATCCCTGCACTGAGGAAGTACCATGTAAACCTTGACCATCCCTGACAAGTGGTTATGCTACCTGGTCTTAAAAACCTCCAGTGATGGGGATTTCACAACCTCCCTTGGAAACCTATGCCAGAGTTTAACTACCCTTATTGTTCGAAAGGTTTTCCTCAAATCTAATCTAAATCACCCTGACTGCAGATTAAGCCCATTATTTCTTGTCCTGCCTTCCGGAGACATGGAAAACAATTAATCATAGTCCTCTGAGTAATAGCCCTTAACACATTTGAAGATTATCAGATCTCCCACCCACCAAGTCTTCTTTTCTCAAGACTAAACATGTCAATTTTTTTAACCTTTCCTCATAGGTCAAGTTTTCTAAACTTTTTAACATTTATGTACAGTACCTATCACAATGGAACCCCAATTCCAATTGAGGGCTCTAGCCCCTACTGTAATACATATTACAAATAATAACAAATAATAATAAGCAAATGCACCCCTGCAGCCTCAGCAGGAACTGTGGAAATGTACAGATAGTCTAAACAAAGTTAATACTTTTTTTTGCAAATGATTCATTTTGGTTTGCAAATGATTCACTGACTACATGAGGGGCTAAATTAATGATATTATTCATAAGTAATGAATCATTTTACCAGCTCTATTTTTATTTATTTATTTAATGGCTAGGCAATTCTGGCCCTAATTTGAGTGTGAGTGTGAGTGTATAGAGAGAGATGGAGGGGAAATTTTGGAAAATAAACTGTCAAACTCAGATTAAAGTCCTGATCCAGCAAGATCAGATAGGATGCTGCGAATAGCTTTGATTGGGATGTTTCTGAATGAAGGGGAAAAAATCAGAGAGTTAAACAGACATATGTAGTGTGTTTCAGTACTTAGTACATCATTAAGACAGCTCCCCACTGTGACGTTATTGACATGAACTGTGAACATTTAGATCATTGTTGCAACCAGGTTGCACCAGGTCTTGTACAAAGGAAGTCACATGGGATGTCTATGGAAAGGTTGTAGTTTTCTGGTTATGATTATGCTGTCTGTATGTGTGTATAATTTTTGTATTTAAAGTTATGAATATTGGCTATGTACTTGTATCTCAATGTGTTTGACTCTAAGTAGCCTCAGTGAAGCATTTGGTTAGCTTCTTGAGAAAGGACTAGTCTCAGTAAGTGCCCAATCAAGAAACACTTAACTGACAATGGACTTTGGGAGATGCCAATCCACATCTGAGCTTTCCTGGGAATGTTCAAACTAACTTGTAAACAAGGGCATTGGCCTACAAAAAGCTGAATCATTCATAGACATGTGACTTGCCTGGGTGGCTACAAACTCCATCTTGTTGCTGTGATTTTGCACAGGAGAACAAAGGGGTTTCTGCCCCCAAGAGAAAGAATATAAAAGGCACTGGAAACTCCTCCATTTTGTCTTCAGCTGGTTTAAGAGATGGCCTCTCCGCCCCCACGAGATGCCTGAAAGAAATGGAAACAAAGGACAGTAACTACAGGGGTGTGAGTGATTACTGGACCCAGACTAGGAAGGAGTCCAGTCTGTGAAAGAAGCTTATTGAACATCTCTGGGGTGAGATTTTATCTGAAATCAGTTTCTTAATGTATTAGGCTTAAACTTGCGTGTTTTATTTTATTTTGCTTGGTAACTTACTTTGTTCTGTCTGTTATTACTTGGAACCACTTAAATCCTACTTTTATATTTAATAAAATCACTTTTGCTTATAAATTAACCCAGAGTAAGGAATCAATTCCTGGGGGAGCAAACAGCTGTTCATATCTCTCTATCAGTGTTATAGAAGGCAGACAATTTATGAGTTTACCCTGTATAAGCTTTATACAGAGTAAAATGGATTTATTTGGGGTTTGGATCCCATTGGTAGCTGGGTATCTGAGTGCTGGAGACAGGAATACCAGCTAAGTGGTTTTCAGTTAAAGCCTGCAACTTTGGGGGATGTGGTTCAGACCTGGGTCAGTGTTTGCAGCAGGCTAGCGTGTCTGGCTCAACAAGGCAGGGTTCTGAAATCCCAAGCCGGCAGGGAAAATGGGCTCAGAGGTAGTCTCAGCACATCAGGTGGCAGTCCCATGAGAGTCTCTGTGACCCAACCTGTCACACCCACAAACAAACAGGTACATTTCCCATTCATGCCACTGATTTTATTTTTCTTTTTTCCAACTTTT
This sequence comes from Trachemys scripta elegans, assembly GCF_013100865.1. Lineage (NCBI taxonomy): Eukaryota > Metazoa > Chordata > Testudines > Emydidae > Trachemys > Trachemys scripta. Next base: position 103,971,970 of record NC_048299.1, read on the forward strand.
GTATTCAAAATCAAGGGCACACGTTTTACAAAATAATGTCTATAGTAATCAGTGCTCAGAGTGATTCTCTTACTTGTTTCAGAATGTATGGAACAGATTCAAGACAGGGAGTAGAGACAAAGATCATGCTGAATTTAATGAAGGTCAGAGCTTTCATTATTTGGAGACTGCAGTAATTCTGGAAGGCAGGTGACTGAAGCTTCCTTTAATCTGAAAATTCCTCACTTCATCTTCTAGCAACAAAGGAAAAGAAGTACTCCTCTCTTCCACATCACTTACCTCAATGATCACTTAAGCATAAAATTAGAGAAAAGAAGAAAATCAAGGATGTTGTCAACTGCTAAGCACTATGTTAATGAAATCGCTGTGTTCTGCATATGCTTTTTGCATAAAATTGTCTCTAAGTCTTAAAATAGCTCTTCCACCACAGTTCTTCTGACATTATTCTTTCATTAAATCATCTCCTGGTTAATTGTATCCTATTGATGATAGCAATCCATTGATGCTCTATTTTTTTTAACAAGTAAAAGGTCACATCGAGTGAAACCTGCTATTAAGTAAGTAGCAAAGAAATTGAAAGCCGTAATAATAGTCTTTGCCTGAATACACAAGGTTGATGATGAGATGAAGTTGCAAATATACATTTAAAACTAACCTGTGTAAAATTATTACAATATTCGGAGAAAATACTATATATTAAAACACTCTGACTATATATAAAAAGGAGGAGAAATTAATTTATAACCAAAATGAGAGCTATATATAGTGACATATTAGAAGCAAAAATTATAATATTGGTATCTACCATAGTTGTGGCTTGACAACTGTTGCTAACATATTTTAGGAAGTCACTTACAATTATAAATAATTCAGCTTATAATAGATGTATCTTGGACAATTTATGTGTCTTTGAACATGAATGTGACATTACCAACTTACAAGAGCAGAGTGGACATTTAACTTATCATTTCATAATTATCTGCCCACAGGAGTGAGCTGCTGCCCCTATAAATATATGTGCTGGGAGACAGAAAAACATTCTGTCTAATAGACCTTGAAAAGAAGTCTGGCTAGCTACAGAACACAGCTTTCAGACAGTGTCAGCCACGGGATAGGACTTTATCTAGCGAAGCTACTTATATTAATCCTGGGGGAATTCTGCACCACTGCGCAATGCAGAATTTTGCAGAAATTAACGTTGTGCGTGCAGAATTTCCTTTCCCCCATATAAATAGGCTGCAGTGCTTCTGGCCACCACTAGACAAGATTCACACATTAGCAATCTATGATATCTAAACGTCAACAATAGAATGTCAAATATGTTAGAGTGGGGACGTATAAATCCAATAGAATAAAATATAAATGTCCCATATAAAAGCCTGTTAGACAAGTTTTTCCAAAATGACTAGTGAGTATGGATGTACAACTCGGACACATTAAAGGGTCTCATTTTCAGAGGTTGCATCTCAGAACTCTCTGAAAATCAGGCCCCAAAAATTGAATACACCAAATCACTAGTCGCTTTTAAAAATCTTGGCCTTTGACTTTATCATATAAAGCTCGTCAGATACCACAGTGTCTCAAAAAGCAAAAATAAATGAAAAGAGGAGGAGGGCAAGATACACATTTATAGACTTAAACAATAATAGTGTTATTTAAACTTTCAATTAACTACTTTTCATTAGGCTCACTTCCCTTAAATTATAACCTTCCTGATTTATCGATTTCTTATCTTATTAAAGTCTACACTATTCTTAAATCTCTAACGCTAATTATGAACATGTATTTACTCTTGTTCCATATTGTCTCACTTCAGTCACTCTTACTTCCTCTTTCACTGTTTATTATTTAATCTTTTTCTTACTTTCTCTTTCTTCGAGGGTAGATAGAGTTGGCTGAATCCAATGTTTAATCTGCTAAATATTGACTATATGCAATGTGTTAAATATAGAAAAATATTTCTGGCCAGTAAGTCAACATATTTGGTGTTCATTTAAGCAGCACCACATTCCCAGTCACATGGGTTGGATCAGATTCAGTTCATAGTCAGATTCAGGAGTCAAATTATTTATGGCATATTTATACTTCTGAATCCGAATAGTTGAGCATTTCCTTCAAATTCTTTAATGGCTTATGGCTAGAGCTCTCATTCTTTTGGGAAAAGTAATATGTTGACCCAATATTCCTGAGAATAGCTCTATACTGTGGCAAGTAGCCAACCAACCAGAACCTCTGGTGATGACACCAATAGTTATCTGGAAGTATCCCATGGGAAGAAGTTCCAAGTTATTAATGACCTTGACCACAACAGCTATAACATAGCTATTGCAAATACAGATTCTCCATGTCCCCTTTTAATTCTGCATAGAGAAGACAGATTGTTTTTCTGACCTGTATCTAAAGAACACTTGTTTCGCAAACAGATTTAAAAAGCTGAAACATTGCCTATAAAATATTATGCTCTAGATATTTCCATCTTGTCTTCCACTCTGTTGTTTGAATCAACACAAGTTCAACATGTCTCATCTGTGTCATAGCAAATATTTGTCCATTGCTCACTAAGTATTGTATCCAATAGCGTATCCAATGTGGAGGAGTGCAGAATTTGGCCCTAAGATTGAATTCCTATACCTATTCATCTGAACAGTTCCTGGAAATTATAGGTATGTGACTGTTCATTTAGCCACGTACCCTAGCACCCATAGATTGGTGTATCAAATGATTGGTGCATGCCAATTTAGTCATGGCTTGATAGTTAAAAAGGTGCTATGAAGTGATGGTTTGCATGTGGTGATGTGGTGTGCAAAGAAGAATCAATAGTGTTTCCCAAATGTAAATGATAGCAGTTGGGTATGCACAGTAATATATATATATATATATATAGTGATGGTAAAGAACTTGGTAACCCTTGGATTCACTGTATTTTAATATCTGAATCATTATTATTTATTTGTATTATCGTAGCTCTTACAGGCCTTAATCAAAATGAGGGCCCATTACATACATTTTCCAGACACAGTGCCTACCTCCAAGAGTTTGCAATTTAGATAGACAAGACAGACAAAAGAAGGTGGAGAGAAACTATTATGCCAGATTATTAGAGGCAGTACAGAGCCACAGCAGAACCAAGATCTCAAGTCCCAGTTTAAGGGGATTATTCACAGCAACATTCCTCCTCCCTGAAATGAAGTAATTAGAAGAATACTAATTTATAGAATTTACCTTCTTTCATTATTTTTATTATTTCTACTATATTTGTGACTGGAGCAGTGCAAAAATGGATTTTTCATTTCTCTGGCAATTCTGAAAAATCAAAAAAAATATTTTAATATTTTGGTTGAACTGAACACAACTTTATTTTAAAAAAATTGGCAAATCAATAATTAAAAAAAGAATTTAATTTCAGGTCCAACAAAACATTTAGTTTTGACAAAATTGAAACATTTTTACCATTTTAAAGATTTTACTCTTTAACAAATAAAATTAATGGAAATCTTGAAATGAAGTCACTTCAAACTGAAAAATTAAAAACACTTTGTTTTTGAAATGTCAGAATGAAACATTTCAATTTTCTCTTATTAATTAATTATTAATGATTAATTATTATTATTATTTTAGGATTTTTTACTTAAATAATTTGGCAAAACCAACACAAATTCACAAAATGTTTGTGAATCTGCATTTTTCACTGAAAAAAACTGCTCAGGACTCCATTATGGTTTATTTTTCATTATGTAATCATTTTTAATTTGTTGCCTTACATACAAAATACATTCTGATGAATCTCTATGGAGCAAAGCTGAAGACACAGCCAATACAGTAGTTATATGTTGATCCTGACACTTTAACTAGATTCACTCTTGTGACTCATAATATGATACAGAAATATGGTCACTGTTTAAAACGCACATGACATAAAAGTTTGGGTACATTATGACTGACATTTGTGGAAAAGGCAAGAAAGGATTCTGGAACACATCTGGTCCAAAGAGCTTCTTCAAAATTCTTCAAAATTGCTGGATCTAGGTTCACTTCCGAATTTAAAATGTCACAAAATGTAATTTATGACTGTATCCATTGGTACTGCTTTTATCAATGTTGGTAAATAACCAGAAATTAGAGAGTTACAGGAATTGGCCATATGTGTGGACACAGTACATAGGACAGAGCAAATAATAAAATCTGGAATTTATTGGTAATACAAAGTACTGTGAAACATGCTCAGGGCTGGCCTTTGGAGCCACAGATTCCCCTGATCTGAAGGACATATAATTACAAAGTAGAATCTCAGCTTTCCCTAAATTCTTAATAAGGTGCTCTTTGAAAACCTAAACTAGCAGCTTGAGCAGAAAGATGTTATTCATTTTTAAATATCACTTGTTATTCACAGCCCTTTCTCTCCCTGCCCCATGCTGTCCTTTGGAATCTATAAAAGCCTATAAAACAGGACTCAGTTTTCAGAAGAACAACAAATTGCTTTGTGGGACTGCCAAAAATGTGACGAGTGGCTCTGAACATGTTCATAACAACTGCCAAAGGGCCTGCTATTAGTTTGGCCATTATAACAGGTGGCTGTAGCTAGCAAGGGACGTTAAAACAGTTTTTTCTGCACTTCACCATACGGTTACCATGAATTTAATAACAAAATAGGGAGGAATATTTGTCTGCACACAAATCTTCAAGGTTAAGAACCTAGTCTGAATACTAGGTGCCCATGAGATAATTTTCTTGAATAAAACATTATGCCCACATGCTTTCTCATGCAATAAACAGTAATAGATATTTTAACAGTCATGGCACCCTCCTAGGACTGCACAGTGTGGTAAACCCCAAAAAGTAAGAGTTTCACAGTGATGGTAGATGGCAGTGATATACACACACTATTAAATCATATGGAGTTACGAACACCTAAGGAAAGGAGGTTGTTCGTAATTCTGAAGTGCTCGTAACTCTGAACAAAATATTATGGTTGTTTTTTTCAAAAGTTTGCAACTGAACATTGACTTAATACAGCTTCTAAACTTTACTATGCAGAAGAAAAATGCTGCTTTTAACCATCTTAATTTAAATGAAACAAGCACAGAAACAATTTCCCTACCTAGTCAAATATTTTTTAAACATTCCTTTTATTTTTTTTAGTAGTTTATGTTTAACGCGGTACTGTACTGTATTTGCTTTTTGTTTGTTTGTTTCTGCTGCTGCCTGATTGCATACTTCTGGTTCCAAATGAGGTGTATGGGTGACTGGTAAGTTCGTAACTCTGGGGTTTGTAACTCTGAGGTTTTACCATACTCCTCTAATGAGATAAAGCTTATTCTTCAGGGTTCACCGAACACAATAAAAAAGAACCACCACCGGGGCAATTTAGGAACTGCTTGATTATCACTATGCTGCACACTATGGCCACTCTGAACTTCACTGGATTACAAGGATAGATCTCCCTCTCCCACAAAGGCTCCTCAGCAGTTGAGTTATGGGAGACCCTCCTTTAGATCATAACAGTAATGGGTCTATGACACTTACATAGCTCTGATTATCTCCAGTAGAAGGCAATGCAGCCCATTCTTTACATTGTATTCTTCATTATGTCCTTCTGCAAATTTTAAATTCTTGTAATGAATGCTTGTTGCCTTTTTTTTCATGACAAAAATATATCAGAGAATTTGTAGATTAAGCACATTATTTTGGACAAGTTTCATTTATTTCTTAATTAGTACCAGTGTAGGATGAGTTGTCAATCTAGATGCTTTACAACAGAGAGGGAATACCTTTGGTTACCAGTTTCAATATGGTAGAGCAGGGATCGGCAACCTTTAGCATGTGGCTCGCCAGGGTAAGCACCCTGGCGGGCCGCGATTCACCACTCCAGGCCAATGGGGGTGGCGGGAAGCGGCGGTCAGCACATCCCTTGGCCCATGCTGCTTCCCACCACCCTCATTGGCCTGGAAAGGCAAACCGCAGCCAGTGGGAGCCACGATCGGCCGAACCTGCGGACGTGGCAGGTAAACAAACCAGCCCGGCCCGCCAGGGTGCTTACCCTGGTGAGCCGCGTGCCAAAGGTTTCCGATCCCTGTAGAGGATCGGTTGTGTGACATCGCATTGGAACTTGGATAGGACTTGACATTTTCACACCTATAAAGATTTATAATAAAAATCATTGCAAATGTCAAATTTCATATTTGATTGTGCTTCTTCAGTAGCAAGTATTTAATTATTCCTGGACATTGACACATTTTGAATATTTCCAGTAAAAAGACAATTTCTAAGCTTAATTTAAACAAAAATGTATATAGACATACACTTACATACAGTGTGACTGAAATTCATCCCAGTGCAGAAAGACTTCATAAGGTCCAGTATACTGCTAAGTCTACACTTAAATGCATGCTGAGCTTGGAGTTGACTTCAATAAGATTTAAGCATGTGCTTAAAATTAAGAATATGTAAGTAGTTTGCTGAATTGGGCTCTAAGTCATTGTGCTATATCCAAAGTAATGTTCTCAAGTGATTCAGAAGGCCTGTGTATTAGGGTGAATCTCCCCTTACAGCAAATATAAAACACTTTGAGTGGCATAAATATTGTCAGAGTACTGTGCAATGATGATGCCAATGACAGGCAATGGAACATGTATATCTTTCTTAAAACACCTTGCACTCAGGATTTAAAATCAAACACTACTTGCTGTCACAGACATAATTATAGAACTCCTGACTATAAAAAGAAGGACAGGAAAGAAAGTCAAATAGAGGAGAGAATGCCTAGTTCAGTCAATAGAATATTGGATGGATAGAAATTATTTATTTCCAGTATGGATATTAATCTTGTCATCTTCCATGATAGCACTGCCATTTCCATCACATGGACAAGTTGAATATTAGCAAAATAAAGTATTCTGGCACTTCCATTCCGCATTTCACAATCTTTCTTGCACTTACTGCAACAACAGTTAGAACAGTCTTTTGGACAGGAGTCACAGGAATTGACATAATTTGCTATATTTTGAATGCTGCGGCAGATTGTTCATACTGATAAAAGGGTCTTCAGTCAAAGACAGAGTCTGGCAATGACTGACATTGGACACAACTTGGTTATTCTGTCAAAGATTTAGCATGCCAATCAATGCAAGATGATGAATGGTCACTTAAAATTGATCATAATTCATTTTATGTTGATCAGGATGCTGAACTCCAATAATGAATTATGCAGGGTGCCAAGTATTTTTGGCTACATTTCCACATGCTATTATTTTGAATACCTTTAGGACTTTTATCAAAATGACAACATTTCTCAGTTAATATATAGAATAATAGATCATATGCAGGGAAATAATTCTACTGTGGGGTTCTGTTGACGTCATAAACCAAAAAATCATACCCTCAGTGTTTTATCATATTAAGATATCCCAGAATGAATTATTTTTTATTTTACTGGACCCCATTCATTTATTTTAATAATATATGGAGTTGCAACTTTTGGACTTTCATGGCGGTATGGCGGATCTCAATGACTTGCTGTGCCATGCAATTGTCTTATCTGCGATGATGGGACTGGTACATGGAGAATTTTTGTGAGCTGATGTGTCTTGCTGGCATCATCTATAAAAGTGCAGCAAAGTCTGGAAAAAGTCTGGAAAAAGACTGTGGTAACATTTTCCCCACTGTGCAGCCTGACAAGTAATTTAGGCCTCTAAACAGTTCCATACTTGTCATGCCTTTGTCTGCTGTGAATATGTGGGATTTTTGCAAATATATAATTGCCTCCTAAAGTGCTGGATATTCCTCTCCTGATCTCCTTGAATAACATCAATAAAGAATTTATTTGCAGAAGGCGACTCCATTCACACAATTCCCACTGAACTCAAAGGGAGTTCTTCCTGTGGAGGGGAGGGGAGGCAGCCAAGCTAATTGCTGGAGCCTCCTTGTGGCGGATGTCCAGTGCAGGTACTCCATATGGAAGGCATCAAATGACCAGATAAATGGCCTGATAAGGGACTTAAAAAGGAGGTGCTGGTTAAAGGAACAGAACGGTCTGGGGTTTGGGGCTCCTATGGTTGGAAAGGCAGGGAGCCAACCACCCTTTCTTATAGCCCATCTTACCCCTTCTACAAGGGGGGTGGTGGATAATAAGGTCCTGGCAATGAATTTGCTGGAGGGACCTGGATGGAAAAAAAGGTGGTAATGCCCCCTCCTCACCCCACTTAAGTTCCTAGCAATGGATTTTCTGAATGGAAAAAGAAGGGGAGCAGGTGGAAGCCCTCTGGGTAATCATAGAATAAACATGGGGTTACCTGCAAGGTACACTTTTATCTGCTGGGTAGTCCCAGACATCTAATAATAATGTCTGATTAAATCCATATCAAGTGTTTCCAGTGCTTCTTTTGGTATAGCCAGACAATGACCGCACCTCACCTAAAGTAGGGGGGACGTTGTCCAGGCTTGCCAAAGGAAGGCAGTAGTGCTTTATGGTGGAGGGAGAACAAGGTAAAACTGCTGTAAAAAGGTGGGTGATGGTTAGCTTTGTAGCACTGACTCACCCCTGTGAATGTAAGGGTGGAAGGCTTTAAAGGTTCAAGCCCTGGCATTGAAAACCTCTTTCTCTACGCAGCAGGCAAGGCAGCACACCCCCTCCCTTTCCTGGAGGTGTGATTATCAGGTAGGATTTGAACCTGAGGTGGGCATTGTGCTAGTCGCTCCTCTTTAGGGGGACTGGGAAGGAATTTTTCCCTCACCACCATATTGGCTTCGGTGGAGTGGGGTTTTTTCACCATCCTGACCGCAGGTGTCAGGGAAGACCTGTTATGGTGGGCACAAAAGGTGTGGTAGGCTATGTTGCAACTTATTTTGTAAGCATGGAGCGGATGTCCATTGCAGGTACTCCATGGGGAAGGCATCCAGTAACCAGAAAAATGGCATGGTAAAGGTCTTAAAAAGGAAGTGCTGATTAAAGGAATAGAATGGTATGGGGTTTGGGGCTCCTATGGTTGGAATGGCAGGGAGCCAACTCCTCTTTCTTATAGTCCACCTTACCCCTCCTATGAGTGGGGATGGATGGTAAGATCCTGGCAATGAATTTGCTGGAGGGACATGGATGGAAAAAGAGGGGGAGCTGATGGAAGCCCCCTGGGTAATTACAGAATAAACATGGGGTTACCTGCACTGTACATTCTTATCTGCCGGGTAGTCCCAGAAATCTAATAATAAAGTTGTGGCCTGATTAAATCCATATCAAGTATCTCCTTTCCTTCTTTCAGTATAGCCGGATAATGCCTGTGTGTCACTTATTTCAGCATTGCATTCTTCCAAGCTTTTTCCTCTTCTTCACTCTCCTACAGATCCCATACTCGTTTCCTTTCTAAAACTAAAATAATGAAGAAAATAATACATATTCCCATAGAATGAAGAAACAGGCACAGTTTCTAGACTTTGAAAAGTCAAGTGAGCTCAAATTCTTAGCCAACTGATTTGGAAAATGAAGGGGAAAGTTGTTTCCTTTTGCATTTCAAACTCAGGTTAATTTTTTCAAAAGGGACATAGTGGAGCCTAAGTTTCATTGCAAGTCAGTATGACTTAGAGAAAGCTTTTTAAAGGAATTTAGTCAACTAAAGATGCAGATAGATACCTAAGCGTGTTATAAATAATGCCTGAGTGGGTTAGACACATAACTCCCATTGAAGTCAAAGAGAGTTGGGTGCCTAGTTCAACTCGGTGCTTTTGTGAATTTTACCCATAATCTTCAGAGACAGATACTGCTGATTACTGAGGTACATAGTGATGTGTGTAATAAGAGGCCATAACTTCACATGTTACTACACTTCTGACAGTTCCGTGGCTAACACACAGTAAATTATATTTACTATTGTTAGCAAGGATGTATATGGCACTAAAATAGATGTAAACAAATGATTTTAACAAATCATCAAGAGAAGAAAATTATGTTCAATCAACCTTTTATAGGAAAAAATAATAAAAATTTTGAATGCCTAATATTTTCTGTTTTTTTACAGGGAATTTAATTTAAATTATATGTGAAAATGGATGTTAGGCAGAATGTATCAGGAGAACTTTAAATAAGTTTAAACTTTGTATTCTATAAAATAATACTTCTTTTCTAATGAATTAATTAATGCTTTGAACTAAAAGAAAATGTTCATAAATAATCAAGGAGAGAAAACTATCACAGAGCATTAAGATGTCATTAGGCTTTTTAAAGTACATTTACCTTAATTTATATTAATGGCCATAGAAATCAGTTTTAAATATATTATTATCCAAATAAAGAAAATGAACCCATCAATATGTTCAATTAGGGCATTATTCTTTGGTAGTGTAATGAATAAAAATTAGCATAGTGCTCTCATGTAAGACAAAAATGAATGGACCAAGTTTTTTATTATATTAGTAGAGTAGTATGTTCATCTTCAAAAGACTCTATATTTAACTATTTTTCTCTAAAAATTTCTATAGCACCCCTTGGTGGAGCATTTGGGAGCTTCAGAATATTAAAAGAAAAAAAATGGTAGTAAAGCTCCCCACTTGCACAGCTAGAATAACACTACTACAAGATTAAGTAAACAACAGTCTGTCAAATAAAACCTAGGGTGAAATTCTGGCTCCACTGAACTCAACTGGAATTTTCAGACTTCAGTGGGTCCAGGTTTTCATATCTAGTAGTCACTGCTCTCTCTAATCACAGAAGTGTGCTTTCAAAGAAAGAGTACACCCCAGCCTACCAGTTCCACGTGAGCTCACTGCACCACTTAACTCACAGCACTTAGATTAGGTAGTAAAATCAAATGTAAGTTTATTTAACAGAGATTCAAGTAATAGCAATTAGAAGTATGGGAAACAAACAGTTACATATACAATACAATCATAACACACATTCTAGAACCTAGACTTAATTAACAAGGTACTCATTTTTACAAAGCATTGCTCACTCAAAATCCCCACAGCCCTTTACAGCCAGGCAGAATGAGACTCTTCTGTCATGAGACATGCATCTTGTTACGTTGCCTCCAAGATGAAGAATTCAGTGTGTCTGTTTGCACTCCAAGATATTTCAGACAAAGTCCTTTGTCTTTATTCATAAACACGGCACCTTCTTTCTGTTTGTTACTTCCTGTAGACTTCCTCTCTTGTACATTTCACAATTGTTCAATTCACACCTAGCTCAGTACAAAAGCAGGCATACAATCTACAACACACCAATCACCAGACAGTGAGATAGGTGTCAGTTACCTCCTTCCTGAAAGCACTGTCTCCAAGGTATGTCACCTCCCTGTGACCTGTCTTTAACTCCACGACCTTAAGAGCATAATTTTCAGTATAGATACATAACTCCTTAAATATTATCTCTACAAACATTTTGCAATGATTATGGTGACCAGCTGGCTACTTGGTAGAGACCTCACATGCCACCCTTTGGTGAACTATTATGCAGCTATCTGATTCAGGGGATCCCTGTGAAACCCTGTGTCATCTGCCATTTGGCACCTAGGGTCTCTGGGTCACACTGTAAAGGCTGACTTTTCGATGGTGAGCACTGTACTAGATCTGCTTTCAGTGGAGTTACTCTCAATTTTCTCCAGTGAAACTGAAACAATAGTTTAGCCCCATGGGCCTGACCCTGAGCGGGTGTAAAGTAAAATAACTCCATTGACTTCAATGAGGCAAACATTTTTGCATCAGTTTAGGATTTGCCCTTTTCTGTGAGTATGCAGCTGTCAATAGCCCTTTTCTCACAAGAGAAATGCATTAAAGTCAACTTGTTCATTTCCCTCCTATTTTCTCTAGCTCTGCTATAGATACTTAAGAAGCTTTTTGTGTTTTCTTGTGATAAAACTTGTACTACAGCAATTTGTAGAAATCCACCTCCGACTGTACATATTCTATGATGGATTGTACTGTCACTGACAGCTAGAGCTCACAAGGAGTATTCACCAACACAATGTCATTAGCTATGCCATGTCCTTCTGCTCCTTAGCGTTCAAACTTTTAGTAACTTTCAGGGAATTAATACATAAAGTTAGAGTTGTTGGAGAATCAGGAAAATTTGAATGACAAGGTGCAGCAACTTGAATGTCACAAGGCTGAGGAAATGTCAAATTCTGCCCTATCATCACTCAGTCAGTTTCTGTCAAAAATCCATTGTCCTTTCCAATTCAAACCTTCAGAGTGAAAGCAAATTTGAACTGAAGTATTGTAAAGGTTAAAGCTTACAAAATCACAGCTCTTTTATTTCTGAAGAGGAGCTTAAGTTGTTTCGTTCCCCTTTTATGGTTGTGTGGATTGTGGTAATAAAGATGTAAAGAAAGACAAACATACCTCATTGATCTCAAAATGGTTAGATCTGCTCATCCTTCATTAATATTTCTTCTGAATCACCCTGATACTGTTCTCTGCCAAACCAACTTTCATATATATATATTTTTTAAAACACTGGAACCATTTCTTAAAATACCATCTCTGTATTTATACAACGCAAGAAGTTTTTGGAAAGTGAAATCTTTTTTATAGACAAATCATTTCCTGGACACACAGATCACACCAATCTTTATCACAGAGGGAGCAAAAAAAAAAACAAAAACAGACCTGTCAATATGAAGTGAATTCCTAGAAAGCAATCCCTTTATCCAGTATATTTATAGAATAGACTTGGGTCTTTTGGTTCCTGTTTCCTTTGTTCCATCTCAAAATCTGTTCAGTTCAATAACCGATTAAATTATTTTATAACCTTCTTTGAAGGTCTGCTCTATTTAAACACAGGCAAATGAATTAGGATTTGTAGGCATGTGATTCTAATCTCATTTTCCCAATATTTACACCAGTGTATGTCCTCTGACTTCAGTAGTGCTACTTCTGGTTTTAACTTGTGTGAGACAAGAATCAGGCTCATTGGGACTGAATCTCCACTGATCTTCACCTCATGTAGTAATCTGCATCTATGCAAAGTGACTGTTTATTAGGTGTCAAATGCAACCTTTCCACACCAACTTCAACCTAATTTTGCACAAGTGTAAATAACACCATAAAGTGTAAGACAGTGGAGAATCAGGCCTTTGGCTTGATAATAGTCCATAGGCCTAATTCACCTCACCTTCACAAGGGTGTATATCAGAAGTGACGAATAAAGTCAGTGGAGTTATGCTGCTATAAAACTGATATAAATACAAGGAGTATTAGACCCTGTGTATTATAAGCCCAGTGAAGTAAACATAGAGAACCTGATTCCATTTAAGCCTTATCTTCACCACATGCTAACCACAAGGTAAGTAATCATGTTTTTGTCAACACATGGACTGCCATGGCATATTCATGGACACTTACATGTTGCATGCCAGGGTGTTCCAGAACTGTATCAACATGGGCAAACTGGTGCATTGTTCCTCCTTAACACAGGCATCAATGGGCTGAGCATGCCTACTTTAATTTTAGGCAATCCAGGGTACCACCCTTTGCTGCCCTGGTTGATGAAACATTGTCCTGATGTGCACAAACAGGACAAGAGGCAGTTTAACTACCTGTAAGGGAGGATGGTGTTGAGAAGTGCCTTTGGCCAATTAAATGTAAGATGGAGCTGCTTATTGACTTGCTTAGACTGCAGTGTCCTGAACAGCACACATGTGATTAAGGCATGTTGTGTGCTTCATGATATATGTGACAACAAGACAATAACTTTCTGGCTGCAGAACAAATTGGGTTTAGACACAAAAGAGGCATAGGGGAGCAAATATTCAATCTGCATGAGCTATGCAAGAAAGTTCTGGAAAATAATGGGAAATGTAGTCAAGGATTTTTCTAAAGCATTTGATAGCGTATGGCAAAAACCACTTTGGTCAATCCTGCAGCTGCTTGGAGTTGATTAAAATGTGATAAAGCTGATACAAAATCTCTATGGAAGCATGGCAGCTTTGTTTTTTGGTGGTGGATGTGAGCTGAGATGTTGATTTGCAATGAGGGTAGGTGTCAGAATGGGCTGCATGTGATCACTGACTCTATTCAACTGTTATCTTGAAGCCATCTTAAGAAGAGCCACTAATGGAAACCAACAGGATGATGCAACTGTTGTGGATGAAAAATTAGTCATCCGTGCTTCACCATTGATATTAACCTGATTGGATCATTGCAAGAAGAGGGGCAAAAATTTCTAGAAAGAGTAGCAGTGGAAGCAGAGGAGTTAGATCTAAAATACCACATGAAAAGACAAAGACAATGGTGACATCTAAGTTTATTAAAAGGACAAAGATATTCCTACCCAAATCTGAGATGGCATTGGAGTGAGTTGAGTACTTCAAATATGTGGGTTGCATAAACTAGATTTGACCTAGAAGTGAACTCACGGCCACTGCTCTAGTGACACTCAACCACATACGGAGAAGCAAAGGTACTACTATGAAGTCTAAAATGAAATTGCTGCAGTCTCTGGTCTTCCACATCCTGCTATATACATGCAGGACATGGATGCTAAGGAAACAAGACACTAAGATACTTTTTGCCTTCAAATTAAAACACTACAGATGATTGTTCCTCGTTAGCGACCTCTCACACAACTCAGAAGTAATTGCCCAAATTTACAGCATGACTGGAGTGACACCCAATATCATGAAGACGATCAGATGAAGAAGATTTGAATCTGCGGGACATGTGGTTTGGAAGAGTGGAAGAAGATTGTCGAAGCAAGTTTTGCATGGACTGGTGCCAAGGTAAAGGGTACCCACATGGTTCAATGATGTGGCCAACTGGATGGAATGCAGTGTAGCACGCTATTCAAGGCTCTGTGAAAATCATGAAACATGGAGGAAGATTGCTGGCCAGCAACTCCTGTGTGTGGTTTTGACTGTTCATTGTGGTGTAACTCTATGGTGCTTTGCACTATGAGAAGAATTAATTAATGATGGGGGGCGGTATTTTGGGATGGGATGGGTTGCTGACAATTACAACTCAGGGTATGCTTATAGACAACCAACAAATGAACCTCTGACTGCCACAGGATCTGTTACCGCAAAAGTGTTAAGGATGCTATTTGTGTTTGCATATTCAAGCTGCAAGGCAAGTACAATGGGGCTGAATAATGGGGTTGCATGACACCTTGGTGCTGTTGGATAGTGTACTAAGGCTGTTGCCTTGTTTTTAAATGTAGTGTTTAGGCATGCATTAAAGAAATAAAGACTTCTCCCTCTTCACCTTTACTGAAATTCATTGATACTAAAAGAATGAGCAGAGCAGCTGCTCTATCTTGGCAAAAGAGTGTGCGTAAGACAGGATAAAAATTTATCATTCATAAGGTTTATACATATCCTTACCGTATCTGTTCTCTTACTGGTGCATTGGATCGGGTGTAGATTGATGTTGATACTATTGATGATCTGAGGGCCCATGTCTCATTAATTGGCTCCCCCAGGAATTGTGCTGTGTATTTTGCAATACATGGGAAACATTGAGGCAATTCCCTGGGGCTCATGATTCCTGGCGTTTCTCCCGCCATGGCTTATGACCCTGAATAGTCTGTCCCTATGAAACTCGACATTTCGCTGCCTCATCCCACCATCATGGCAAAGGTATTCTGACAGCAGCTCCTTCTCCTTGTTCCTTAGGGTCTCCTCAGCCCCAATCTCCTCCTTCCTTCACATCTCCTCACGTTCCTTGTCCTCCTTTCTTTGCTTCTCTACTAACTCCATATGCTTTTCTGATCCCTTATCAAGTCATGCCTGCTCCTCTGTCACTTTGGCTTCAAATTCAGATATCATGTTAGTCACACCAAGTGTGTCCTAGTTGCACTTGCTCCTGTGATCTAATAGTGTTGCATTTGTTACTGACTGATAGGGGGTTAAAAACTGGGATGTGCTTTGAATTTATACAATTTTATTCTCAGTCTATGTAGCCATGATGGAAAAACAACAAATATTATCTTAAAAAAAATGCTATTCCCATTCCTTATTCATTCTTCCATCAAATTTCTGTCTGTTGAGAACTATTTTAAAAGAGTTATCTCATGTGGAGAAATGTTGAGTCAATTCAACTTTTCCAGCTAACCAAAACATTGTGGGGAGGGGAGGAGAGCGGGGGAGGAAACGAATGCCAGTTACTGAAAACACCACAGCAATGGTGATTTTGTTGCACCCTTTTCAGGCTGCTGCAAACTTAAAAAATATTGTGCTGCTTCAGAAGAAAGGCTAGTTATTCCAGACACTGGGGCTTAAACCTTCTATTTATGCCAAGGAAATCCTTCTGCATTTTGTGACAGATGAACAGATAAGTGACTGGAATGGAACTGCAAGTTACAATGGTAGTAGAGGAAAGCTTGCCTTATCAAGGAATCTCAGAGACCACCTGGAATTTTTACTAATTGAAAAATGCTATTTTGACACTCTCCAGGAATGGACAAAATCCAATCAGCAATAAACCAACTTCTGCACACGTATCAGGGTTGTTGTTGTTTTTTAAACATGTAGGTGGTTTGAGATGGTACTGAGTGCTTTAAGGGAAGTTTTACAGAAATTTACAGTTTGGCCATTGTATATGAATGCTTTTTAATTTAAAAAAGCTACTGCATTCAGCCGCTGTCAAGTTCAAGTTTGCATTTTCTCCCCACTTTTCCACCATTATCAACAGCATGATGTGGGAAAGAGGGAGTGGAATGGAGGGTGGATGAGTGTAATGGCATTGCATCTGTCCATAACTGAAGTGGAAGCACTGGGATTATAGGCTGACATCTCCCAAATATTTCATAATATCATTCCTAATAACAAAGATGGTAGCCTCCATCTTACCAGCCTGAGATACTGAGTCCTCCACTGCTTCTTCATTGTGGGAAACTTCCACCACATTGTGTTTTTTCTGGGATGTATGCAGGAGCAGCTCCTATAAAGCAGAGCCAAACTCGTCTCTAAGGCTAGAGACACATCCCTCTGCCTCTTCCACCTCACCCTCTCTTTGTTGGCTGGCTGAGGCAGGCTGGAGGGCAAATCTTCACAGATATCCAAGTTTTGAACCCTCATCTGTTCTGGCTCCACAGAGGAGTCCATGCTGCTATGGGTTTCTGTGCTCACATGGGTGCTCAGAACAGCATTGATTTCATTGTAAAATGGACAGGGTGTCAGAGCACCACCAGTGCTGTTCTTCTGGTAGCTTATCGGAGCTCCTTTATCTTCTCCCTGCACTGCAGACAGGGTGGGATTGTGGGTGCTGAATAGAGGGGTATGAAGTTAGGCCACTAACCACTTCTGCTCAGCGGTCAGAGCATAGGGAGATGGCAAGGTAGTACACAGAAATAGGGGCCCAATTGCATCATGGGAAGGGATTGGAGGACCATATGTCTCGATTTTGTGGGTGCCTGGAGCTGTACTTCTTCACTGCATTAACCTAGAAGGAGCAAAATGTGGTAAAAGCTACCCTATGGTTTGTTTGACAGTTCACAGCATGGTACTTGCCTCACTGTGTGGCACTGATCGCAACATGTGGATGTGTGAATGAACACTGTGTTAAGGGTGAAAAGAGAGGCTGAACATGGAGTTAGCACACCGTGAAGACAAGGCCACTTTCCACTGCTCTAGGATATTTAAAATGGGAGTAAATTATATTTGCTCTGAAATATAATTTATTCTCACTTTAAATCCCCTTTACATTGCCAAGAGGCTTTAGTGTAACCAAGACTGAGTCCCAGAATACATACAAATCAACCCTGTCCCATTAAAGAAACAGCCTGTCTATGACAGCTCACTTGTATCATTTTATATATCCCGTGTAATCCATCAATATCTTGGACAAATTGTGTTCTTTCACACGCATGCAGCCCCACTGAAGTTATTGAGGTTGCATGCAGGCTCACATTATGCAAATTACAAAGAGTGATAGGCAGTAATACCCATCAGATTAATTAAAAACAAAACTAAGGGGTATTTTTAACCTCAGTTACGCTAATGCAATTCCAGTGGAGTTACTCTGCACATACACTGGTGCAACTGAGATCAGGATCTTGCTGTAAACATTAAAACATTAATCTGGCTGTTGGCATATTCAGACCAAGATCTAGCAAAAGAAATGTCAATCACAGGAACTTGACTTGGAACTGCAAATAATCATATGCATAGGTACATGTTACAGAGTTTTCCTTTTTGACTCAGTTCTACCTTTTTAGCAGAAAGCTTTCAAGAACAAAATCTCCCTGTCAGAGAGTACTGCAGAGGCCCATTCTTAGGGTGACCAGACAGCAAGTGTGAAAAATTGGGACGGGGTTGGGGGGTAATAGGAGCCTATATAAGAAAAAGACCTAAAAATCAGGACTGTCCCTATAAAATTAGGGCATCTGGTCACCCTACCCATTCTCCATTGCCTGCAGATCTCGGGAAACAAAGATCTCATTTCATATCCTTCCTTCCCTGCCTCTTTGATCTGGGTGTTGTGGATTTGGTTGTAGGAAAGATTTTTTAATTTGATATTCTTTTGTACTTGGTCACTGTTCAACCAAAAGCTGGGACTAGATTTATGTGTGTACTCTTGGTCCAAATTGCCTTGATCTGATCAGCAAAGAAAGATTTTCCTCCTCATTTCCCCCAGGCCTGAATGCATATGTAATAAATATTTTAATTAGAATGAACATTCTAAATATTAGAAGGCTGCAAATATCATGATACCATTCATTTTACCTGGAAATGGTAATTATCATTTTAAATGGTAGTCATCACTTTATCCAATGCTGTACCTTTGTATCAATGTGAGAAATTCAAATATGATGGATGATGCTTAATTTACATTGGCCCTTACAGCATTTATTATGTCAGAAAGCTAGTAATTAACAGCATGGCCTTCTGTTTCCTTTGCTTTTTTTTCTTGAATGCAGTATAAGTCAAAACCATTTGAATGTGAAACAAAACATCACTAAATTGTGTGGGTCAGACTTAATTGGTTTAAGTTTATTTAGCACAGTCACTTCCATTTCACTCTAGCTCACAAAGAGGATATTACTGTATTATTACTTAAAATATTACAATTGAAGTGGTGCTCACTAGCACTGTTATTTTTAGAGGTCTGTCAGTGCCTCTCTTAGTAACTCCTACATCTAACCATGGGAGCAAATTGTTTCCCAAAATTTGAGAAAAGAAATCCTCAAGGATGATTTAAGTTATAGAAATGCAAAAATATGTTTTATTTTTAGCTACATGTTTGGTCCACAATGTGAATATATATATATATATATATATATTTCTTTTACTGGGTGTTTGTACAAGT
The DNA here is from genome assembly GCF_013100865.1 of Trachemys scripta elegans. Classification (NCBI taxonomy): domain Eukaryota; kingdom Metazoa; phylum Chordata; order Testudines; family Emydidae; genus Trachemys; species Trachemys scripta. Next base: position 103,991,197 of record NC_048299.1, read on the forward strand.
ATCAGGACACTCATGTGCCCAGATAGTATGGCAATAGTCATCCTTAAGAAGCCGAGCTAGGCAGATAGACACACACACAAAACACAGCTTATCCATCGCTAGCTCAGTTCATTGTTTATAGCATTTACAACATTACAACACTGCAGTGTTTGGATTGCGTCCTCCCACGCCCCTCAATCTATTACTGTATGTAAAATTATATGGTAGGTAAAGGCAAAGAGAAAGGAAGAAAAATAAATACAATCATGGTGTCAGAGAAAGTATAAGCCCGTGTAAATGAATGCTGACTGTTTAGTAATGGCCAACTCCTTTTGAGAGGAGAAAGGAGAGAATCTGTTTCAAGAGGTGTCCCAGTGCACAGAAACTGTGCAGAAGAGCCTCAGTTTCTTAGAACACCATGGAGCACTAATTTTAAGTGACCTTTTACATAGCAGTGCAAGGAATGATTTGGGTATCAGGAAGGTTGAGACATGGCCGGTGCATCCATGGACACATTGGTCAAAGGACACTGTTAGAAGACTGACGACTACTATAGCCCTGAGACTGTGGAATGGCTGGGTAGCTACTCTGGGCTGGAATGTAGATGAGGTTGAATAATATTCTCTCCACTACACCCCCAAACATGTCTTATGCACATGGCCCATTTACCTGGCCACATGCATGCATTTGGGTTTTGGGTCTAGCTGTGTTTCTCTTTTACAGTGAAAACATTATACAAGTTATTGGGCTCAGTTCAGGAATAACTGGATGAAACCGTATGGCCTGTGTGATACAAGAGGTAGACCGGAGGAGACCCTTCTAGCATTAAATGACTCTAAAATCCATTTAGTATATAGACATTACATTCTCATTTTATGGTCACCTGTTGCTCACTAGTTCTTCATGGCAGCTGAGCTCACTGCAGGATTTTCAACAGGAGCAAAGAATAACTACCATGTTGTTATAGAATATGGATATTTATTTTCAGCAGTCATTATATACACTAAGCAGAAACCATCTTCCCTGACTTTAGTGTGGATTTTGGTTTGGATGGGCACTATAGATATCATCTTCACAGCCTGTCATCTTCAGGAAAAGAGCCAGGAGCAAAATGGTGGTCATTATATGATGTTCATCGACATAGCTAAAGATCTTTGACTCTGTAAATCATGAGTGACTCTGGAAACTTTTGTTCTTCCTTGTGCCCTGCAAAGTTTATTTCTGTCATTCAGTACTTTCATAACGGGTTGATAGCCTCAGTGGTGGAAAATGGCAAGATTCTGCCCCCTCCTTTTTTTGTCATCAAAGGCAGCAAACAAGGTTGCGTGCTGGCTCCCACACTATTTTGCATCCTTTCTTGGCTCTGCTTATGGATGGATTTCATTACATGGACAGATGAGTATTTATCCGATTCCACACTAATGGGAAGGTGTTCAACCTGCAATGCTTCCATGCTTGCACAACACAGTGGCAGATTTACTCATTAAGGATCTTTTATTTGCTGACGACTGTGCACTGGTTGCTCATATGATTGATGCTATTTAATTTATAACTGATCATTTCATTCATGTAGTCAATCACTTTGGTTTTACAACAACCCTAAAGAAAACTGAACTGCTGCCCCAACCTGTGATGGGGGCTGTGCATGTCTACCCAATTATTAAGATCAACAACACTCCCCACAAGTCCATGGAGAAGTTATGCGACATAGGAAGTATGCTGTCACAGAATGCTATAATTGATGAGATTACCCATCATATAGCCCAGACCAGCTTTGTATTTGGAATGCAGTCACACTGCTTATGGAATGATGGTGCTTATTTTGATGCCCCTAAACAAAATATCTATCGACAGACTCACAATGCTTCTAGGGGGACAACGTATTACCACCACATTTGGAAATGGAATCAGTTCCATTCATGCTATTTTCAGCTGAGTTGCAGGGCCAAATTGTGTAACAAGATTCCCAGCATTGAAATCCTTAATCATTGTTAGATGTCTGGCATTCAAAGCATGCTCATAAAAGTTCAGCTGCGTTGGTCTGAGCATCTCTTTAGTTGGGCCGACTCGAGAATACCCAAGGCCATATTTTAAGGTCATCTAAAGCAAGGCATGTTCTCATGATGGGCTGCACCAATGATCTCAAGACACACTGAAGTTAAACTTGAAAGCATGTCAGGTTGACCCCAGCAACTGGGAAGCAACAGCCCAAGGCAGAAAAAGATGGAGGCAGATCTGCATTAACTGCTTTGAAGCAAGGCACATAAACATCTTATGTAAAAAACGTGAATTGCACAAGCAAGGATACAGTAGATCATGGACAAGCTTCTCCATCCCCAATGTAACCGTGTTTGCTGTTCTCGCATTGGTCTGATCTTGCATATACGTGTGCACCTATATTGTTTGCTGAATCCTCGTATGTCAACATCAAATTGAGACTCCATCATCATAATATAAGTATGCATAATGTATTTGTTGACTAGAATAAATATTAGTGTAATTAACCCAGCCACACCAGATATTTGTACTTCCCATTATCTGCTACTGGGTGGGTTTTCACCAAATCCCAGTACTCTGTTATGCATCTCTCATCCTCACAGTGGATCAGGCCGGGACAGATTTCTTGATCCACTGCGGCAGAATGAGAGGGGAGTGTGGCAAGCAGGCCACCTGCCTATTAGAAATACCCCCTTTTTTTAAAGGGAGAAACAGGTCTATCAGCCACAACAATAAAGATGGAGCAAGGAGGAAAAAAAATCTGCCCTCTGATGTCAAGAGGTGAGGGAGTTAAAAAGCCCCCAGGTTTGTCCTCCTGCATTCCCCAATTCCCAGCACTGTGTACTATACAACCAAAATTAAAAAAAAGGGAATTTTTGGCTTGTGGGGTCCAGGAAAGGGGGTTAATGGTTCTTTCTCCTTTCATTCTGCTGGCATCAGAGGAGAAGGCCCCAAAAGGGATTAATTCATTCCATCTCAGAGACCAGGAGAGGGGCCATCCAGTTGACCTATTATGCCACTCTTTTAAATGGCCTAGATATAAAGACAGAAATTGCTGCAAGTGGGCTGGCACATGTTGCTGTATCTCAGCAGTGCAAGGAGAAGTACTTCATGCCAGTGATTACTTCCAGAGGTACCAGTGGGGGGAATGACAAGCCAGGACTAAGGCAAGGCATCCCTTTGAGAGAATGTTATAAAACCAAAGAATGCTAAATCCATCCACTGATCCCTCTGTTTCACCACATCAGGTTCAAATTTCAAGTCCTCCATAACTCTGTCCCTCTTTAGTCATCTGGTTTAGTCTTTTACCGAGTCACTGCATCACCACCTCTGCTTCACCAAAAGTATCTGGCCCAACCAACTAATGGCTCTTCTTCAGGTCCTGAGCTGTGTAGGCTCAAAAGCTTGTCTCTCCCATCAACATATGTTGGTCCAAAAAAAAAAAATATTGCCTCATCCACCTTGTCTCTCTAATATCCTGGGACCAACCCAATTACAACAACACTGCATATGAAAAAAAACAGTCAATTAATGGTGGTTAGGCTGAGGGGCAGATAGGGATAGTTTACACATACTCTAGTTGAATCTAATAATTATTTAAAATGAAAATATATGTATGTGGAGAAAAATATTATATATCCCCTTTCCTCCACTGTTGCATGTCACTTGTCTTAGATTATAAGCACTTTGGGGCAGGGATGGCAAGGCTTTTGACACAATCCAATATGGAATTCTCATAAACAAACTAGGGAAATGTGATCTAGATTAAAGTATTATAAAATGGGCGCACAACATAAGAACATCCATACTGTGTCAGACCAATGGTCTATTTAGCCCAGAATCCTGTCTTCTGACAGTGGCCAATACCAGGTGCTTGAGAGAGAATGAACAGAACAGGTAATCATCAAGTGAGCCATTCCCTGTTGCTCATTCCCAGCTTCTGGCAAACAGAGGCTAGGAATACCATCCCTGTCCATCCTGGCTAATAGCCATTGATGGACCTATCCTCCATGAACGTATCTAGTTCTTTTTTGAATCCTGTTAGTGTCTTGGCCTTCAGAACATCTTCTAGTAAGGAGTTCCACAGGTTGAATGTGCATTGTATGAAGAAATACTTCCTTTTGTTTTGTTTTTTTTAAACCTGCTGCCTAATAAACCACAACTGTTTGAAAGACCAGACCCAAAGAGTAGTAATCAATGGCTTGCTCTCAAACTCAGAGGAGGTATCTAGTGGGGTCCTGCAGCAGTCAATCCTGGGTGCTGTACTATTCAATATTTTCATTAGTGACTTAGATAATGGAGGGAAGAGGATGCCTACAAAATCTGTGGATCACTCCAACCTGGGAGTGGTCGCAAGCACTTTGGAAGACAGCATTAGAATTCAAAATGACCTGGACAAATTGGAGAATTGGTCTGAACTGAACAGGATGAAATTCACTAAAGTACTACATTTAGGGAGGAAAAATCAAATCATAACTACAACATGGGGAATAAGTGGGTAGGAGGTAGTAGTGCTGAAGAGGCTGTGGGGTACAGCGGATCACAAATTGAATATGGAGTCAACCAAGGGCGGTGGATGAAACGTCCCCTGGGGAAGGCTAGCTCCTTGTCTCACCTCTTCCGCTCACAGCCCTGCCCACACTCCATCCATGCTCCACCCCAAGGCCCGTCTCCAACTGCCGCTGACTCGCCACTCACCTCTTCACATTCCACCGAGGTTCCCCCCTACTCGCCTCCTCCCTGCCTGCGGCTCACCCACCTGCTCCTCACCTTATCATACCCCCCCACCACAATACACCTCCCCCCAGCTGCTGTGCAGCTGGCTCACAGCTCACTTCCTCACCCTGCTGCTGCTGCCTTCCCCCCTGCAGCCTTCCCCCCTTTTCACCTTAAGGCACTAATAACGTTCCACAAGGGAACTGAACAGGCAACAGCTACAGATCAATCGCCAGATGGATTCTCCTCTGCATGGCAGGGAGTTCATTGTATACTGTATATAGAGAGGAAAAGCCAGGCTACCTGCACCAAACTGAAGCCTAATCTCTCCTTTTGAAAAAGTGTTTGTCATGGACAGCCGACATTAAGGCAGAAGTTTAATAACCTTTCTTACACAGAATTCCCTGCCCGACTCGTTTACTTAAACTGGGTTTGAATAAAATGACTAGATCTAAAAGTAAACTCACTGGCTATGTCAGCTCCTCCTTGAGCCAGGTTAGCAGTTACTTCTGCTGGGTACAGAGAAAAACTGACAGGTCCTTTGGAAACTGTTTTTAACCCACAAAACATATTTTCCTACAATATAAAAGCCAGCTGAATGTGGCATTGGTAAGTGCCTGTTAAATGACTTCATTACCACTATAATGGCCCTTTAACAATTTCAGTGATCTGCTACTAGGTCTCTGGAAGGTTTTTTCACTTGTCTAAAGTTATTCAGAGATCCTCTCCCCATGCCTCCTCATTCCCCACCTTCTGCTTGCATCCTTACACACATACTCACACACCATGCCCAGCGGCTGGCAGCTGTGGAGACCTCAGGAGTGGAGGAGAGGAGGAAGACTCATTAGGCAACAGCAGCTGGCCGTGGGAGCCTCCAAGAAGGGTCAGAGCGGAGAGGAGAAGAAGGACACCATGGCTCAGGTGTCAGGCGGCAGGGACAGCTGTGCTAGGGCCAGCGCAGCCTCCCCTTGCGTATTATACCCACCACCCATGCAGTCAACAATGTGATACAGCTGTGCAAAAGGATAATCTTCTATAGTAACAGATGTGTCATATTTAAGACATGGGAGGTGGGGTAGAACAAAATATAAAGAATATATGTAACTGAAACTGCAGGGACAATCTACTCTTTCATTTTGTGTTTAACTAGCAGATGCAGTGAAAGATCTCACCAACCAGTCCTGGTGAAGCGCTGGTGTCTGTCCAGTCAGATTCTCTGTGCTGGCCTGCACAATTCTGGAAGACAGGTCTGGCTGCGGTTGCTAGTGGAGATCTAGTGTCGCCGTGAATGTGACACCCTTTTTCTGATCCACTTGTCAGACCTCTTCTATCTAGTCCAGCTATCTGCTCTACTCTATGTCCTCCAACCCCTTGACAGTCAATTCTCTGTATCTGAGTTAGATGGACACTTTATTGCTGGACTGGATTGCAACTTTCCTTTATGCAGCAGTGAAGCTGATCCGAACACACCATGCTCAACTGGAGCAATCTGATTAAATCACCAGATACAGTGGTACTCAGATTTAGTTACAAAAATAACTTAGCTTCCTTAAAGAAAGAAAACAATGGGATAAGATGTTAAAAGAATGAGTGTTCTTTGACTCTAATAATAATAATGTGTAGTGGGGGCATTTGGGAGAATCCATCTATTGGATCCTCAGACTCTGGGTCAAATTCAGAGCTAAGTCTAAGTACAATTTACAACATATGGTCCCTTCAGCATGTATTTACAGCTCTTTACATCTTACTTCCCCCCAACTCAGGCTACCTTAGATGCACCCCTGCTTCTGGTAACCTGACCACCTGGGTACATACTCAGTTGGCTAGCCCGAGCCACTGCCCAGGCCACACTGCTATTTTTAGGTGCTAGCTCGAGGAGGGCTAGCACATGTACATCTACACAAGCTGGAAATTACACTTCTCAGCTGCAGTGTAGACACATGCTTAGTACTGGGAGTCTAAGCTGGTGCAACTCACATACCGAGAGAGGAGCACAGCATGAAAATTGGTCAAAAGCAGCATGTGGAATGATAGTCATGGGAAGTTTTTAAGAACAAGTTAGAAAAGTATTTGTCAGGATGGTTTAGGTATACTTGGTCCTGCTCAGCGTTGGAGTATGGACTGGATGATGTTGAGGTCTCTACCAGCCCTACATTTCTATGATTCTATGTAAGTTGTTAGTTAAAGTAACCCTCACTCCAACTTACATCTTCTTCCAGCTCCTTGGTATGCAATGTACACCAACTTAGGCTACGTCTACACTATGAGCAAGGGATGTGATTCACAGCTTGTGTACACATACTTACACTAGCTTTCATCAAGCTAGCATTAGTATAAATAGCAGTGTAGTCCCGGTAACACAGGCAGTGGCAGGACTTAGCCATATTGAATACAAACCTGCCTGAATCACATGGGTATATGTACTTGGCACGGCTAAACTGAGCCATTGCTGCCACTTCCTGGGCTATCAGTGGCTACCCTGCTATTTTACACTCATGCTAGCTCGATGAAAGCTAGCGTACGTGTATGCAATGTAATGTAGTGTGACTTACAGCACCTCACATATCACCTTTGAATTTGGCACTCGGTGATGTCTTAGCTTTTTGATGTTATCATTCCTTTATGTTGCTAGAAAACAAGTCTTAGGAAAGCTCAAAAGCATTCAAAGTACCGAATACAGCAACACTGACAATGTCATAGTACATTCAGCAGCAGCATCCATTTCATCCTGACTACAAAGCAAAGCAAAAGATGTGTCAGCGCCTCATCTTTTTTGTTTGTTTGTTTGTTTTTTTAAAATGTACTGGTATTGTAACCCACCCAGACTCGGTTAAACTTCTCTTTCATAAAAGGATTGTATCGAGTTTTCGTTGCAAAGATCGGAGCACATTTAGACAGGGAAGACCTTTCCTACAGATGATGACAATGGAATTTTAACCCAGTGTTTAATGAGAGACTGTACAGAGATGCTATTTCATTTTTCTTTTTTTTTTTTTTTTTTTGTGGGAGGAGGGAATTATAATTGAAATTATTATTATAATTCAGTTGTAACTATAACTGAAGGATTATTTTGTGGCCGTGGCACAGGACTGGAGGTCAGGAGTCTTGAGTTCTATTCCTGGCCCTGCCACAGAATCCTTCAGTGACCTTGGACAAGTCACTTAGGACCCAAACCTATGATGTACAGAGTTTTTTCTCAAAGGTTCTGTACTCCAATTCATTTCACTGATACCAAAGGATCGTTATAAGCACTTTGCAGGACCAAGCCATTAATTTCTCTGTGCCTCCATTACCTCTTCTGTAGAATAGGGATACTTGTACCACACAAAGGTTGAGAGAGATTCTTAGATGGAAGCTGACATGTAAAGTGAAGAGTGTGAGGATTCATGGGACTTCAACCTGTTCTGCTGGGCTTCTGTGCCACCACCAGGCAGCCTTGGTAGAATTATAGTCAAATACCATACATCCTGGGAGACCAATCAAAGCAGGAAGTGATGACCATGGTAGAGATGTCCCGCAGCCCCTCGCATGACCTCTGATTGGCCCAAACTTATTATTTAACCCTGAAGAGAATACCAGGAAGTTGTCTGTCAAAGTGGCAGAACCCTGACCTGTTGCTGAGAAAAACTCTGCTTTGCTCCTGTTTCCTGCCTCCCCACTCTGCCCTCTGATTCCTGACTACTGACTTTGGCCTGACCCTAGCCTCCAATTCCCAGCTATTGACCCGGCAATGATTCTTGACTCTGGACTTCAGCTATAATCTTTGGCTTGACCTCACAGGCTCAACCCCCTGTGGCTCTAACTACTGAACTTGACCATCCATGTCTGGTTCCTGACAGAGTATTCTATAGTTTCCAACCTATGATGCATCAGTTCATCAGATAGTCTTAATTGAAATCCTTATAACTAGAACTATACTAAAATTTCTGCACACCATGCAAAACCCAGTAAAACCTCTTGTACTGGGATAGAGTGAGTGGTCTTCCTGTGCATTGTACAATGCCTACCACAATGAGGCTATGATACTGATTGTGACTTTGGGTTCTATCTCAAAACATTATCTACATTATATACAAAAAAACTATGTTAACATAATATTAAAGTTTCAAAATTCAAGAATCGAAACGTTAGGAAATGCCAGATTTAAGGTTGCCTGTGCAGGCACCCAGAAAAAAAGAGGCACACACAATTAGCAATCACCTGTGAAAACTTTGGCTAGCCTAGCATGACATATGAACTCTAGCAGAGGCATGGATCAAGTCCAGTTCTCCAGAGGATCATTCAGTTGCCTTAACCATGAGACCTTCCTTTCTCTTCCTGAAATGCCCTGCCTCATTTGCTACTCACCTTTCATCTTCTGCAACAAATGAGGCCAAGGTGCTATAGACAAGAGCCTCCTTCATTACACAGCCCTGACTCATCCCCAGACCAGTGAACCAGGCAGAGGTCCTGTGGAAAAACTAGTATGTGAAGAAGAAGATGTAATTAAAGATACAATCATAACATATACACACAAAGGGACTGAATTCTGGCATTTCCTAGATTTTCAGTGCTTGACTTTGCAGCCTTAATTAAACACAAAAACCTATATCAAAAGAATGTAACCTCTTAGGTTTTTAAAAACAAACAAACTGAAAAACCAGAAATGTCATCATGTTTCTTATTGACGACCTCATGGTCATCAGCAGGGTTGGAACCTTTAGATCCAGTGCACAGATCTCTGCCCCTTGAGCTAAAAGTGGAACTTAGGCAATAGTAGATTGCCATCCCTTATGTGAATCTACAATAGAGTGGCCTTCATAGACATTTGCTGACAGCAGAGGAAAGGTGAGACTTAGGATTCTTGGGTTCCATTCCAGGCTCTGAAGAGCAAAGTGGGCACAGACTCTTCTGCCCATTCCTCCCAAGTATGACCCATTCTGCTCTGTTTCAGTCCTGTCTTCCCCGTTCCTGGTCCCAGTTCCATTTTCCTTACCTAGCCAGTCCAAGTCTCCACTCCTCATGCTTCTCATCCCAGTTCTAATCTCACCCATCTGACTTCCCTGTCTCAGTCTCATTCTCCATGGCCTGTAATTACCAGTTGCCTTATCCCCTTAACCCCCCAGGTCCTTGTTCCAAGTCTCCTTGTCCAGCAACTCCTAGCTAGCCTCAGTCCTGGCTCCTCATCAAGTCTTTCTCTCTGCCCTCCTGTCACCCCCATATCATCCACATTTTCGATCCATACTGAATCCCTGCCCAACCTCCCTGAGTTCCACTTCCAATTTCAGAATCCACTCTTCCCATCCCATCCCCACTAGCTCCTTGGCTGGACACAGAAACTGGAACAGTCTCAGTTCTTCCCTAGGAGCCTGGCTCCTTGTCAGATCTTTTTCTCCCTTCTCCCTCAACTTCTTCCCCCACTCCATCCCACTGGTTCTCAGTTTGTCTCCTTGCCAAGCAAATCCCAGTTGCTCCTCCTCCCAGTCTCAGTTTCCCTCACCCCAGAACTTCCAGCCTCCAGTCTCAGTCTCTTCCCGCTTCCAATTCCTTGTCCCAATCTACTGCCCCTTGTTTCTCCGCTGCAGGTCCTCTCTATATTCAGATCAAGCAGCTTCCTTCCGCATGCTACCTGGGCACTAGCAGGGAGGTAACTTAAAGCCCAGGAGAGGTAGTCTCCCTGTTCTCAGATCAGGTGCCTGGCCCACTGAAACCCAGAGTTACAAGTTCAAGGGAAGTCATGTCCTGTCCAGCACAGATGGAATCTTTGGGGAATTTAGCTGCTAAAAATCTAACAAGTCTTTACTGAGCATGTGCAAATTGAGATTTTTCAGAGGCTTATAATAGTCAATTTTCAACAGATTTTTACATGGATTGCAAAAACCCCACATTCCTGACACAAAGGCCACCCCACCACCTAATTTTGAGTGCCTGCTCCAAAGCATGGGGATGCTAGAGCTTTTCAAAGGTCACCACATTTTTTAAATGGGCAAAATAATGCCCCTTATTCTCAGAAACACGTAGCATCATTCTCAGACACAGCTGAACCATTTTTAGTAAAAATTTTGAAAATAAATTCAGTCTGAGGTAGACATCCAGTACAAAAAAATTCAACCCAAATGACTAAAGCTTGGCAAGTTATAAGCAGCAAAAAACAGGGTCTTGTAATGGGAACCACTAGGCAACTTTAATAATAGGTTGTTCTACCAGCCCTCTCTATAATTTTTAGCAACATAATGAAACTGAAGTTTATTTCTTTCCTTTTTTTAACATTAAACATCCTTTATAGAAAAGCACATTAAATTGTAATAGAAAATTAATACTTTTCTATAGATTTTTGGCCCATCCTACAACATTTAATAGAGAATTATATTCCTTCTATAGAATTCTAGAATATGGATAAAATAAACAAAACTAAATAATAAAAAGACATAATTCTGTAGTAAGTTCTATAGATTTGTAAAAGGAATATCTATAGAACACTATTGGCTTTATCCATATTAAATTCTGTAGAACTTCTCCCTGAGAGAGTTTTGAGTAGTTTTACCAAGAAATTTAGTTGTGCGCATGGATTTCCTCTTAGTAGATAATTGGTCCTACATTTTCCTCTTAGCCAGAGGCCCTCATCTAATGCCAAACTGAAAGTACTACAAGTCCCATAGGCCACATATAGAATGGTTCCAGCTTTAGTAAAGTTTTTTATTATTATTATTATTATTATTTTGCTTTAAGCTGGCCAGGTGCATAAAGTGATACACCACAATCTCCTAAATCATTTTGACAAGATAGAAAATATATTAAGGTTTCCAAATTCAAAACAACTTTCTTCATAACTGAGCCAGACACTTCATTAAAATAACCTTTGGAATTATAAGAGAAAATACATTTCATTTTGACCAGTTAGCAGGTTGAGTTCATAATGTGCTCTGAAAAGAATATAGACATAATGTATATATGTCAAGTTTACTCCCTCCCTGCAGTTCAGCTTTATTGGTAATAAACATGAAATTCAGTCTAAACTTCCTCCACAAGTTTTGCTGCTCCTAGGGTTTTCCATGCAATACCTCTCTATCCCACATTCTAGATCTCCGTGTATCCTTTGAAAGGGGCTCCAGATCCTTTTATGTAACCTTAGTGGAGCTAATTGAGGCCATGTGGTGGTATGACTCAGAAATAATTACATTGTAACCACATAGAACGTTTAAGCAGCTAATAACATGACTCAATAGAGGAGTCCCACAGAACCATGAAGTCCTTGAGTCTGACACTGTGCAGGTTTCTCTACATGCAAAGTTGAACGGGTTTACCTAAAGTTCACCAGTTTAGTGTTAAGCTAGTTCATAGGCTGTGCAGATACTTAAGTTAAATTGTTATAAACCGAGTTTATATTATGACCTGGTCTACACTACAAGTTTAGGTCGAATTTAGCAGTGTTAAATCGAATTAAGCCTGGACACGTTCACACGGCTAAGTCCCTTTTTTCGACTTAAAGGGCCCTTTAAATCGGTTTCTTTACTCCACCTCCGACAAGGGGATTAGCGATAAAACCGACCTTAGCGGGTCGGAATTGGGGTAGTGTGAATGGAATTCGACGTTATTGGCCTCCGGGAGCTATCCCACAGTGCTTCATTGTGACCGCTCTGGACAGCACTCTCAACTCAGATGCACTGACCAGGTAGACAGGAAAAGCCCCGCGAACGTTTGAATTTCATTTCCTGTTTGCCCAGCGTGGAGAGCACAGGTGACCACGCAGAGGTCATCAGCACAGGTAACCATGATGGAGTCCCAGGATAGCAAAAGAGCTCCAGCATGGACAGAACGGGAGGTATGGGATCTGCTCACCATATGGGGAGATGAATCAGTGCTAGCTGAACTTTGTAGCAATAAACAAAAAGGGCAAAATATTAGAAAAGGTCTCAAAGGCCATGAAGGACAGAGGCCATAACAGGGACGCACAGCAGTACCGCATGAAAATTAAGGAGCTAAGGCAAGCCTACCACAAAGCCAGAGAGGCAAACGGAAGGTCCGGGGCAGAGCCGCAAACATGCTGCTTCTACGCGGAGCTGCATGCCATGCTAGGGGGTGCAGCCACCACTACCCAAACCGTGTGCTTTGACTCCTTCAATGGAGAAACACACAGGGAAGAGGGTTCGGGGTATGAGGAAGATGAGGGTGAAGATAATGTAGATAGCTCACAGCAGCAAGGAAGCGGAGAAACTGGTTTCCCCAACAGCCAGGATATGTTTATCACCCTGGACCTGGAGCCAGTAACCCCCAAACTCACTCAAGGCATGCTCCCAGACCCTGAGGGCACACAGGGGACCGCTGGGGAGTGTACCTTTGTAAATATTACACATGGTTTAAAAGCAAGCGTGTTTAATGATTAATGATTAATTTGCCCTGGCAATCGCGGCCAGTACAGCTACTGGAAAAGTCTGTTAATGTGTATGGGGATGGAGCGGAAATCCTCCAGGGACATCTCCAGAAAGCTCTCCTTCATGTACTCCCAAAGCCTTTGCAAAAGGTTTCTGGGGAGGGCTGCCTTACCCCGACCGCCATGGTAGGACACTTTACCACGCCAGGCCAGTAGCATGTAGTCTGGAATCATTGCATAACAAAGCATGGCAGCGTATGATCCCAGTGTTTGCTGGCATGCAGACAACATCCATTCCTTATCTCTCTTTGTTATCCTCGGGAGAGTGATATCATTCACGGTCACCTGGTTGAAATGGGGCGATTTTATTAAGGGGACATTCAGAGGTGCCCGTTCCTGCTCTGCTGAACAGAAATGTTCCCCGCTGTTAGTCACGTGGTGGGGGGGAGGGGTGAAGTGATCATCCCCGAGAATTGGGTGTGTGTGGGGGGGAGAGGGGTTAGTTGGGTTTGGGCTGCATGTTAACCCAGAAACCGCAGCCCCTCCTTTTACATTGCAATCCCATTTTAAATGGCCAACCCAACGGGTGCTTGGTATGGGAAATGAGGACGCTACTGTTTGAAACCATTCCCACATGTTAAGAAGGTGAAAAAAAGCCAAAAGACTGTGGCTTACCATGGCTGCTTGCAAGCCGAAATCTGTTGCCTGGCACTGCGTGAGTGATCTCTCACACCAAATCGGCAGGCCCTCAATATAAGAGGAAAAATGCGACCTTGTAACGAAAGCACATGTGCTGTGTAATGTGAGCAGCAAAATTTAACGTGAAAGAGTGTACCCATTGTTCTCTAAAATGTGTCTTTTTTAACCACCTCTCCCTTCTCCTCCACCAGCTGCAAATGTTTCTCCTTCACAGAGGCTAGTGAAGCTTAGAAGGAGAAAACGGCAGACTCGGGATGATATGTTCTCAAGCTCCAGATGTCCTCCCACGCTGAAAGAGCACAGCAGAATGTGTGGAGGCAGTCAATGTCAGACTACAGAAAAGCACAATATGAATGAGAGGAGAAGTGGTGGTCTGAATCACGGGATGAACAGAGCAAGTGGTGGGCTGAAGATGATAGGTGGCGTCAGCTTGCAGACAGAAGGCAAGAGTTGATGCTCCGGCTGCTGGAGCATCAAACTGATATGCTCCAGCATACGGTTGAGCTGCAGGAAAGGCAGCAGGAGCAGAGACCGCCGCTACAGCCCCTGAGTAACCAACAGCCCTCCTCCCCAAGTTCCATATCATCCTCACCCAGACGCCCAAGAACATGGTGGTGGGGGCCTCCGGCCACCCAGTCACTCCACCCCAGATGATTGCCCGAGCATCAGAAGGCTGGCCTTCAATAAGAGTTAAAGTTTTAAACTGCAGTGTGTCCTTTTCCTTCCATCCTCCCGCACCCATCCCAGGCTACCTTGGCAATTATCCCCCTAGTTGTGTGATGAATTAATAAAGAATGCATGATTGTGAAGTAACAATGACTTTATTGCCTCTGCAAGTGGTGCTCGAGGGGGGGAGGGGAAGGTGGGGTGGTTGGTTTACAGGGAAGTAGAGTGAACCGGGTGGGGGGGGGGAGGCGGAGGGTTCAACAAGGAGAAATAAACAGAAGTTTCACACCGTAGCCTGGCCAGTCACAAAACTCGTTTTCAAAGCTTCTCTGATGCACACTGCACCCTGCTGTGCTCTTCTAACCACCCTGGTGTCTGGCTGCACATAATCAGCGGCCAGGCAATTTGCCTCAACCTCCCACCCCACCATAAATGTCTCCCCCTTACTCTCACAGATATTGTGGAGCGCACATCAAGCAGCAATAACAATGGGGATATTCTTTTCGCTGAGGTCTGAGCGAGTCAATAAGCTGCGCCAGCGCGCTTTTAAACATCCAAATGCACATTCCACCACCATTCGGCACTTGCTCAGCCTGTAGTTGAACAAGTCCTGACTACTGTCCAGGCTGCCTGTGTACGGCTTCATGAGCCATGGCATTAAGGGGTAGGCTGGGTCCCCAAAGATCACAATAGGCATTTCAACATCCCCAACGGTTATTTTCTAGTCCAGGAAGAAAGTCCTTTCCTCCAGCTTTCGAAACAGGCCAGAGTGCCTGAAGACGCGAGCATCATGTACCTTTCCCGGCCATCCCACGCTGATGTTGGTGAAACGTCCCTTGTGATCCACAGGGCTTTCAGCAACATTGAAAAGTACCCCTTGCGGTTTATGTACTCGGTGGCTTGGTGCTCCGGTGACAAGATAGGGATATGGGTTTCGTCTATTGCCCCACCACCCAGAGTCACTACCCTTGATATCACCAGGTCTTTGATTGCTCTGGCAACTTGGATCTCAGCAGCCCCCACAGTAGATTTGCCCACTCCAAATTGATTCCCAACTGACCAGTAGCTGTCTGGCGTTGCAAGCTTCCACAGGGCTATCGCCACTCGCTTCTCAACTGTGAGGGCTGCTCTCATCCTGGTATTCTGGCGCTTCAGGGCAGGGGAAAGCAAGTCACAAAGTTCAATGAAAGTGCCCTTACACCTGCGAAAGTTTTGCAGCCACTGGGAATCATCCCACACCTGCAACACGATGCGGTCCCACAGTCTGTGCTTGTTTCCCGGGCCCAGAATCGGCATTCCACGGCATGAACCTGCCCCATTAACACCATGATTTGCACATTGCTGGGGCCTGTGCCTTGTGAGAGGTCTATGTCCATGTCAATTTCCTCATCACTCTCGTCGCCGCACTGCAATCACCTAATCGGCTGGTCCTGGTTTTGCTTTGGCATGTCCTGGCTCTGCATATACTCCAGGACAATGCGCGTGGTGTTCATAGTGCTCATAATTGCCGCGGTGATCTGAGCGGGCTCCATGATCCCAGTGCTATGGCGTCTGGTCTGAAAAAAGGTGCAAAACTAGTATCTGACAGATGGAGGGAGGGAGGGTGGGGTAAGTGATGCCATGGCGTACAGGTACAGGGAATTAAAATCAACAAAGGTGGGCTGTGCATCAGGGAGAAACACAAACAACTGTAACACAGAATGGCCCCCCCGAAGTTTGAACTCAAAACCCTTGGTTTAGCAGGCCGTTGATTTCATGGGGGGGAGGGAAGCAAATGAATACAGAACAAATCTATTTTTTACATCTTAAGCTGGCAGACGATGGTGCAGCATGACTGATAGCCCTCGGCATCTTCTGGGAGCTTGGCAGAAAATACTGGGCGCTTGGCAGAAAATAGCATACTACGACTGATAGCCATCATCGTCATTGGGAAGGCAGTACGACGACGATGGATACCAGTCATAATATACCATCTTCTACCAAAAGGCAAGGGGCTGCTGCTGTGTAGCAATGCAGCCCCATGTCTGCCAGCACCCAGATCGCCAATGAAGGCTACCAGTCATATTGCACCATCTGCTGCCAAAAGGCAATTAGCTGCTGCTGTGTAGCAATGCAGTACCATGTCTGCCGGCACCCAGATGACATATAGTGATGGTGAGCTGAGCTGAGCTGAGCGGGCTCCATGCTTGCTGTGGTATGTTGTCTGCACAGGTAACCCAGGTAAAAAGGCGCGAATCGATTGTCTGCCATTGCTCTGACGGAGGGGAAGGGACCTGACGACATGTACCCAGAACCCCTCGCGACACTGTTTTGCATCATTCAGGCATTGGGATCTCAACCCAGAATTCCAATGGGCGGCGGAGACTGCAGGAACTGTGGGATAGCTACCCATAGTGCAACGCTCCGGAAGTCGACGCTAGCCTCGGTACTGTGGACGCAGTCCGCCGACTTAATGCACTTAGAGTATTTTATGTGGGGACACACACAATTTGCTGTATACAACCGATTTCTATAAAACCGGCTTCTATAAATTCAACCTAATTTCATAGTGTAGACATACCCTAAGTCAGTCAAGAACAGGTTTAAGCAGAACTGAAGTAAGTTTAACTAAACTGGTTTAAAAACAGATTTCTGTTAAACTAGTACAACTTCTGTGTATAGACAAGACTTAAGCATGTCCTCTAAAAAATAATAAGGATAATGAGATTTACCTCTATTGTAAAGTGCTTTGACATCTATTGATGAAAAGTGTGACATAAGCACTAGGTATTATTATTATTTTAAGCTCTGATTCAGCAAAAGACAAACACATACTTTAAATATATGTTTAAATGCTTTACTGAATCAGGGCCTTAAACATCTTCCCTACAGAGGCAAGAAAAACCAAGCTTTTATGAGGCATATGTAAACCACTCCAAAATAGCTCACTTGCTTGGCAGTCAGAAATGAGGGTAGAAATATACTTGGCAGAATGGAGAAGTATAATTAAATATACATATACAACCATCTTTGTTAGTCTCATACAGATATAATATTTCAAAGTCCAAAGAGGTTTTACTTCGCCAGATCTGTACAGTATATGTCACAAGATTGTACTGAATTTATTTAAGAAAATGTCAGACTGAAAAACTTACACTGAAACACTTAATGGGAATGCTCAAAGATTCAGTAGTTCTGGCATGAGATACAGTCTAATCGGTCCCAAACATTTTAATGGGTCATTTCTTTAGCTATGAGAATTATGAAGGTGGGACTGCATGGTTGATCCAAAGCATCACAGGACACATGTAAATTGTCTTAGTTATTTACTGGGTGGTAGAGGTAGCTGAACTTGATTGGAGAATTGTTGTCCTTGGAATCAATTATGTTTAGCTTCCAGAAGACAATAGGGGATTTCTCCTACAAATGGGACAGTGTTTTGTACTGTCTTGAATAGGACAGGAAGAAAAATCACACTATTAAGATCACACTGAATGATTATTGTGAAGAGAAAATACAAGAACTACCAACAGAGGGCTAGATCCTGGAAGATACTGAGTTTCCTTAATTCCTGCATAAATCAATAGGATTTGAAGGCAGTACGCATTTCACAGGAGTTCAGCACCTCGGAGAATCAGGGCTCAGAGATATATTTGTGTTCAGAAAATGTTATGCTTTTTTTTTGTTTGCCACTCAAATAAATGTAAATCAAATCCTGCAGACCCTTACTCACATGAATAATTCCATTAGCATCAGTGAGCCCAACTATTCATGAGCATAACACTGAAGGATCAATCCCTTTGTTTGCCTCAGAATTTAAATGACCAGTTTCTAAAGAGAAAAATGCCACAGAATTCTCTTAAGCAACAAATACTTCCTGCTCTCTGATGCAACATTAATCGATACAAAATCTAACTATTTGTTTTGCTTCATCATGAGCCATACCAGTTTTTAGATGCAAACCAATGCAACTTTAAATCACACCATACTTTCTTTATGTACCACAGAAGGCTGAGGTAGGATCACGTGCACTTCCTGTTTTGCATTATTAATCAGTCATCTGAGAAATACAATTGTTTGTTTGAGTTTTGATTACCAATCTGTTGTCTGAAACCTCTGAAACAGGATCACGACTGACTGACTAGGAGAGGGGTGGGCGGGAAAGAGCCATGGCATCCGGCCAGCAGTAAGCAAGAGGTGTAGCAATGGATAGGTATTGTGCTTCAAGGAGGCACAATGCCCCTGAAGCTACCACTCACAATTCAAGGCATGATTGAGACCACAATTTGTAAAGTAATAAAGTTGCCTATTAGAGGAAGAAAATCTGCATGCCTTGAGAGTGAGATCTTAAATTATCCTATGTATCCACACATGGGAGTTAGGTATCTAAGGCACCACCTAATCCTCTGCATTGGCTACTCTTTTCACAGGTATTAGCAAAGAGGAGAGAGTAGCTAGTGTGGGGTAACTTATTCTGCTTCCTGTACAGATAAGTGGTGGAGTGGTTGGGCAGGAGTGTAGTGTGGATGAAACC
The DNA here is from genome assembly GCF_013100865.1 of Trachemys scripta elegans. NCBI lineage: Eukaryota > Metazoa > Chordata > Testudines > Emydidae > Trachemys > Trachemys scripta. The sequence goes on from NC_048299.1 coordinate 104,010,117, forward strand.
TTGTCTCTACCTTCACACCTATCAGTAAACACTGCTGAGGCAGCATGGAGGAGGAAGTAATCTGTATCAGGAGTAGGGCTGGTGTCGATTGTTTCCCTCTTGGAACTGGAAACTAGGGAGTAGCTTGTGACACCATCATAATCTGGCTCCTGGGCAGCATCTACAGCAGAACAACTGTCCATGGATGAGGGTATATGGGCTAGTGGATAGCAGAATCACCCAGAACTTGTGAGACCTGAGTGCAATTCCCTACTCCACCACAAACTTCCTAGGTGACCATGGGCAAGTCACTTATTTCCTCTGTGTCTATGTTCCCCATCTGTTAAAAATGGAGATAGTTGCACTTCCCTACCCCACAGAGGCAGTATGAGGATAAATATATTAAAGACAGTGAGGCACTCAGATACTATAGCTGTACTTTGATATAAGTACCTAAGATAGAAAGCCTCAGGGCTTGCAGGAAAGCTTTGCATAAATTATGCAGCCTAATGAACACATTATTCCAACTTGGATTAGTTGTAGTTAATTTCCTTAAGCACTGGATATTTACTTTTTGAAGATCTATTTTTCCCTCGGTTGTTCTATTGTAAAAAGTTTTTGTCCCTTTTAACAATACCTGTTGCTTTTCCCAAATACATGACTCAAATAACCCATGTGGATGAATTATAATTTCTTGCAAATTCTGGGAAAAGTGAAGATGATGATATGTTCCATTGCTAGTTACATAGGAGAGAAAAAAGAAAAACAATTCCCCTAGCATTGCTCCTTATGAATAAAAGGCCCACATTTGTGGTTTAAATGGCCCATAACATTTACAAAACATCTGTCTAAACATAATCTATGTGAGACTAAGGTGGTATTTTACTTTTCATGCAAAAAATGAATGGTTAAGTGTTTTAGTATATGGAGAAGAAACTTTTAACAATGAGTGTCTGTGTTCTGTGAAGCGTTTCACAGATACAACCCTCCACAAAATTTTACGACCGGTGTCCAAATGTAAAAACAAAAAAACCCAAAACATTTCAATCCCGTTGAACCATACGTTATTTGAACCATTCATCTAGATTATGCTAAGAACCCATCTATAAAACTGAGTGGCGGAAACAAACTGCTGGTAAAATGGAGGTTGAATGAGCTCTGCTGAACCTTCATTTTGCATGTATGATGTCTCTTTATTGCAGCCATTTATCATTTTTTACCTTTCAGACAGTATTATAGAGGATAATTGCATGGTAGTTAAAACTGATAGAAATTAATACATTTCTCCTTCCAATGAGGGTTCTTTTCTGGTTTGTAGCTACTGTATACTGTAAAATGTAGGCTTCTATGTGACAAATTGGATACTGTGAAGTAATATATGCAATAAAAGTGATTAACACCATGAAAGTGGGCTGACTTCATTTTCAGACAGATGTAGAAACATTTCATATGTTAAATACTGTAGGATTCGCATATTGAATAACTTGAATGCCTAAGGAGTTTTACTTTTGTATTCCAAATTATAGTTATTAAAACTCTCTTGGAATAGCCTCCTTAATATTAACTGAGTATTCCTCATTACACAACAAGCAAAATGATTACTTCTGCTGTGTTTCCCTTTCATTCATCTAGATTCAGCACTTCTCTGGTGTATAGTAAAGATCTCTATGGAGCAGATAAAGTGCATATCTGAGTTTCAAAACCATAGATACTCTCTTCTAATACACAGCTAGTAAGACAGCAACATAATAAGGAATTTACCAGCATCCTAGAAATCTACAGACTGATTCTGATTTCAGTTACATCTAGGTAACTCCATAGAGTCAACATGTAGCCCTGAGCTGCCTTTGATGCCTTTACTTAATTCACCATATAAAGTAGCTCAAATTTTGGTTTAATCTGACACCATCAATGTTATACAGATCTGCGCCAAATCATCCCTAGTGTAATTCTAATGAAGTCAGTTGATGAGTTTGGCCCATTTTTTTTTAATTGGAGGTAAATCTTACCTTGTGCAACATGTGTTTTTAAATAGATCCAGTGAGTTCCAAGAGACATATCTCCCACGGTCTCAGGGGAGGGAGGGTCTCCTAGTGCTGCATCTAAATGACACAAATCTAGCCCTGTGTGAATACAATAGAATATTTATTATGAAGTCTTCATACAAATGTTTTGTATGACAAAACAATTAGCAATGTTAAATACAGAAATCCAGATTCATTTCCAATTCCCAGAAGAAAATAGGTTGTACCTGTCAGACAAGGTGGAATTATCTGTGTCCTAAAAGTAAGATATTTAAGAACAGATTTGATAATATGTTAGAAAGATTGAGAAAGATGTAACAAGCAGTCCTGCAAAGGATAGTGGTACTAGCAGGCTGACTTATATGGGATTTTCTAGCCCCATGAATAAATAAATCTAACAAAAATTAACACTCTGACTGTTTCTATATTAACTTTTGATAATATTAAAACTTGTAGGGGAAGACAGTATGTCACAGGGAACTACCATACTGACTCACAATATCTCACAGGGAAGCAGGTATCAAAGGTGCCATCAAAATATTAAATTCATAAGTGTCCCATGGGAGAGTAGAGAGAGAGGAAGCCATGGGTCTAATTTTTCTGCCCTTAAAATTAAAATGTTTTTTTTCAAAACTGTCAGTCTCTGCTAATGTATACGATTCACAACCTTTAAGATTCTATAGAAACATTTGAAGTTTTCCCCACCACAAAAATCAATGCCAGTTACCAAAATCAACAAACAGAAGGGAGGAGCAAGTTGTGAAGATGCCTAGGAATTTAGAAGATATATCTAGAGAGTGAGCCCAATAAACCAGTCTGTGACTGAAATCCTCAGAGAACAATGACAATCAATAGTGGAACACTGTGCAAATGTGAATGAAATAATGATCAAAGGAAAATCAGCAAAAACTCAATTCAAGGTTGTATTTATGGCAACTGAAGTGCTGATCTTTACAGAAGTCACTAAAAATATTCCAAAGAGGCCAATATGTTCTTCCCTTCCATTCTCTTCTTACTGCACCAAATCTTGCCATCCTTACTTAAGGGTATGCCTATGCTGGAGATGTAATTTCCCACTCAGTACATACCCTCACTAGAACTGATCAAGCCAGCATGCTAAAAATAGCAGTGTAGCTACTATTTATAAAATTACACTTCTAGCACAGACATACCCTCTGAGTCTGATCCTGGAAACACTGTTGGGAGAACTCATAGTACTAACCACTATATCTGGTAGAAAGCTTTTGGAGGATTGAGCCTGATGCGCTCTGTCAGACAAAACTCCCACTAAGAGTGTTGACTGTAAACTAGGGACCATCTAATCCGCTGTGCACAACAGTATACACTAAATAGATCTGAAAAATGATGCCAGTGATGGATTAATTTTAGATATTAGAAAGAGGAATTTGACTTATTAAAAGGATACTCTGATCTGTTTTACTTTGATATTTTGTAATTTAGGATTGTGTCCTGGATAAAGCCTCGAACATCTGATGATTTGTAGACAAATTTTATAGCTGCCTCATTGTGACAAAACTGGTTCCTTCAAAAAGGAATTCTTGAGAAATCTAAGCTATATATCAGACTGAAGAATATCATCATTATTAGGCCAGAAGCCAGTAACCCTACTGATTTCAATGAAACTGTTCAAGTGAATAAGGGTTTGTAGAATTGGGTCCTTACTTTGTGAAATTGTTTAAACACTGAAATTCAAGTACAGTGGACCCCATTATAAAAAAACCCCAAAACATTTACCCACATTTATCAGTGGGAGGGGTTGTTTGTTTGCTTCATTTTCTAATATAGCTATTGTGATGCTGGTCAAACAGGTACCACCTGAGCACTGACAAATTCATAGCTGGAAACTAGAGCAGCTCACCTATATGTTCAGATTGTTCAAGATAGGTGTTGAACTTGTAAGAATACATTTAGTGTTTAGACTCTGAAATACTTGTAAGTTGCTGCATGTATTTATCTTACTTGTAATGTCTGTTTCCTGAGCTATAAGGTAATATGTAAGTTTTGCTTTATAATTGTAAAACTGCCTGCTCAGAACTGGTGGCCCTAGGCAGGAAAAGTGATACCTCCCCCCACTCATCCAGAAGACTATCAAGACTAAGTGCGCCATTGTGGAGCATCACAACACAAAGGCTGGTTTAATGGCCCTCTTACAACCATGAAGGTGCTATGTGAGGGAAAGCACTTCCCATCAGTTTGAATTCTGGAGATGGGAAATAAAGATAGCTGACATGAAGATTTTTCATCCCTTTGCTGTTTGACACTTACAAGGGCTAAAGCTAAGGCCTGGTCTACACTGGGGGGGAGGGGCGGGGGATTGATCTAAGTTACGCAACTTCAGCTGTGTGAATAACGTAGCTGAAGTTGACATACTTAGACCTACTCCCTGCGGTGTCTTCACCACAGTGAGTCGACTGCTACCGCTCCCCCGTCTACTCTGCCTGTGCCTCTCATGGCAGTGGAGTACAGGAGTCAACGGGAGAGCACTCAGCGGTCGATTTATTGCGTCTAGACTAGACGCGATAAATCGACCCCCACTGGATCGATTGATGCCCGCTGATCCGGTGAGTAGCGTAGACATACCCTAAGAAACAAAAAGCAAATATCCCCAGGGTCAACCCTAAAAAGACATTTAATGCTGACATATTACTACATCGTTGTCACCTTTTGGAACCACAGGCTGAACTCATTTGTGTATATATATATATATATATAGCCTGCTTTAACCTGTAAATAACTCTCATTTCTTTTTTCTAGTTATTTATTTTATTTGGCATATGCCACCCATTCAAGCCAAGCCACAGCATTCTTATCAACCATGTTCAAGGCAAGAAGACCTCCAGAAAGTTGAATATGTTGAATAACCAATACATTCCTGCTTGGTGGGAGACAGCCCTTTAACATTCTTTCCTAGTTAATAAATCCTTAATTAGTTTACTGCAGGACTGGCTACTGGTGTGTCTGGTGTGAGATAAAGTACAAATTGATCAGGGGTAAGTGACTGGTCTCTTGGGACTGGGAGCAGCCTGAATATTTTGTGATTTTTGATGTAAGTGACCATTTATCACTAGGTCCAGATTGCCTGAGTGAAAAGATAGACCGGACTGCCCAAGGGAACTGTCTGTGACTCCATGGTAAGATTGTTACAGTGAACCAGGAATTCAAATTTGTTGCTGGTTGGTGAAATCTAATTATAGAGCATACAACCAGCTTGAGGTGTCTGCCCTGAGGTTGGCACCCTTGGTCATGACCCACTCCCAGCACTGTGACAGCCACTCTATAACCAAAATTTAATTTGTATCCTATATTAAGTTTTTTTGTTTTTGTATTAGTAATATTTTTAGTGGGAGAAGGTTTGTATTAAAAGTGTAGCTTTTATTTCTCATTGTGATGAATTTCTAATGTGATTTGCTATAATGGCGGGAGGAAGGAAGCCTTTAATGGAATTCAGAGTACTTTGTTTCTGGGCAGTTTCCTACCAGTGTACAAAAAGTTCATTTTATTTCCATCTTCTAGGTAGTCAGAAATAGAAGTTATTACCTGGCTATTCAAATTAATAGAATGTCCTAAGATGAATTTATGTTTTGTGATTTGTACATATTTTCTTGAATTCTATTGCATGATGGAAAATACATTTTTACATACTACTTTATTCATTTTTAGCACAAATGCAAACTTCATATTGTCGGTGAGAATTTTATTTCTGTACATGAAGAACTGTTTGCAAATTTAAATCTTCAAAGCATATGGAGATGGAGATTGGTCCAGAGTGAACCTTGGTGATCTGTTCCATGAACTCAACAGCAATCTTTCTTTGAAAGACAGGCTCAAAACCAGCTAATTAGGGTCACTTTTACTAGGTCCCTGGTGTTCTAGTCTATGTTTATTGGAAAAAGGACAGAAAATAGGTCAAAGGCAAAGAACTATTAATTTGGGCACCACAGCAGTTAACGAGGCATCTTCTTCAGTGCAATTGCATATATCAGATAATTGGTGCTGTTTCTTCAAAGGACCCATGTCCTACTCCCACCGAAAATCAAAGCATGACTCTATAAGTGACTTGGACATTTATATCTAACTGAGAGTAGATGAGAGATAAGCGTATATTAGTATGAAAATAAAATTACAATAGAGAATAAGAGTAACAATGAAAATAATAATCCTTTTAACTTCTATTGCACATTTCATCACAGAATCCAACATGTTTCATAAATGGCAATTAACAAGATTAATTTTCATCCTCTGGACAGATGACCTATACTCCCTCATAGATTTGCACCACAACTTGAACCATCACCACCTAGCATAAAACTCTCTGCAGAACAGTCCCACACCAGCACTCTCTTCCTGGACACTACGATTAACCTCAGCCATGGATCTCGACAGACAACTCTATACAAGAAAGCCGCAGATCACCATACCTACCTCTATAGATCCCATAACTACCCCAAAACTCCAAGAAATGTGTTATTTACAGCAAGGCACTCAAATACCACAGAATATACCCCAAAGAGAAAGTCCAGGATGCATAAGATCGACACACTAAAACTCCCTTCACTGAACAAAGACACTCCACCAGAGAAGAAGGCTGTATCATGGCCACCCAAATACCTTAAGAGAACCTGCTTCAATACAGGAAAGAAAAAATAACTGCACACCCCTAGTTGTCACCTAGCACCCCACATTGGAACCCAGACAGGTTATCATTAAACAATTACAACTCATACTTGATGGGAACCACATCCTCAAATAAATATGTTTCCAGACTCCTCTTCTGTCCTTCAAACAACCCTCCAACCTCTCCAAGCTCATCATCAGAAGGAAGCTGCCTGTAGACCAGGACCCACCAACTAAATGACACCAGACCCTGCCATAACAGATGTAAAACCTGCAGACATATCTCCACTGCTATCATGATCAATAACCATAGCCTTCCAAACACATCTTTCAAGATCTATGGGCCCAACATATGCCTATCTCAACTATGGTGTATGTCATCAAGTACAAGAAATGCCCCCAATAACAACTATGTGGGTGGAACCAGACAATCACTATGCTCTCTGATGAACTTACAAAGAAAAATGGTAAAAAATCAAAAACATCCTATCACCTGTGGGCTAACACTTTTTACAAAATGATCACTCCATTTCTGACCACTCAGTCCTCATCCTCAAAGGAAACCTTCATAACAGCTTCAAAAGATGAGACTGGGATCTTAAAGTCACAACTGTGCTAAACACTAAAATATCATGATCTTAATAAAGACACCGGATTTACATTTTGTTACAATACTCTGTAACCCACTAACTCCTCCTTTTTTGTCTTAGGACAGCAGAGTTGTTAATGGCCATTTCACCTTGAATAGTTTCTTACAATGTGTGTTAATCACATATGCTAAACAATCTGTTCAATCTTCTATTTATCTGTAATGCTCTGAGTACTTTCCCAGACTGGAAGTAAAACTTTTTGTAGGTTAAAAGCCTGTCTCTCACACACCTGCAGTTGGTCCTGTAAAATGTGTTACCTCACCCCCTTTGTCTCTCTCATATCTTGGTACCAACACAGCTGCTACAACATAAGGGCAACAGAAGCTCTCTGAAAGGGGAGAGGAGGGCGGTCATGAGTGCCCAAACTATGGCCCCATCCCCCACACCACCCTTTCCCCCCCCCCAAGGCCCTGCTCCCACCCTCATGCCATTCATTTCCCCCAATGTCCTGCCCTCACACTGCCTCTTCCCCCAAGGCCGCATGCTCCCCTCTTCTCCTCTCCTCCCCCCACCCCCCGATCAGGGCTAGCTCCAGGCACCAGCTTAACAAGCAGGTGCTTGAGGCAGCCAAGGGAGAGGGGCGGCATGTGCGGCAATTCGGGGGTGGCAGGTCCTTCACTCCCTCTAGGAGTGAAGGACCTGCTGCCGAACTGCCACTGCCGATCGCAGCTTTTTTTTTTTTTTGGCTTGGGGCGGCAGAACTGCTGGAGCCGGCCCTGCCCCCGACTGCATGCCCTTATGGCCGGTAAAAAGGGAGGGCATAGTCCCAGTCCCCCCTGTTCCGGCACCCTGTGACCCACAACACTGCAAATAAATAATACTCAGAACATCCCGTGAGATAGGTAAAGAGAAGGGGAGCTCTAATTCCACCTCCTCCCTCTTACTTTAACAAAATTTTAGAAGCACACAGACATGTTAAGCTACTTGCCCAAGGTCACCTGGTGAGTCAGGAGTCCTAGATTGTAGGAGTCTTGTACTAGTCACTAATCTCACTTCCTATATTTCAGTAGTAAATGTACTATGCATTTGTTTAATGCCATTTTTAATGGAAGTAGATCACATCTAACCTATTGTGGTAACTAAGGACTGGAGCCAAAGCCCATTATAATCAATGGACAGGCCCTAAATTCCTGTTTCTGCTGAACAAAGATAAAATGAACCATACAATGCCATCAGATCAGAAAATATACTAAGTTACTTTAAAAGAGTGCTTGTAATATTTTCACCTCTTCCCAATCTCCACGAAGAATAAAGAAGCTCATTATAGAGCATTTGATGTTACAATAAATGAAAGTACAAAGAAATATACTCCTCGACAAGAACATCTGCCTGAAAGGTAACAGAGGAAGAAGAAGCAAAAAAATACAAGGATGAAATTATGCAGCAGCAGAGTGTGAAGAACTGAAGCAGAAGGAGGCTCCTCATGTTTGGTTTGCTGAGCTTTTTGTTTCTGCTGTATTCTAAATATAGAACATAATGTATAATTTTCAGTGATAGAACCACACATGCTGCAGTTGTAGATTAGTGAGAAGCCAAATAAAAACCTCAGATGTCAACTTCCTGAATAGAGCTGGTCAAAAGTTTTTCCACAAAAAATATTCCATCAGAAAATGTCATTTCATTGAAAAATCAAAATTTTCTGCAGTAAAAGGTTGATTTCAATTATTTTTTTCAGTTTTCCAATCTGGAGAATCAAAATGAAAAATATAATTTTGAATTGATCTTTCTAAATGAAATTACATTTATCACCTGGAGAGTAGCATTTCAAAAAGAAATATCCATTTTGACATCAAATCATATTGTTTTGATGAAAAATGCCTAAATATTCCACTTGGACATTTCTGATTAGAAACTTTCTGGAATTTTCCATTTTGTGGCAATTTTTGATATTTCAGCTTTTTGTGGCAATTCAGAACTGAAAATAACTCCAAAAGGTTGACGTTTCCTGTGAAGGAAAATTCCATTTTATGAACGCCTCGAATCCTGAATTTTGGCAATTTTCAGTTCCATCTTCAAACTTTGTAGTTTGGTTATTTTCTATTGTAGATATTGGTTATACTGTGCCACTGTATGCCTGCATAAAGTTCAGGGTTTCTAAGAATAGCTATAAAAGCAAGTCTTAGGAAAGAGAATAAAACTGTTAAAAAAAGTATAAATAAAATGAAGTCACACTGAAATTGCTCTGTGGTCTGCCTAATCAGTCTTACGTAGCACCCCGTGTTCTGTTCTTGTCACAATCCTGCTAGGAAAATATTAATGGATATTAGAAAGTTACAGAAGACTAGTTCGGAAGTGGATTTTTTCCCCCTAGAATATATTAAATATCATGGTTGCATACATTAAACACAAAGGATTAAAGGACTAAATTAACAGTATACTAGATTATTATTTCCATAGAGGAGATAATTTAGACAAGATCATATATATCATTAGACAATGCATGCTGTTTTAGTTAATTACAATTAGTTTTTCCTCACACAAATAGCAAAATATGTCTTTTCAGGCTAGCTGACTGGTTTCAGAGTAAGAAAAACAAAGAACACAGAGTTAACATAGTACACTTTTCTGTAACATTGGTGTATTTGAAACTGAAACACAACATGGCAGCTGCCTGGGCAGCATGGAAATGTCTACCTTAAGAGTAGAGTACACAAAAAATGAAATGACATCTCATTTTATGTACACAGCGTCTACACCACAATTACTGCAACTTGTCATATAACTAAGAAATGGGGAAATATACATCGTATGATTTTTTACTTGAACACAGTGGGAAGGAAGGCCCTGACACTATAAATTAGTTTTAAAAACAAGCGATATTGTTTCTTAATCAATTAACTTAACCCAAAAGGGTTTTGAACATTCCCTTAGAGTAACCCAGCTAAAACTAAACTGGTACAAATCCTCCTAAAAGCCTAACCCCCATAGGTGAGGGCAAACAAAGGGTAGCCACTCTCCAAGTAACTATCTCTGCCCTCTTCACCTGAAAAGCCCACACAGGAGTCCTCCTTCCTGCCCAGCTAAAGCCCTCACCCACACTCCTGAGTGAGTAGGGAGCAATGTAATTAGCCATCACAACATGAATTTCCAAATTAATACTTGATTAGAAAAATTTACAATTCATGCGCCCCTGAATTATTTTCAGAGCTTACTAATCAGGGAAAAGCAACAATGCCATAGGAGTTTGTGACTAACCAACACAGCAAAAATAATTGTCAGTATTCACCACAAGCTGCAGATCAAGAATTACTCACTAGTGAAATCCATGAATAATTTCAAATATATATACCAGAGTTTTACTATTTTTTGATAGAAAAAGATGCAAAATTCACTGAATTCATTTTTGTGTGAATTATTTGTCCAGATCCATGTACAATATAAGCCCAAAGTCTCTATTCCTTAGCAAGAAAATCTCCCCTCGCTTTCATTGGGAATTCTTCTTGCATTGAGAGTATGGAATCTGCCCCATACGCCAGTAGCACTTCATATAACACAGAACTTTTGACCTATAAAACAAGGAATGTAGCAGGCTGAGAGTTGCAGTGGATTAATGCAGTAGCCTTTCACCTTTGGAAACCTGCACTTAAGTCATGCTTTAAAGGTCAAAAAGAAAATTAGTTTCATGATCTCTTCATAGTCTTAGTCTATTAGAATAGGTCTATGATTGGAATAGCAAGAGACTTGGCAGCTCTGAGGAGCATTGGCAGGGCTGTGCCTGTAAGCTCAAGCCTAATTTCTGTGAACATATAGGCACATACTTAGCTTTTTGCACATAAGTGGTTCAAAGTTAAGAATGTGTGTAAGTCTTTGCAGTATCGGTGATTTACACAGTACTATGTACTGTTCCAATCAGTGCTATTGCTCCCTCATTTTCACAAGCACCAACATTAATTTACTGCCAACCCCCCGAAAAAAATTCTACGAACAAAATTCTGCTCCGTCTACATCCTCTGTACAGGGCGGTGAAACCACTAGGCAAACTAGGCGGCTGCCTAGGGCGCCAAGTGTTTGGGGGCGGACAAAAGCACCCTTCTGGGCGGCGCTGGAGTGGAGGTGAGCTAGGGCAGGGGGGCACGGGGAGGGCCGCCTGCAGCAAGTAAGGTGGGGCGGCACACAGGGGAACCGCTCCCCGCCCCAGCTCACCTCTGCTCCGCCTTCTCCCCGAGCACACCGCCCCGCTCTGCTTCTCTCCCTCCCAGGCTTGTAGCGCCAAACAGGGCACAAGGAGGAAGTTTCGCCTAGGGCGCAAAACATCCTTGCACTCGCCCTGCCTGTGTAATCAGGGTGATGTCAGTACCCAAAGACTGGAATTATTTATGTATAAGAGTAGTTCACAATATTTAGCAAAGAATTGTTGGTTGAAATGGTTTAGAGAAATTAAATTGCCAGAGAAGGTATTTAATTTAAAATACAATTTGAATATGCTATTTGAATATATTCATTTTCTGAACTATTTATAATCTAAAATAATTAATAAACATTTCAATGTAAAATTGAAAGATCATCTGTAATACAGACAAGGTGGTTTATTCCTGGCCAATGCTAAAAGTGGTAGTGGGTATGTGCAATATATACATTTAAAAAAATTAAAAGCAACAGTAGAGTTATTAGTGTTATTTTTCACACCTGCCATCTGTTCTAACATTGGCTTTCTGTCCATCTGTCTAGCTAGGTACTTGTATGGACTTCATCTCCACAGTAACTGAGCAACTTACGAAGTATTTTAAAATAGAAAATACACTAATATTCCCTCTTTCTTCTTACCTAGCCTCTAGGAGAAATTGCTTGTGTAGCCCATAAGATGGTTTTTTTTGTATGTATTTGTTTGTGTGGGTCTGTGAGTGGATGCACTCTATGTGTGTGTCTGAAAAAAATTAGAGAGAAAACTAAGACAAAAAAGAACAGAGTCCTGTGGCACCTTAAAGACTAACAGATGTATTGGAGAATAAGCTTTCGTGGGTGAATGCCCACTTCGTTAGACACATGCATCTGACGAAGTGGGTATTCACTCACGAAAACTTATGCTCCAATACATCTGTTAGTCTTCAAGGTGCCACAGGATTCTTTGTTGCTTTTTACAGATCTAGACTAACACGGCTGCCCCTCTGATACTTAAGACAAAAAAATGAGCTTTGCATTTA
>NC_048299.1:104022578-104055215 GCF_013100865.1 Trachemys scripta elegans
CCTCTAGGAGAAATTGCTTGTGTAGCCCATAAGATGGTTTTTTTTGTATGTATTTGTTTGTGTGGGTCTGTGAGTGGATGCACTCTATGTGTGTGTCTGAAAAAAATTAGAGAGAAAACTAAGACAAAAAAGAACAGAGTCCTGTGGCACCTTAAAGACTAACAGATGTATTGGAGAATAAGCTTTCGTGGGTGAATACCCACTTCATCAGACACATGCATCTGACGAAGTGGGTATTCATCCAGGAAAACTTATGCTCCAATACATCTGTTAGTCTTTAAGGTGCCACAGGATTCTTTGTTGCTTTTTACAGATCTAGACTAACATGGCTGCCCCTCTGATACTTGAGACAAAAAAATGAGCTTTGCATTTAGTTCTGAACAGGGAGCAGTCTGTGGTCATTCTTCTTGCAAGAGTGAGTTCCACAGTCTAGTACCAGTTATTGTAAAGGTTCTACTGCCTGCATTCTCAAGCACCCCACTAATAAACAATAGTAGAGCTGCCCAGAAAATAGACATTTTAAATGCAAAATTTTGAAAATCCTACCTTTTAACTCACTGACTGGCTGAATGTGTATCAGTGTGCAGTAGGCACAGACAGCAATCATTTTATTACCTACCAGTCATTAGAAACTTTATTATGTTGAAAAAAATTAATTTATTTTACTGCAAACACCACAGTGTAAGAACATAAAAATTGATAGTGCAACCAACTGGAAGGTCATAAAGCTGGACCGCAACTGATTCTTGCTATTTCAAAGAACAGCCAAAAAAAGCCATAATGAGAAAAATAACTAGCAGTTATTGTATAACTGTTTGGTTTAATTGCTTAAATTTGAAAAGTTAGTAAATGTTACTATACAGAAGTCAAATGATTGATTTTTAATTTTTTCTCTGAAACTTTTTTCTACTACACACTGTGTAATTTTACAGTCATTTTATTCAAAAATATGATTCAATGAAACCTATAAAATATAAATGTACACCTTTTTTTCAAAGTGAAAACAATTGCTTAAAATTGGGCCCAAGTTTTGACTAAGAGCCTGATGCAAAGTCTATTCAAATTACCTCAGTGAGCTTTGAATTAGGCTCTCAGTGTGAAGCCACTAACTTTAATAAAAGCCATAGAGAAGTTACCTCAACATGACTCTGCCACTGAAGTTCCAGAAGGCAATTCTGACAACATTTGGGCCCTTTTCCGCATCAGTTGAACACCCAAAACTCTTCTGCACACGCAACGTATGTAGAAACAACCTCCTTGCTAATACTGTAGAGATCAATTAAATACTGATTGAAATCAATGGCAGTTAGACAGGGCCATATTTTTTCTTTTTGGCTGAATGAGTAGTACAATGTATGAAGTGTTTCTCAATATTTCCTCAAAACTGAGGACCACATTGTCTCACATGCTGTGTCCACACTGCACCACATAAAAGTAGCCAGAGACGGCTAGTGGAAGATTACCCTATGAGTAAGGGAACTCTCTGCTAGTATAACCACATTCTGTGCCTGGAGCATCCTCCTCTCTGGCATACTTGGCATGCTGGGGTCAGAGCAGGGAGGAGGCATGGCAGAGTGAAGCTATGCGGATCCTCCAGTGACATGAATCAGAGCTGCTCCCTCGCCTTTCTAGCTTGTGCCAGGATCAGGGCCATTCCCTCTGAGTGGAGCAGTCAAGAATCTGGTTCTAAATTTTTTATTTGAGCTAAGGTACGGTCCACAAAATTTTGGCAACCTTAGGGCATGTTTACACTATGAAATTAGGTTGATTTTATAGAAGTCAATCTTTAGCAAGCGATTTTATACAGTCGATCATGCATGTCCCCATTAAGCGCATTAGGTCAGTGGAGTGCATCCTCAATACCATGGCTAGCATCAACTCACTAAGCTATCCCACAGTCCCCGCTGCCCATTGGAATTCTGGGTTAAGCTCTCAATGCCTGATGGGGCAAAAACATTGTCATGGGTGGTTTTGGGTACATGTCATCAGTCTCCCCTCCCTCCCTCCATGAAAACAACAGCAAACAATCATTTTGCGCCTTTTTTCCTGGGTTATCCATGCAGACACCATAGCACAGCAAGCATGGAGCCCGCTCAGCTGCACACAGTTTTTCTGAGCATTGTAAAAACCTTCCGCATTATCCTGCCTTATGTGCAGAGCCTAGCTAGGAGCCGCCAGATTATGAGGAGGACATGGACACAGACGTTCCTGAAAGCACAGGATGTGGCAATTGGGATATCATGGCGGCATTGGGGCTGATTGATACAGTGGAACACCGATTCTGGGCCTGGCAAACAACCACAGACTGTTGGAACCGCATAGTGTTGCAGGTATGGGATGATTCCCAGTGGCTGCGAAACTTTCACATGCATAAGGCCACTTTCATGGAACTTTGTGAGTTTCTTTTCCCCACACTGAAGCACAGGAATACCAAGAGGAGATCTGCCCTGACAGTTGAGAGGCGAGTGGTGATAGCCCTGTGGAAGCTTGCAATGCCTGATTGCTACTGGTTAGTTGGGAATCAATTCAGAATGAGCAAATCTACCGGGGGGGCTGCTGTGATCCAAGTAGCCAGGGCAATCAGTGACCTTCTGCTAGTAAGGGTAGTGACTCTGGGAAATGTGCAGGTCAGTGGGTGGCTTTGCTGCAATGGGGTTCTGTGGTGGGGCCAGGCTACCCCACCTTAGCCTGGAAGGAGTTAAGCCCCAGGGACTGCATGGCAGGGCCAGACTACCCCACCTTAACCCGGAAGGAGTTAAGTCCCAGGGACTGACAGCGGAAGTCCCACCTCCCTGGGCGGACTGGGCATGCTCCAAGTGCTATAGGAGTATAAAGGGAGGGAGACCAGCTCGTTCTGGGCTGGAGCCTGTAGGAGAAGGAACTGCCGGGGAAGCTCCTGCGGCGGACCAGCCTCAGCCGTTGACTGCGCTGGGAAGAGATGCCATCCACGACCTGCCGGCATCCCGGCGGTTGGAGGAGACCCAGGGGACGACCAAATCCGCCAAGTACCAAGGACCCGATGACACCTGGGAGACCCCAATGGAGAGCCTGGTAGGAAGGGACCCCGGGAGGGTGACAGAGGGGTACCCCCCCCCCCCCCCCCGGGGAAACTCGGCGTGTTTCGGTCGGAACCCCCCCGCTGAGTTGGTGGAAAGCCCTACGCTATGGTTAGGGCCCCGGGTCGGGGCCCCCCTACTGGGGCTGTTGCACGCCAAGTCCTGGACTCTGGCTGCTAGGCCATGCTACCCTCCACCCGAGGGTGCTTCCTGGACTCTGGCTGATAGGCCCTACTGCCCGGTAACCGAGGGCTGTGTTACAGACTCCTGCCGTCAAGCTGCGTCTCCTTGAGGAAAAGGGGACGTCATAGACTCTGGCCGCTAGGCCATACTGCCCTGGACTGAAGGGCTATTTGACGGGCGGTGGCGGATAGTCCACGCTGCTCGCAACCTTAGGGGCGTGGACCATCACAGGTTCCCTAACTGTGGTGAGGCGATAGACGGAACACATATCCCTAGCTTGGCACTGGACCACCTTGTCAAAGAGTACATAAACCACAAGGGGTACTTCTCAATGGTGTTGCAAACACTGGTGGCTCACAAGGGCCGTTTCACCAACATCATCGTGGGATGGTCTGGAAAGGTGCATGACGCTCACATATTTAGGAACTCCGGGCTTGCAGCTTTCCAAACAGAAGGGACTTTCGTCCCAGACCAGAAAATTACCATTGGGGATGTTGAAATGCCAATAGTTATCCTTGGGGACCCAGCCTACCCCTTGCTCTCATGGCTCATGAGGCTGTACACAGGCAGATTGGACAGCAGTTCAGCTATAGGCTGAGCAAGTGCAGAATGATGGTAGAATGTGTCTTTCAACATTTAAAGAAGCGCTGGCACAGTTTGCTGAGTAGGTTAGACCTCAGTGAAAGCAATATTCCCATAGTTATTGCTACTTGCTGTGTGCTCCATAATAGCTGAGAGAGTAAGGGGGAGATGTTTATGGCGGGATGGAAGGTTGAGGCAGATTGCCTGACAGCCAATTTTGAACAGCCAGACACCAGGGCAATTAGAAGAGCACACCAAGGCACGCTGCACATCAGAGAGGCTTTGAAAAACAGTTTCATGACTGATCAGGCTACGGTGTGACAGTTGTGTGTGTTTGTCCTTGATGCAAAGCCTTCCCCTTTGGTGAATGTATTTCCCTGTGCAGCCTGACCCAACTTCGGGTAAATATAATTGTAACTTGAGGATTAACAGGTTCTTGTCCCAAGATCAGGCCCAGTAAGATTATTGTAAAATTATAAATATAATTTGGGAACCCCGATGTGCACAGGTGCAACACTCACACTATAGAAACTCTCTCTATATAAATATGATTTATTAATAATTTAGCAAAGATTATAGACACACAAACTTAACAAAGCAGATGGAGATAATACAGAAAGTACATTTGGACATCCATACTTACACCCTTATCTTTCATACTTGATCATTATCTTTCTCATCACCATCATCATCCTCATCTTCCCCACTAGCCAGCATTCTGGCCCCTCCCAAGGTCTACATTTCTCCCACCTCTCTCCTGCCCCCGCCCCCCCTCCCCCTGGCCCCGTGTGACTATTCTCTGGGATGATCCCTTTTAGCCAAGCACAAACAGCCCAGCATGCCCAGAGTCCAATGTGTCAGGGATCATCAAACAGAGGGGTTTACTGTTCCATTACAAAACTTCCCCTATTTCAACCAGGTGACTGTGAATGATATCACTTTCCTGAGGCTGACACAAGAAGATAAAGACCGAAAGTTGCATGAATGCGACCAAAAGCCAGGACCATTCGCTGCCATGCTTTGTGCTGCAATGATTCCAGACCATTTGCTACTGGCTTGGTGTGGTAAAGTGTCCTACCATGGAGGACGAAATAAGGCAGCCCTCCCCAGAAACCTTCTGCAAAGTATCTCCAGGAGATCTTCATGGAGATGTCCCTGGAGGATTCCCGCTCCATCCCCAGACATGTTAACAGACTTTTCCAGTAGCTGTACTAGCTGTGAATGCATCCCAATTGTTCAGGGCAAATCAAACAAACACAATTTCTTTTAACTCCTGTAGTGTCGTTAAAATGTGCACTCACCAGAGGTGCCTTCTCCACCTTCAGGGTGTGGGAACATTATGCCCTGGGAGGGTATTGGCTCCAAGGTGAGGAAAAAGTCCTGGCTGTCGGGAAGAACGGATTTTCTGCTTTCCTGCTGTGCATTCTCCTTCTCCCCTTCATCTTCTTCATCCACAAAATCCTCATCCGTGTTGCGTGAGGCTGCCACCTTGCAGGTGTCCACGAAGAGTGTTGGGGAGGAGTACAGCGGTTGATTTTAAGAGCGCTTTATGTCGGCAGGAAGGGATTGGTTGTGAAGACACTTCATTATAAAATTGACTTAAGGTGGCTAAATTCAACCTAACCTCATAGTGTAGACCAGGCCTTAGTTCTGAGTGAACCTGAGCCACATCGATCACTTTCCCTGTCTCAGCCTTTCACAACACTAATAAACAGTTCTCAAACAATTCTAATTGTTACTCTTTTCATCCATGTTTACTACACCTTTGTTTATAGAGTAATTCAGTATCTTCATAATTGTTTCCTTATTGGCTAGCTTCATTTTGGACTTTACATATAAATTGTACAAATACTGTGTTCTCTATGACCTTATCCACCATACAAGCTCTACTGAAGTAATTTAAAGGGGTAATTTTTCCATTTTGTTTTTCCATCATCTCCACCATAAAATAATCATCATTTCATTGTTGCGTTGAAAAGAATCATGAAATATGCAATGGCCTCAAATGTGAATGAACAAAGCGTTAGAGGGGAATAAAATGATAATCACTGTTTTAAAAAAAGGAAGAACAATATGTCTAAATTAAAATGCTGGTCAACAGAACACAGAGCTGACATTTACAAAGGTTATGTTTGACTGTAATAAAATAAATGACAGCTTTTTGTGTACACAGTTGTCAATTAGCATTGCATATGTGTCTCTCTTGGCTACATTTATTTCTGTCTAATGACTCCTTATTCCAGATGCAAAAATCTATTATTAATATTTGATAAGTGCTCCTGACTGAGGCAAATAACTAAGAATAATAGCTGTCTCTTTGTATTAGTGCATGCTTTGTGAGAATGTCATTAAAATGAATACATAATATAATATTTAAAAACAGCTGAATTGTTTGAAAACAAGAGAGTCAAAATTGAGTAGAAAAAAATGAAAGTTTGAAACACACAATTTTTTTTTAATGGTTAAATTAAAGCACCCAAATCTGTTATTTATCTACTTCTAATCTCTCATGTGTAGTATTGTTGCTAATGTGGATATGATTAGACTTGAATGATACTATTTAGCAATAGGAGACAAAAATATTTGTAAAAGCATTTACATTTATTGCAAAGCAAGAATGCTGCTTCTGAATGATTACTCTTTAATGCAAGTTTTAGTTCCTCTTTGTCTTTAATCAGAAAAATTCAAATTGATCAGGAAAGGCTCAAAAGCACAGGGGTTCTCAAACTTCATTGCCCCGTGACCCCCTCTGACAACAAAAACGACTAAGTGACCCCGGAGGGGGCAGGGCCTAAGTCTCAAGCCCCACCATCCTGGGCGGGCAGGCCAAGGCCAAAGCCAAAGCCTGATCCCCACTGTCCCAGGTGGGGGAGCCAAAGCCGAAGACCAAGGGCCTCAGCCCCAAACAGGTGGCCTGTAACCTGAGGCATGCTACCTAGGGCTGAAGCTGTAGAGCTTGGGCCCTGGGCAGTGGGACTTGGGCCCCAGACCCCAGCAAATGTAATGCCAGCCCTGGGACCCCATTAAAATGGGATTGTGACCCACTTTGGGGTCCCAACCCACAGTTTGAGAACCCTTTTGACATTGGCCTGGAAAATCACGCTGCACCAAGAGGAGTGTACAAGGAACATGCCAGCTGCATCATCCATTAACGGTGTAATACATAGGTGTCTGGGGTCTTTTGAGAAGATGCACAAGCCCCCAGTAATGCACACAGGGCACATTCCAGTGCCCACTCAAGTCAAATAGAGTTCTTCCCCTCAATCTTCCCCAAAGAGAAATCTCAGATTTAATTGATGTACAAATGGGTTAAAATTGACCACAGGCCCAGTCCTTCTGCCCTTAATCTTTTTCATATCCAGGCAGAACTACCACTAATAACTAAGAGGAATTCTGCCTGAATCAGGTATGCAAGACTGGACCCCAATTTCACCAGAAACATGCATATGGAGAGCCCATCAGTAGCCAGATGTAAGAAAATACAGACTGATCAAAGTTCATCTCGGTTACTGAACTTCTGCTTAAGGACAAAACAGATGGACAGCACAGAAGAAGTCAAGGCAGCATAATTTGCAGAAACATGGTAAAATTTTGTCAGGTGCCTAAGTGACTTAGAAGTCTGAATCCCATTTTCCAAGGTGGTTCAGGCCTTAAAGAACCTAAATCTCATTAAAAGTAAATAGAACTTAGTATC
Organism: Trachemys scripta elegans; assembly: GCF_013100865.1. Lineage (NCBI taxonomy): Eukaryota > Metazoa > Chordata > Testudines > Emydidae > Trachemys > Trachemys scripta. Next base: position 104,030,094 of record NC_048299.1, read on the forward strand.
CTAAGTTCCAAAGGACAGATTTCAATGGTATTTAGGTATCTAAAGATGCAGATAGGCATGAAATGGGTTTTCAAAATCTCTTAGGCAATTGAGATCTTCTGCCTGTCATTGTGAGTTAGGCCTCTAACCAGTTTAGGCACTCTGGAAACCCCACTAGGCATCTATCTGAATTTTTAAGGGCTTAAATAGCTTTTGGAAGTGGGGTTTAGGTACCCAAGCCACTTTTGGAAGTTTTACTCACAGTCAAAACTTAAGCTTAAAACAAACTTAGATTAAATAACAACCCCAGGAAAAGGTTGTGCAAGAAATCCACTCTATTAATAGGTTTTGAAGAGCTGTCTTTATACAGGCTGGAGTCTTGAGGCACAGTACTATAACAGATTAGTTATGGTGGTTTCAATCATTCCCAACCTGACCTGCTAGATTAGGTACAGGGAGAAAACCAACTTTGTGCAGACCTCCCCATTACTGCCCCTTCCATGGTAGCACTTCCTCTTCCTCCAGAGGCTACGGAGAGCATTCTAAAGGATATGGAGTCTGTGAGGCGAAATGGGGACAGGAATCACTAGAATTACAAAGACAAACATACACAGCATAGAAGGAAAGAAAATGGCAGAGAACTGATAGATTAATAGTTGTTTTACTGCAGTTTTCCCTAAAAATGAAAGACCCTGACCCAGCAAAGCACTTAAGCAGATGCTTAACTTTGAGCACCCAAATAGTCCCCTGTCATTCATTTAGGGCCTGATCCAAAGCCTTAGATTAGACTGGAGTTCATGTTCAGAATACTTTGCAGGATCAGGGTCCAATATTGGTGCCAGTGGCAGGGCATACTCCCCCTTAGGGCATGCCTTTACAACTGGGTACAATATCGCTAGTATCCAGTGCCTGCTATTGGCTGTCTGCCTCTGGTGCCAGGCCTTCTATGGCTCCACCCCCAAGCCAACACACAAAGTTTAAACCCTTTTTGGGGTATCACAAACAAATACAAATGAACCGGAATAATTATTCTGCCCCAGGGGGCTACTGAATGCTTTCCTCTTTACTCACAAACCCCATCTCAGAGCTTTCCCTGTAGGACCCTACCCTGCCCCAGCAGCATGCTTCTCCCTTGAGCCTCCTATTAGGCCCTAGCTCTGCCAGAGAAACACCTGTCTCCTCTGCAATCTCTCCATTAAGAGAGTGCCTTCAATCTACTTATTATGGTTTAGCTCTGGCCAGGAGCCAATTAACTATTCACCTCCCCAGGTGCAAAGCATGACTAATTGAGTGCATTTGCTAGCCTTGCAGGTGATGGAAATTAAGCCCCATCACACTACCACTCCCGTTACAGGGCCTTTCCACTTGCTTTGCAAATCCTTTCTTTGTTAAACTGCTGAAATATTCAGGATTCTAGTCCTCAGCCTGTGAGTTGCTGTGTGACATAATTTTCCCCTGGACAATAACATTCACACTAACAGTAGATGGGCACCTCCCATGCCCTCAACCCACATTGATTTGAGGATGCCCAGGAGCTTGTATGATGAATACCCAATTACTAATATTCCTTTAGGGCTTGATTTGGCTTCTACTGAAATCAAAGGAAGTTTTATTTCCCACTTATGAAATCAAGTACATTCAATAACAGCAACTCTTATGCTGCTGGGCTTACCCCTGCCTATTTGTTTTTAAATATTAACTTTTATGGTTTGCAAGAAAGTTTGTATTGACTAAAAAGTGCCATTAACATTTTAGAAAGTTATAATTTGAGCTTACTTAATTATTTTGTTCTTATTGGGTAAAGGTCTTGCTATTGATCATTTTGATAGACTCCGTTTGAAGTACACTCATAAATAGGATGGGCATTTAGAGATACAATATTATTCCCCTATGTCCTATTCTGAAATTCCTCCTGGTTTAGTTTATATGAAGTACTTTATCTAAGCAAATATGTTTCATTTTAATATGTTAAAAATGAGGCAGTTTATATGATAATGATTTAAGCCTCCAGTATCAGACATTTATAATAAGCTATTTCATGGGCCCCTATTCACATGCAGAACACTAACAAAGTGTTTTAATTTATTACCCGATGAACTAACTGATAATTCTAAATGTGATAGGGCACACATAATAAGGGAATACACTGGGGCACAGGCATGATTCACCCAGCAGTATGTTCCTCAGACGTATAACCTACTGATTTGATAAACATCAAGACCTTAGACCTGATCTCAGGAACAAAAGAAAAGCTTACAGGCTCCAGCCATGAAATAGGTTATTCATAGGTTGCTTTGGGGAGGAGAGCAGGTATTTCCCCCCCTTCATCAGCTGCAACTCAGAGCAACTACTAATTTAGCATCTATCCCCAGAATCCCAAATTAGGACAACAATAAAGCAATTTGGTGTGATTACCAGCCTCAGACTAGAGCCAGAATAAATACAGTCATCCAATGCAGTTTCCAACCAAGGACTCATGCTGGATTAGTTAATCCCCAAAGCAAAAATGCTTTTGAATGTGCATCACTCAGGTGCCTTAAAGATGATGAGCCCTATCCTCAGCTGGTGTCAATAGAATTAGTTCCACTGGCTTCAGTGGAGCTACACTGATTCAGACCAGTTGAAGATCTACCAAGATGTGTGGATACTTTCCAAATTCTTTGACATCCAACAAAATGCTGACGTCCCAGGTGTTAGAAATGTAGGGTGTTGCATCAGGAACCTAATCACCCACCCTTTGACTTGACATCAGGATTACCATTTGGGGAATGATATACCCCCAGCATTCACTTTACACTCATGCCATGCCTATGATTTATAGCAATATTCCCTACAACAAAGACTTATTCCTAGTGATTGGAATTCTCTGTCATATTAAGTCACCGAATACACTTATTTGTACACCTACAGCATTTTAAGTAGACAGAATAATACACAATGTTCATGCAACCCTGTCGACTCAACAATCATTTTTAAAAGTTAATGCGAAGCCAGATCTTTTTTTACATCTTGAAATTTTACTTTTGATATGATGTAATATAGAAAGTTCAGCAGATCCACTTTTGAAAATTTGGCCCTAAACACAGTCCAGAAGTTAAACAAAAATCAATGAAGAGATTTTTCTTATTATTTTTCTCAATATGCTTGTCCCATGTCAAAGTTTACCCCTCACGACAATGAGTTCTATTGATTAGATGGGTAACCATACATGCAAAGATTAAACAACAGCAAAAATGGTACAGCAAGATCTGTTTCAAATGAGTCCTTCAGCTCCATCTCTTCACCATTACTGTTTGTTTTAAGGAAGAGAAAAATGGCAAAATCTGCTTCCATTTAGAGTTCAGTTTCACTTCAGAAAACTTAAGAACCGTTTGAAATCAGAGCTTCTTCTGATATACCTCTAGCCCAGAGGATTGATTCAGATTTCTAGGCTCTTCCTCCACTAGCTTTGATGTTCCTGTGACCAGTACTGATACTTAATTTGTAAATTCAGTGCCTTCTCTGATCATCTTTCACCTCCCTAGTCTTTTCTGATTATCCCTTGGTCTGCTTGGCTGCCCTCCAGTGCTCCTACATTCCTTAAACCTGTTTGACTTGTGGTAACTTTTACAGCCAAAACCAGCAACAGTTATTAACTTTTTGAAAACTCGCAGTTGTCATGAGTATGGTGCATTCAGAGGAACCATATGAAGGAATAGATGTACAACAAACATCATCTCTAAGATTTCCTTTAAAAAAAAAAAAAAAAAAACCCTGAACATAGGTTGTCCATCACAGAATCTCACTAGGATGAAGGGAAAGTAGAGGAGAGATGCCTCGGACAGATAAGAGGCATAATTATCAGATGCAAAAAATAAATGAATTTTATTTTTTGCTTCCATCGCTTGTTGGGAATATAGCAGAGTATTATTAATTCACAAGCAGACGATCTGACAAATTAGCTAACTTATTCCAGTGCACTACAGTCTTACCATAAATTAAGTTCGCATCCAATTTATCCTTGTTTATGTGACAAAGTGTTCATAGAGATAATGGATGGTAAGTCACAAGTCCATGCTACTATTGCTCAGACAGCTGTCCCATATAACATAATTTGCTAGATGTTAATGTCCTGCAATAACCCTTACATTATATTAAATCCCAAATTCAATGATGACAGTGAAATCACTTGAGAGGGAGAGCACAGGGACATTGGGAAAAGATGGAGATTTGCTGCCATTTAGCCACTAAAGACAAAATGTTTGCTTAAGAGCTGAAAGAGATAAAAGATCCATGGAGGATGTGCTATGGCTGTTGTTAGATATGTGTGAACCATAACAATGCTGATTTCCTGGTGTTTGTTTGTTACTGGAAACTGCAAACCAAACGAAAAAAAAGTTTGTACAGTCTAAAAATGGACAAGGAAACAACCAAAATAATCAAGTTTGACATGGCTTCAGGTCTCAACCCTTCAGCTTATTGTGATTTCCACCATAAAAGATAAACAGCCTAAATTCATATGGCCCAGATATGGCAAAAGATTCATGAACCTCAGACAATTTTTGACATACAAAAGCCTAAATCCATTACTTATAACAAAACCACAACCAGATGAATTCACATAACAGTGAATTTTATATGGGAAAGAAAAAGATAAATGTTATGAAATGTGGTTAGTTTGTGAAATTGATTGGATAAAATTCCAGACTTCTTCTTGCATCGTGCCATGCTTGCCAACAATTCCTTATAAAGCAAAATTATAAAATCTCACTACCACAGGAGTTTTCTATTTTGAATAGATCACATGAATTTATGAGATCATTAATTATCGACGTTCCTTGAGCAGGAATGGCTATTATTTGGTATTCAAACAAATATTGAAACTGCTGTTCAACAAGCTGGTGGACACTGGGATTAGAAGGAACGTATATGGGCCACCAGTTATATAGTCATTCCAGCCAATCAGTGGCTGTATTTAGACTCTCTAGGGGCTAGGCATGATGTGAAAGGTGATGTAAATCATATCCCCCTACTCTCAGTCTCCCTTAGGGCTTGGCTAGAAAATAACATTGTGATAGCACTGGACTTAGCACTTGGTATACACAATGAAAAGTCGTATTTTCCATTACGTCAACTGGCCATTGTTAACTCTAGGTTTAATTATGAAAGGCTGAAGCAATTTTAAACATGATAATCCCTGTCTATGTTAATGGTGAAATCCTGGCCCCACTGAAGCAATGGCAAAACTTTCATTCATTTCAACAAAGACAGGATTTCAAGTGTTTAACATTGTGTTAGGAACCACAGCCCCTCAATATTATATTTTAAGATGATGCAATTTTCTATTGTAGGCAATCTATTAGATATACTTATACCCACTCTAACATTGTGTGAGGAAGTCTAATTCAGTGTAGCACTGGGGAACCAGAAGGAAGTGTAAGCTAATGTAGCCTCCACTTTACTTTAAATCTTCTTACACCTTATTTTGGCTTTTTATGAAATTTACACCAATATAAACTACCTCATACATAGGAAGAATAGATGAAGATGGGGCTAATGGAGTCTAAGTGCATGCCATAGAGGTGCTAAGATAATGTAAAGGAGACTAAAGCTTCAACTATCTTACACATCACCTCTGAATTTGGCCCTCAGTCATAGGACTTAAGTGATCCAGCTATTTTGTTACCTTTCTTCATTTGTTTTGGGGGGTTGGCTGGAAGCAGTAGCTTTCATCCTGGAAATCTCATTGTGAAAGAGAAGGGAAAATATAAAGTGGAAAGACATAGCTACATTAAAATAGTAAAAGGAAATGCATCTCTCTTTTCCTCTCCTCTGTGCTTGCTCTTATATGCCGCTGTCCATCTTCTACCCATTCTCGTTTGCTGCCCTCCTGCAGGTGCCCAAATTCTAGCCATTACCATTTTCTGCTACTGTGCCCTGCTCACCTAGAGCTACATAAACTACCAAAGCAACTATATATATTTTATTGCTGTATCTTTTTCATCCTATACTCTATTGTCCTCCCCTTCAAACTCTCTACCAATACTTGCCTTTCCCCCCCTCTCTCTTCTTAAATTTTAAACTTGTTGGGGAAGGGAACATACTTTTCACGAAGCACTGAGTAAAACTGAAGTAATAATAACAATATCCATGTGCATAGGTACTTTAATATGTTGCTTATGCACAGGTCATCAGGTATCCTTATATTCAGAAAGACTTCAATCTTCTGGTTCACCTGGTCTCCTTTTTAAAATGAATCTAAAATTTAAAGCTTTCTCTTACTCAGCTAAGATGTTAAGGGGTAGATTTTCAAAAGCATCTAAAGAAGTTAGGTTCCTAATTCCCATTGCATTTCAATGGATGTGGAGTGCTGACTCTCTTAGGTGCTTTTGAAAACCCTAACCTAAAAGGGGGGAGAATTCATTGGGCAGGATCCGGGCCACCGTTCCTGCATCATTCTTAGCAGTGGGGAAAGCTTCAATCCATTGAGTAAAATGATCAATTAGAACCAAGCATTTTTTTTTTTCCTTTTTCAGATGGCAAGGGAACTATAAAGTCAATTTGAATATTTTGCATAGGGCCTGTGGGTCGAGGCTGATACCTTATACTTTAAGCTTTTTGCCTTCATTACATTTAGCGCATATGAGGCATTGTTGACCATAGTCATGTATGTCCACTGTCATTTTAGGCCACCACCACTTTCCCTTTATGTGGTACAACATAGCTTTTGGGTTTGGATGTTTTGGCAGGTGGTAGAGATCACAAAGGTAAGCTATAATTGCTATAGGAGCCACAAACTGTTGATCTTTTGTAACCCAGGTGTTGCTTTTATAAATTTTGCAGGCATTTTCAATCCATGTCCATTTTTCCTCTTTAGGACATTGCTCTTGTATCTCAGGTAGAGAAATTTGCTTTAAATCAGGAATTTGGGTGGCTGCTACTTGGAAATTGTCCTGCAGCATTGTGGCAGCCTTTTTAGTTGCTTTGTCTATGGCTGCATTTGCAAGGGAAGGAGGGTCATTGCTTCTGGTATGTGCCTTGATTTTGACTACAGCCAGTTTGGATGGTTTTTGGATTGCTTCCAATAAATTTGTAATATATCTCCCATTTTTAAGAGGGGTACCGAATGAAGTGAGGTATCCCCTGTTAGTCCAGGAATCCAAATAATTATGAACCACCCCAAATGCATAGAGTCTATCCATGTAAATAGTTACATTGTGACCTTCAGCTAGAAGGCAGGCTTGCCTTAAGGCCACCAATTCTGCCACTTGGGCCTAACAGGACTGTGGCAAGGGACCTGAGCAGAGACACATACCTGACAGGTGACAAACTGCCCAGTCAGTGTAAGGTTGGCTGTTAACATAGTACCGGGATCCATTAACAAATAAAACAAAATTGGAAAAAGGTAATGGCTGTTCAGATATAAATTGGTCCTTAACAATAGTATCCTCAGAAAGAGGGCACTGATGAGGTTCCGCTGTGATCAGCATCAAAGTAGCAGGATTAAGGAGATTAGAGTGTGCAGTTGTAATGTGTGGGCTTAAGAGGCTGCACTCCCACTTGGACCATCAGGCTGAGGTGGTTTTTGAAAATCAGCCCCCATTCAGGGTTTTATGAACCGCGTGTGACACAAAGTTTGTGAGAGGGGCCCCAGAGACTTGAGGGGCTGTGACAGTTACGGCCCAAGAAGCTGCCTCCACAGCTTGGAGGCAGTGGTTAAAGGCTAGAACTACCGGATCAAGGCAAGTGGAGAAATAAGCCACGAGGTGGCACCTGTCACAGTGGTTTTGAGGGAGCACAGCAACAGCATGACCGTCCTGTACGTGTCCAAAGTTTAAATGGTACTGTGGGGCAGGGGAACCCAAGTGCAGGGGCAGAGAGAAGGGCTATTTTAAGTTTGGTTAAGCAGTGGTCATGTTATGGTGACCAAGAAATGAAGTCTGAGGAGGGTTGGGCCCCTTTAAGGAGATTATTGAGAGGTTGTGCTAAGGTGGAAAAGGATGGGACAAACTGCCTACAAAAGTTAATAAGACCCATTAGTTTGCATAGCTCATGCACTGTTGTGAGTCGTGGGGCTGCAGCAATTGCAATTCCACGGTCTAAGGTAAGGGCTTATGAGTCCTGGGAGACCATGTAGTCCAGATGTTGGACCGCAGGTAAAGCTATCTGGGCTTTCCGAGGATTGACTTTTAGGTCTATATCTGCCAAGGCCTGAAGTAGCAGTTGAACGGCATGTAAGTGGTCAGAGACCGTAGAGGAGGCAAGCAATAGATCATCCACATATTGTAAACATGCAGAGTTGTCAGCAGCCCAATTTACCAAGGAGAGAGCCTTAGCCATAACCCGGTGGAAAAGGGTAGGGGAGTTGTGGAAACCTTGGGGCAGGCGGGCCCAACTGTACTGTGTGGGGCCAAAGGTGAATGCAAACCAGGGCTGTTTGCAGGTGGGAGTTAAAACTTTCCTTTAACATTTTTAGAAATGCCTGATCAATTTTCTTTGGATGGGCAATGCCTGCATTACTTGAATACATCTCCCATTTCTGCTCACAGTATTGAGCAGCAGGCTTTTCCTTGCCTTGTACGCATCCCACTATTAGTCCCCAATTACTGGCACTATTTCCCAAGGCATTTTGGACAGCTTCCTTAAAATCAGTACAGGCATGAGTCATATCATTTTCTGATTCAAATTTGATGGAGGGCCAAATGTCATTTTAGTGTTCTTCTGAGGGGATCTTGACCCATGAAAGGTCAGGGCATTTAGCTTTAGTTAGGATATGAAGATCCCTGGGATATAATGTGTAGGTGGTAACCATCTGACATTTTTTTCCAGAATGCCAAATTTGGGTCTTTGGGCTTCAGATCAGGGAGATCTTTCAGTAAGCCCCTCATTTCCTCTGTGCTAAGAGGAATGTGTTTATAAGTATTATGAGCCACTCTGTTATTTGCTGGTCCTGACCACTGCATGGTTACTTGGAGAGGGGTCAGTAGAGGCCTGGTACTTAATTCTGGGTTAAAAGGAGGAGGACAATTACCCCAGTTTTCCCCCGTGTGTGCCAGGTTCCTGGATTTGTTTTTCAAGGTGTTTCCAATTGATTGTGTTTTGGTCGTTATCAGTATCGCTGCCTGAACCAGAGTCAGTAAAATTAGCCTTTTGTTGTATGCTAGCAGCAATACAGCGTGCACCGGAGCTGCTTTCTTTTATTTTTGCTTTTAGAGTATTGTTTTCTGCTTGAAGCTCACTTAATTTGTGGTTTAAGTCTGTCTTTTTGTTCAACTCTGATGTAAGTCTTTTGGAGCATTTCCAATTCCCGTAACTTTCTTTCATATTCACAGTACAGTATTACGATTCCTTTCTCTAACTTTCTCTCATCTGACCAGACCACCACAACACGCTATCCTTCACACTCATACCCTCATTCCATCCATCCTTTGCCACAGTCTTTTGAACTTTCCCATGTTTTCCTTTTAAAAATCAATGATTCTCCCTCCCGTAAAGGGTATCATTGATGCACCCTGGGCAAGTCATACGACATTGTTAACCAGCTTCCTGAAACCCACTCAAGCATTGTTTCAGGGGAACCGACCGAGCACACCCTCGTAGTCAGCACTACTGAAGCACGCTCTGATGCTCAGTACTTGGTGTTGCAGCCTTCACCTACAGCGATCCCTGCAACCCAAAAACCCTGGCCACAAACACAATCTCATTCAGTCCTCTTGTCTGTGCCCCCTACATGTGGTTCATATTTTAAAAAGGGGGTACTAAGAGGTGTCTCAGGGAGTCCCAAACCAAGGTGTGCACTAGAGATGGTAAATAAAAGGGTACTCACCTCTAGCCCTCATTGTGAGAAACTTTCCAAGGATTCCTGACCTGATCACACCCTGCTCGCTGTGCCAAACTGTAAAGCAAGGAGATTCTTTTCCCCAAAAATCAGGCAGCACAGACAATACTGAAGAAGTTTATTCATGGCAGTGGGAAGACTTCAGCTTTGGCTACACTTGCATGTTACAGCGCTGTAAAGCCTCCCCCAGCGCTGTAACTCACTCCCCGTCCACACTGGCAGGGCATTTACAGTGCTGTATCTCCCTGCGTACACCGCTACAGGTACTCCACATCTCCGAGAGGAATAACAGCTGCAGCGGAGTGGCTACAACTCACCGATGTGAGTGTGAATGCTTGCAGCGCTGATTAGCCTGCCTTAACTGATTCTAGCAGCTTCTTCTCAATTGACTCCAGGTGTCCTAATTAGCCTGCCTGCCTTAACTGGTTCTAGCAGGTTCCTGATTATTCTAGTGCAGCCCCTCCTCTGGTCACTCAGGGAACAGAAAACTTCATCCAGTGACCAGTATATTTGCCCTCTACCAGACTCCTGTACCCCACTGGTCTGGGTCTGTCACAGTACATGTATGCTAATATAAGTAACTGTTACATAGAACTATCATTACACTGTGAAGCTCCCAACCATAACATAAAACTGTTCCAGTCTCCTGACAACAATAAAAATAGGACAGCAGTAGTTCCACCTCCTACCCTTCCTTAGGGTGAATTTCCTCTGAGGTGCTGGAGACAGCTCCCAGCACTCTGCAACAGCTTCAATGAATCTGGCTGACATAAATGTGGATCTGTGAATCCATCAATGCTAAACTTAAAACCACTTGGGTAGGGGGTGGGGTGGGAGGAATCATTAACCAGAGGAAAAGAATTAAAGAAAAAAAAATTAATAATAAAACAATGTCTTTTTACCCTGCTAATCAGAACTATGGGGTAATATGCATCACACTGATGGCTAGATAGGAAATCATTTGCAGGTAATTTGAAAGGCTCATCAAGATTTTATTTATTCTCTCACGACACAGTGGACTCGAAAACACTCTTCACATTTCAGGACCTTTTGAATTCTTCTTACATTCCGTGTAGTTGCCTTTCAGTTGGCCAGAAACTGCATAGATTCCCAGCTGGCCAATTAAGTTTCTCAGGCTCTCAGTATGGCTTTCCTTAATTCAGTAATGAGTGAAAAGTCTCTTCAGGGGATGCACTAGATAGTATGAGACATTGCTGTTTCTAATTGCAGTGGCTATACGAAGCACTGAAAGGATAGGAAAAAGGATAGGAATTCACTTGCACACTTTTGTAGCTGTAGGGCAATTAACATCACATTTACTACTAGCCCAATTTCAAATGGGGCTAGTATTTAATAGTTTTCCAGTTTATATTACACTGGGTATTACAGTGGTCCTGTGCCAGAGATGTTTGGGTAATTTAACACAAGGCAATGTTGGAAGGCCCTGTGTAGCTCAGGTATTAATTATTAATTGTTATCATTATTGCATGCATTCCTAAGGCAGCCATAATGGCCCATCTGGTGTGCCCCTTACAGCATATAGAAATGCAACTGCTCTCTGTCAGAGGAAGGGAGAAGGGATGACACTCTCCTCTCCATTCTCTTGGTAGGAACTGCTTCTTTAACAAAAGTGGCAAACCCAGGTGATGTTCAGAATGCAGTTAGGATCATGCCAGCATCGAATGACTGGAAAGCCAGTATATAGGGATGAGTCTTCAGCAAGGTGCCACATAGGAAGCATGACTTTGGCTGAGTCATATCTCTGGTGGGAGCAAATTCTACAGAGGAACATGGATCAAGAAAATTCATCCTCCAGCCCCCACCAGTACTACTTTGGGACCAACAATAAAATAATTCTTGTTGATCACAACCTGCATTTTGGGTGAGGAAACTGAAGCCATCTCTGAAGATGTCTAGTCCATTAGGTCTTTATAGATAAGCATAAGGACTTTGAATTGAAGCTAGGATTTATTTGGCAGTCCATGGATAGAATGGCACACAAGCATGGAAAAATGTGAATTGCCTCTAATATACCACAGGGTAAGATTGTGAGAGCAAGAAAGAGATAATAAAATAGCACCTATTTCCCCTATAGAAACTACATTTTGTCTCCTCAAAATCCAGAAAAAAATTCAGGGCAAAACCCACAAAATAAGACACTTTTTTGTGAAACCACAAGAACTTAATTATTTGTCAATTTCCTCATCTGTGAGAATCTCTTTGCATTCTCCCCACCCCTTTATCTGCTGTTTCCAGTTAAGATGCTTAATCAATAAGCATCCTTCTTATCTGAAAAATATCCAAAAAAAATTTTCCAGCAATTAAGCTGGAAATCGCTGTCTTGTGACATTTCCAATGCACCCTGCATTGAGATGAATGAAGAATTCTGCACTGTAGCCTTTCTTTATTTTCAATTTTTGTCTGTGTATATACATATATATATTCACTCAGCATGATTAACTTTTCTATTTGGGGCTGTCTTTCTTACAGATATAATGTGCTACCTGTAGTAGTACCACTTAATAAACAAGCAGCTTCATTCTGCACTTCTTCAAGTTCAAATGGTTTTAAGGTGTAGCCCCATACGAAGCACATTACAATAATCCAGCTTCAAGATGCCAGAGGCATGGGTAACCATGGTGAGGTCTTCATTTGAAAGGAAAGATTGAAACCCATTTTGTTAAGTATCAGTGCTAAAAAGCACTCTTGATAACTACGGCCATGAAAACATCCAGAAGCCAATGGGGACACAACAGGACCCTCACTTTGTAAACCTGTGTAACAAACATTTAATTAGGGCTGCCTATTATGATTCTTGATACCGAGGTCAGCAGGAACATTCTGCTGCACGAAAAAGGTTGCATGCCAGTTCAATAGTACAGGGAGATGATGCAGCTCTAAAATGTTACCTAATATATTTATATTACTTGCAAACAGTCCATCAAAAACAGTGTATATATAAAATTGATGATCCATTTCAAAAAAGATCTCTGGGGCATCTAATCCTAACTTCTCTGGCATTCTATATTCATACATTACTGAACCTGAATGTTCTAGAGGTTTGCTCCACGAGATTTACTGTCCTATCCACTTTGATTAACATGGCCTTGTGACATTCAGCATTAAGTTCTAAGTCGGAGCTTTTCTTTCCAGGATCAGACAATCTTGGGTTTAATTGCTCAAATTTATTGTGTATTGTTGTAATTGCACGCTGAATTGTTTCCTGTCTACATTAATCTCCCCTCTGCTTTTATCAGCTCTGCTAACATCCTTAAAATTGGTTCTGCTGTCATAGTGCCATTAAATCACATGACTAGGCCACCTGTTGTTTTGGGTTAATTTTAAACTAATGCTGGTTAAACTATTAATCAAAAGTACTACCTCATCCTTCAGTAACACTGTTGCAATTTACAATATTTTGGTCCATTACAGTAAACTGCAGTAACAATTTTTACTGATTAGCCTAAATGTCAGACCCAACCCGCCCCATGGTATTTTCAGTTGTGGTGTGAACAAAAGACTAGCTCTTCGAATGCTCATTCTTCTGGGCTTTTGCTGTGCTACTGCAAGCTCTGATGCATGCAGTGAGACTGTAGTGGCTTTTTCCCACTGCTTGTAGTCCCTTCTCAGTGTTCAGTGAAAATATATGAAGGGTGGGGCAGAGGAGAGTCAAGTCAGAAAGAGGAGACAATGAAAAGGAAGTTGAAAGAAAAAATGGAAAGTTAGTGCCCCTAACACCATCCTCCAAAAGCTGGTCACCTCAAAGTGGGGAGCCAATCCAGCTGCTTTGTGGACCACTGCTCTCATCATGTGCCACTCCAGGAGACACTATGCATGTCCAGTGTGGGTATGATCCATCCATGTTAAAAAATTAGGCCCTGTTCTAAACAACAGTTGTAATGGAATAACATGATGTCTAAAGCCAACACCAAAGGATAGCCTGTACTTACTGGCTGGCATTCTACCACCTGATATCAGGAGGAGGGTAGCAAGCCAAAGGGAAAGATCACAGCAGATGGAAGATCCAAGGCATCCATTATATGGTCACACTGGAGTAATCAAATGCCTTTTTTAACCAGTGTTGTGCCTTTGGATATGACAGCTGGCAAGGCACAACTGAGGTTATGGAAAGAAAGATGCATTGAAATAGATCTGGAATGCCAGGAGAATCTTCCCAGAGGTGCCGATACAGACTGGTCAATGTGGCGATGCCTGAACTGTGTGCGCATGCAAACTGGCAGATCAAAGTCTAACATGATCAAATGGGGCTACTCTAATGACATGAATATATGTGAGTGTGGTGAGGTGCAGACCATGGACAACCTGATCATTTGCCGACTATTTGGGCAGATCTGTTTGAAGGAGGACCTTGCTGCAGCAATGGAAAGAGCTATTGCTTGTGCACAGTTCTGGAAAAAAACATCTAGTTTCTGACAAGGACATGAGAAGAAGACTGCCTCATTGGAATCCTAGTTGATGTGTAAATGTAAGTGAACTGAAAAGTGTGTAGATAAATCAGAAGATGCCCAATAATTCATTCAGGAGCCAGAAAGACCACCTGGGTGGAGAGAGAAAATAATTAGGAATTAAAAATGTGCTCCAAGTGGGATATTTGCTCTGACAACACAAAGTGTATATGTGTCCTCTGAAACAGTACCAAAGGTGCTAAGTAGATACAGGATCAAAAGGACTCTGAAATGTTCATTATGAAACTATATAAATGGTGTGCAGGGAAGGAGAGATTTTGAGGGAAGGAAAAGTTTATATATCAAGGGATGCTGAACTTAATCAAACATGCTGTAGGAAAGAGATATAGTTGTAAGTGTATGTTACATGCGCTTTGGCATCAGAGATAAAAGATGAAGTAATTTCTAACATTAGTACTCTCTCAAATTTTTAATCATAGTGTGGGTCATATCTTATTAGAGACATGATTTCACAGACCACCTCCCCTCTCATTTGCAGTCATGGAGGCTACCTCTTTTCCCATTGCTGATTGTGTAACACTTCTATAGGAAGAACAGCAATTTCTTCCATGTAGCAAAATATTAGGAAAGTACTTAACATACCCTTAGCTGTATTTTTATGTGGTTTAGCAACTGGAAGCAAGGTGGCGGAGCCAGCACCATGAGACCAGTCAGCTCACTGCGGATCATCAGCAAGCTATCTCTGAGCCATAGAGTGGGAACCTCTGATCTAAATATTGAAAGAATGAAAACTGAAGATCACAAAGGTCAAGAACTATTATTTTTAAAAGCTGACAGAGGGACTGGATTGGCCAAATCATCAAAGCTGCATTAGTAACTTCCTAGGGCCCAGATCCTCAACTGATAGAAATCAACTTGGCTCCATTGAAGACAGTGGAGCTACACCAATTTCCACTAGCTAAGGCAACTGCCCACTGTCCAGGAAATGCTACCCTGAAGAGACATGAAATAAAATCTGTTTGAGAACTACCAACCTGAATGCTCATGAAATTAGAATATTTGTATTTCTATTAATGCAAAAGGGTATGATCAAAAGATCCAGTTGACTATGCATATGCACTCCATTTATTCTAGCCATATGTTTATGCAATTTAATTTTCTTCTATGATTCTCTCTCTCTCTATTTTGCTAAAATGAAGTTGTTTTTAATTTAAGGCAACCTGAAATTGAATTGGAGACACTTATATTAAAAACATTCACTGCCAGATATTTAAAAGGCAGCAAACTAGGCTCAGATATGTTGGAAACTGAGTCAAAAAGGTGGACCAATCTAGATCCTGGGTCAAAAAGTACATATATGGGGCTTTCCTAAAAGGAACTGTGGAGATGATGACTATGGTCATGGTCAGTATGTGGGAAAACCTTAAGAACTTGAGGGTAGCTTAGATCTGATTATAGATACTTTGACTAGATCCAGACAGTATGTAGGTGCATCTGACTTTGAATGCAAAACCCTGCACTTGCAAACTAAGTAACTGAGTTCACACATATTTAGATGTGTGCAAATATCACTTTGTATTTGCATGTACAATTACCCATTTTGCAACTACAAATACAGATTTTTACACATGTGAACAGATACACTCACAGATATTAGAGATACAGTTCTGGACCCTCATAGTTTTATTTTCAGAGGTACTGAGTATCCAGAAGTCCCTTTGACTTCACTGGGAGTTTCAAGAGCTGAGTACCTTTGAAAAACAGGCTAGAATTCTCTTCCATAAGCAATTGAAAATCGGGAGGACTTAAAGGTTCAGATAATCTGAATATTCATCCAAACTACAATGCAAAGCTTTTCTATCAATGGTGCCTGCTAATCTTCCTATTTCTGGGCGTAAATCTTCAAAATTGCATTGCCAGGCACAGTAATTGCATGTACAAATAATCAGCTGAGATTTCTAGGGGAATGTCTACACTGGATCTGGAAGGTCTAATTTCCAACTCTAGCTCTGATTGAAAATAGAAGTGTAGTCATAGTAGCAGGAGGGGCTAGCCACCCAAGTACACATCTAGGGTCTTGGATACGATCATATTCAGGGGGCTAGCATCTCCTGTTGCTCGTGACATTGTGGTTACACTTCTATTTTTAGTACAGTAACTCCATCAGAACTAGTGTGGCTATGCCTCCTTAGGCTAGAAATTACACCCTCTAGCTCTTAGAGCCAGAGTGTGAAGCCCTTAACTTCTGCTGGTGCACAGTTACTCATTGTAGGACTACTCAGATAAGTAAGTAATCATCAGTGGGAATAAGGACTTCACAGTCTGACCCAAAGTGATCATTTGAGTGAACAATTAAACTTCTGTATTTTTAGAAACACAAGACTTTGAAGATTTGAGGCCAAATTCACGACCGTCCTAAATATCTCCAACTCTACTGAAGGCTCTTGGTCTCTGCTGTGCCCGAATTATCTATTTGCCACCATGGTATAATCTAGAAGCCACAGAAATCGATGGAGTTTCCAAGTTCCCCAATCATGAGTTTCTATCAGTATCTCCTGTAAAATGTAAAGCTAGCAAACATTCATTAAAAACTATCTTTCTTTTTTTTTTGGCAAAGAGATGGAGCTTAATCTCTAGTGATGAGCTTCTGCAGCAGCCAGTTTGAGACCAAAGCTATGATCTGAGTAGGATATTTATCAGAAGAAAACATTGCTGAGCAGACTGCCAGGAGAAAGATTTATCAGTTGGCTAGAGCACTGCAAAGGTCAAAAGAGCTCAAAGTGGAAGGGAACTCAGAGGAATTTAGCTCCAGCACTTCCCCGCAGCGGAACCAGCAATTGAGAAATAATCAAAAGTTTCATAGTGTCACTCAGTCATGACAAGCATGATCCTGAGACCATAGGAATAGACTAGAGAGGAGAGAAGAGATTCACATTTTTAAAAAAAGACAATAATGGAAGAGGAAGAAGAGTTAATTCCAGAATCTATTCAGCCATTGAGAGAGAGAGAGGGTAAAGTGACACATGCTGAAGTGTCTGCAGTGCCCAGATGATACCCCAGGCTATATCTAATTCACCTCAAACACAAACCACTCCACCACCCACCTTTCTCAGTGTGTAATTGAAATCAGCACCTGAATGGAGAACAGCCAGCTAAGTGAGACACAAGTGAGACTGAGATGGATGCTACTAAGAAGACAAACACTTTGAAAAATGTACCTCTTGGATTACATCCCTCAGTATCGAAGGCACTTATTCTCAGACAGTTGTCAGTCAAACGCCTTGGGATGCTTTTGGCTTCCTGAATAGTATTGGATGCCCTTAAATAATCATAGAGCAAAAAACACTCAACTGTGCTTGGCACCACAACTGATTAAACCTAACCATAGTCCTGGTGACTTAGGCCATTTGTGACCTCAAGTCTTGATTATTACAACTTATTAGACACAGGAATGAAGCCATATGCCCTGAAAACTTCCAACTGGTACAAAACATTGCAGCCCATCTGCTTAGCAACACAGGCCACTGTGAACACATCACTTTGGTGCTCCACTCTGTGTAATGCCTCTGTATTGAAAACAGAGTATAGTTATAGGTCTCTGTCCTGATATTCAAAGTCCTCCATAGGATTGGCTCTAGCTATCTGACTGATCATCTCTCCCTCTTTGCCTATGACCTCACATGCCAGCTATGTTCCACTGGAACAATCACATTGTCAACTCCTAGGGGAAGCTCAATGAACTTGGAGACAGAACTTTCACAGGAGCTGGACTAGACTATGGAATTCATTCCTGCAAGAAATGAGAGTGAAGATAGACCTCTCCATTTTAAAAAATTAATGAAATTTCTTCCACTTAGCTTTTCCTCAGGTAGTTCTTCACACATGCCTAGACACGCAAACACATGCACAATAATTTGAGCAAGTGTTTTTAAAGAAAACATTTAAACTAATCAATCTATTTCTCCTACAGGCTGGAAAGTAGAAAGAGAGAAATACTGTGTCTACAAGGACAAAAAGGTGTGAAGTATTCCAGTTACATTTGCTCAACGGGGTTGAAAACCCCCATTAACGTCCATGCAGACAGTTTTACACATTTAAGATCGATGTTTCAATTGAAACACACATTTTTGCTCTTGCAGACATGGCCAAACAGACGGTTATTTTTAATTCTATGTTTCAATTCTTAGGCGATGGTCAGATACTGCAGTGCCAAGGGTTATATGAATACTTAGGTACGTACAGAGATAGATCTGCAATATTTGGTTCCATTTTTCATTATTTCCTTCTGCTCTGCTCTCCCGTATGAGAAGACCTCACCTATGTTTTTATTTCCCCTTTGACTATTAGGAAAATAGTTAGATATCATTGGCTCCTGTTGGTCTTTTTAAAGACTATTTTTTGTTGTTATTTCTGAAGAGACTCACATGAAACAAGAAGAACATGAAACAACATGACGCACTTCATATTTTGAAAAAAAAAATACTTCAAAATCACTTGGGGGCCGACAGAAATTAATGTAAATGACTAAGCTTAAATCAATCAATAGAAGTGGGCTGATACCAAAGCCAACTGATATCAAAGGGCGTCTTTCCATGGACTTCAGTGGGCTTTGGATCAGTGCCTGGGCTCCAATTCTGAAGACGGAAAAAAGCAAACCTGACTTGGGCATTGTGAATGACACAAGTGGCTATATAAACGGATGTCCTAAAATGGCTCAAAGTAGAGCTAGTGAAAAATATTAGATGGAACAATCTATCAATTTAGACAGCATTTTGGATGGAAAAAAGTCAAAATTTTCATTTCAATAACATCAAAACATTTCAATTTGAATTTATTGTTTTGATTCATTTGTTGACTTTTATATTATGTTAAATTATTATTATATTATATCAATATGTCTTACTTTATATATTATATTTAATAATTCAATATGATAAGAGTCCAAATGATATTATTGAAACAAAATGTTTTAGTGATTCTGGGGGAGTGGGAATCACAATTTTCATTCTGTGGGAAATTTCATCTTTTCATTCTGATTCAGAACTTTTTCTTTTTTAAAGAAATTTCTCAAATTTCCTGTGGAACAGAAATTCTGGCTTCTGACCAGCTCTAGCGCAAAGATTTATAACTCTTAAAGTGTCTGGCCCTTTAAAAATCCGGGGACAAAAGGATCCTGAAATAGTCAGATCTGCAGGACCTAGCAGGTCCCACATTACCAGACACGGGAGTGAGCTTGTCTCAGAATTTTTTCCAGAAAATGACACCAGAGGAGGTGATAGGTGCTTTAAATTGGGGAGTAGCTGTTGGAAGGGTTTTGCAGGAACTAGTGGTAGAAGTTAAATATTCTGGTCATTTATACCAGTTTTAGATAGACCTAACTGAACGTAAGCTCTGGAATCTTTGTTTTTTTAAACCACCTTTATAATAAAAAGTGATCCATACATTGTGAGGTCTGATCTGCTCCTGTTTAATCAACGAGAGTTTTGTCCTTGACATCACAGGAATCATGATAATGTTCTTAAAATCTCTGTGTATACAATTTATAAATGAAATTAATAGAATATACAAAATATAGAAGCATTAATTTTAAACATTCTAATTCACAAATATAAAGTGCAGAAATCCCTCAAAATCTACAAATGTCAAGTTGTTAACAAGAGAGTTGAGGGTGCTTAGCCACTCAGAGAATCAGACCCTTCTTGTCTGAACTGAAGGTTCTCTCCTCTTAACCAGTTGTCATGGGTTTGATCCTGAAAAGCACTGTTCTATCAAAAGTTCCCACTGGCTGCAGGAACAGCTGTCATCACTCAGTGTCTCTTAGGATCATGTCCATCATTCCCCTGAGTTTTTTACAAATTTAAAGAAGAAAGATCTGTGAACTGGCCCTAAGAGCCAGTCAGCTGGAATACATGGAGGTTCTAGTCATTTTTTACCCCAAAATTAATAGTTTGTTTTACTAGTGGATTTTAAATTAATAATTTAGAACTTTAATTTCAAAAGAAAACAAAATTTATTTAAGATTTGAGAAAGGCAGACAAAAAGATGTAATTGTTCGCTTTTAAATCCTCAAACACTATGTAAGTGCAATGTAACACTCAGTATAATTAATATTTATTATTTGCATTACAGTAGTGTCTAGAAGCTTCAGCCAAGTTTGAGGCCCTATTGTGCAAACACACAGTAAGAAACAGTCACTTCCTCAAAGATCTTACAATCTAAATAAACCTGACAGATGAAGAGTAGGAAGCAAAGTACAGAGAAGTGAAGTGACTTGCCCAAGATCACATAGCAGAGCAAGGAATAGAACACTCATCTCCTGACTTGCAATATAGAGAACCATCCAATGCACCACAGTGCTTCTCAACAGCTTACTGTAAAGAATCATGACTAGGAAGAAGAGGTAGTTGTCTGGGTACACCGCAAGAAGGACCGGAGACACTTGTTATGGATTTTAATCAGGCTGCAACTTTATTATATAGATGTCTGGGACAACCTGGCAGATAAAGTGCACAGTGCAGGCAAATCCATGCTTATTCAGATCAATTCTCCAGGGCTTCCACCAGCCCCCATGTTTCCATCCAGGTCCCCCGGCCGACCCATGGCTTGGGCCTTACCATCCACCACCCTTGTAAGAGGGTTAAAGTGGGCTACGAGAACGGGGGGGGGAGGGAGTGTTGGCTCCCTGCCATACTAATCAGAGGAGTCCCCAACCCCCCCCACCCCATTCTGTTCCTTTATCCAGTACCTCCTTTTAAGTCCTTTACCAGGTCATTTATCTGGTCACTGACTGCCTTTCCAATGGAGTACCTGCACTGGGCATAAAGTAGAGTTGTCTTTCCTGGGTAAGCCCCAGACAAACTCTTCCCCACCTTAGTTGTGGTGCAATCAATGTGGCTTTCTTAAACAACAAACAAAATCAGCCAAAGCACAGGACTTGGTGGTGATGCGGGACTTCAATTACTCAATCATCTGCTGGGAAAATGATACAAATTATCCCACAAGTTCTTGGAATGCATTGGAGACAACTTTTTATTGCAGAAGGTGGAGAAAGCAACCAGGGGAGAGGCTGTTCTAGATTTGATTCTGAGAAATAAGGAGGAACTGTGAATTTGAAGTTGAAGGAAGCTTGGGTGAAAGTGATCATGAAATGATAGCAGTCATGATCTAAGCAATGGTAGGAAGGAAAACAGGAGAATAAAGACAGTGGACTACAAAAAGGCAAACTTTATCAAACTCAGAGAATTAGTAGGTAAGATCTCATGGGAAGCAAGTCTAAGGGAAAAAAGAGTTCAAGAGCATTGGCAGTTTTTTAAAGGGACATTATTAAGGGCATCAGAGCAATGTATCTCAGTGCATAGGAAAGATAGGCAGTATGGCAAGAGACCACCCTGGCTTAACCAGGAGCTCTTTAGTGACCTGAAACTAAAAAAAGAATCATACAAAAAAGTGGAAACAGTCAAATTATGATGGATGAATACTACCCACCCACAAACAAGTATGTAGGGACAAAATTAAAAGGGTCAAGCCACAATATGTAATTAAACTAGCTAGGGACATAAAGGATAATAAAACATTTTACAAATACATTAGAAGCAAGAGGAAGACCAAGGACTAGCTAGGCCCATTATTCAATGAGGCAGGAAAGACAATAAAAGAAAATGCAGCAAGTGGCTAAAGTGTTAAATGCCTTTTTTGTTTCAGTTTTTTATTTCTTTTTTTTTATTATTTCTGTTTTTACCAAAAAGGTTAGCAGTGACCAGACTAGTAACATAGCAAACAGCAGTGTAAATGGGGTAGCATCTGAGGCTAAATAGGGAAAGGACAATTTAAGAATTACTTACACAAGTTAGATGTCTTTGAGAAGGCAGGGAGTGACAAAATACATCCTAGTATACTTAAGGAACTGGCTGAAGAGAATTCTGTGCCATTATCTTTGAGAACTCACGGAGGATGGGAGAGATCCCAGAGGACTGAAAAAAGGCAAATATAAACCATATCTGTAAAAAGGAGAATAAGAACAACAAAGATATTTATAGACCAGTCAGCTTAACTTTGGTACCTGGAAATTTAATGAAGCAAATAAAACAATCAGTTTGTAAGCACCTAGAAGATAATAAGGTGATACATAACAATCACCACGTATTTGTCAAGATCAAATTATGTCAAACCAAACTAATATTCTTCCTTGACAGGGTAATGCCTTGTGGGTAGGCAGGAATTAGTAGGTGTGATATATGTCAACTTTAGTAAGGCTTTAGTAAGGCTTCTTATAAACCATCTAGGGAAGTACTGCCTAGACCAGTGGTTCTCAAAGCTGGTCCGCCGCTTGTTCAGGGAAAGCCCCTGGTGGGCCAGGCCGGTTTGTTTACCTGCCGCGTCCGCAGGTTCGGCCGCTCCCACTGGCCGCGGTTCGCCGCTCCAGGCCAATGCGGGAAGCGGGAAGTGCTGCGGGCTGAGGGATGTGCTGGCCCCCGTTGCTTCCCACTGCCCCCATTGGCCTGGAGCGGTGAACCGCGGCCAGGAGGAGCTGCGATTGGCCGAACCTGCAGACGCAGCAGGTAAACAAACCAGCCCGGCCCGCCAGGGGCTTTCCCTGAGCAAGCAGCGGAACGGCTTTGAGAATACTGGCCTAGACTAATATATTATATGATGGATGCAAAACTGGTTTGAAAACTATACTCAGAGAATAGTTATTAATGGTTCACAGTCAAGATGGAAGGGCATATTGAGTGGTGTCCCTCTGAGATCAGTCCTGAGTCTGGTTCTACGCATTATATCCATAAATTATTTGGATAATGGTATATACAGAGTACACTTATAAAGTCTGTGGATGATACCAAGCTGGGAGGGGTTGCAAACATTTTGGAGGACAGGATTAGAATTCAAAATGACCTTGAGAAACTGGAGTAATGGTCTAAAATAAGTAGGATGAAATTAATTAGGACAAATGCAAATATTATACTTATGAAGGAATAATCAATTACACACATACAAAAATGGGAAATGACTGCCTAGGAAAGAGTACTGCAGAAAAGGATCTGATGAATATAGAGGATCACAAACTAAATATGAGTCAACAATGTTATACTGTTACAAAAAAAGCAAACATCGTTCTGCGGTGTATTAACAGGAGCATTGTCAGCAAGACAGAGAATTAATTCTTCTTCTCTACTCAGCAACTCTGGGCACCACACTTTGGGAAAGTTCAGAGTGGGGAAGGAATATTGACACCTTGTCTAGACTAGAGTTTTTGGTCATGTGTCAAATAACTTCATGGTAAAAGTTAACACAAAAGCTCCACAACAATTGTGGCTAATTTTAGGCTGATTTTCAGCTACTATACTTAAAGAAGCACAGAAGTGTTTCTCATATACATTTTTATGAGGAGTGCTATGACCCAAAGAGATCTGTCTTCATGCTGGCCAGATGCAGGAAGTGATAGGAATATCTGCATCCCATAAAGAAATCTACACTTTGCATGCACAGGAGAGCTCCAGGATGCATTCTGCCGCTCTGAAGCAGAAAATCTCTGGTGTTTCCCCCCTATGGCAATACAGTTCCATACTGCACTAATGGACAATGACCTAAATTTGGAGATAAATAGCCATTCACTATGTTGTTCTCAATAAAAGTTTCTAAAACCTAAACTTCTCCCTGGTCTGACTTTTAAAGCGTAATTAAACTGCTCTACAGCCAAAATGCTTCTGAAATAAATGTAGTCAAACTTTACTAATTCTGGGTTACTGAGAATGAAAATGATGCTTAAAATTGTTGATTGGCTCTAGTTTTCAAGATATGCTATTGGGTCAGTATATACGACCCTTGACTTGGGAATGGTGGAGGATAAGTGAGTTATAAAGGGAAGGGATCTCAATTTAAACCAGAAATGCCTAAAATACATCTTTGACTGGATCTGTGAATAAATCTATGACTGGGTTTGGACAGTACTTGCTTTTTAGGCAAAACAATGAATGATGCAATCTGAAGCTGGTATTGAGTCATACATGATATGAATTGCATCATGTTGTTCCTAGAAGTCAGGGATGATGCAATCATAACGAAGCTTACACCACTCTGCTGAACAAATTGCCCTATATCAGCTCTAGAAATCATAGTGTCGTGCTCTCTTATTTGTCAGTGTTTGATTTTGCAAAGGGACACATTTCTGTTTAGCCAAAGTGAACAGAGATGCCTCATACTTGTGTGAACAGTGCAGATAACTTCTGCTATGTTTGTGGTGAAGTGACTTTTGCATCACAAAAGTGCAGTATAACCACTATGGTTAAGAAAGCCTATCACCTTTATTTTGGCTGCAAAATTGGAGATCAGGACAAGAGGTGGGCCCCACACATATGCTGCAACACTCGTGCAACAAATCTTCGCCAGTGATTGAACAGGAAAAGGAAATCTATGCCTTTTGCAGTGCCAATGATATGGAGAGAGCCAACAGATCATATCAGCAATTTTTACTTCTGCATGGTGCCTCCAGTTGGGAAAGGTGTGCAAAGAAGAAAAAGTGGACTGTGCATTAGCCAAACATTCCATCAGCTATACGCCCAGTACCCCACGGAGAAGGACTGCCGGTTCCTGATGCACCAGAATCATTCTCACTTGAGTCAGATGAGGAAGAGGATGAAACTTCTGGTCCTAAACCATCAACGTTCCAACCAGGACCCACATTTTCTCCCATCCTCCTCCTCTGAACCACACCTCATAACACAAGGTGAACTGAATGACCTTGTCAGGGATTTGGAACTACCCAAGAGTAAGGCAGAGCTGTTGGGCTCCAGACTACAGCAGTGGAATCTCCTGGCAGGTGATGTTAGGGTTTCTATGTTCCATGACCGTCGAAAGGATCTTGTCCCATTCTTCTTCATGGAAGGTGATCTTGTAGCCTGC